>NC_143034.1:54698036-55057203 GCF_057628025.1 Oncorhynchus mykiss
TGACAGGGTATGACAGGATATGTCTGCCAAACCTATGTGGACTTTGTCATTTTACCACATATACTAACAGAGATAAGCAGTTGCCTAAATGACTCAGAACTGTCAACAAGGCATGTATGAGATACTGGATACCACAATGTTGAAACAGTGAATCTCTCCCCCCACTATCGCTATTCGTTTTATTGTCCTATTGGAATGTAATTGCATTCATCAGCTATTAACTTGGATCAAAGCGATTCATGGGGACATCAGTAGAATTCCATGTGCTATGTCACCCGATCACTGTAAATTCCTGAGGACACTCCTCAATAATCCATCAATGTGAGGGTGTGTACGAATAAATAGCTGACTTTCATAACAGCGACTACGAGTAGGAATGACAGAACAATAAGTACAAGAACATACAGTGCCTTGCGAAAGTATTCGGCCCCCTTGAACTTTGCGAACTTTTGCCACATTTCAGGCTTCAAACATAAAGATATAAAACTGTATTTTTTTGTGAAGAATCAACAACAAGTGGGACACAATCATGAAGTGGAACGACATTTATTGGATATTTCAAACTTTTTTAACAAATCAAAAACTGAAAAATTGGGCGTGCAAAATTATTCAGCCCCCTTAAGTTAATACTTTGTAGCGCCACCTTTTGCTGCGATTACAGCTGTAAGTCGCTTGGGGTATGTCTCTATCAGTTTTGCACATCAAGAGACTGACATTTTTTCCCATTCCTCCTTGCAAAACAGCTCGAGCTCAGTGAGGTTGGATGGAGAGCATTTGTGAACAGCAGTTTTCAGTTCTTTCCACAGATTCTCGATTGGATTCAGGTCTGGACTTTGACTTGGCCATTCTAACACCTGGATATGTTTATTTTTGAACCATTCCATTGTAGATTTTGCTTTATGTTTTGGATCATTGTCTTGTTGGAAGACAAATCTCCGTCCCAGTCTCAGGTCTTTTGCAGACTCCATCAGGTTTTCTTCCAGAATGGTCCTGTATTTGGCTCCATCCATCTTCCCATCAATTTTAACCATCTTCCCTGTCCCTGCTGAAGAAAAGCAGGCCCAAACCATGATGCTGCCACCACCATGTTTGACAGTGGGGATGGTGTGTTCAGCTGTGTTGCTTTTACGCCAAACAAAATGTTTTGCATTGTTGCCAAAAAGTTCAATTTTGGTTTCATCTGACCAGAGCACCTTCTTCCACATGTTCGGTGTGTCTCCCAGGTGGCTTGTGGCAAACTTTAAACGACACTTTTTATGGATATCTTTAAGAAATGGCTTTCTTCTTGCCACTCTTCCATAAAGGCCAGATTTGTGCAATATACAACTGATTGTTGTCCTATGGACAGAGTCTCCCACCTCAGCTGTAGATCTCTGCAGTTCATCCAGAGTGATCATGGGCCTCTTGGCTGCATCTCTGATCAGTCTTCTCCTTGTATGAGCTGAAAGTTTAGAGGGACGGCCAGGTCTTGATAGATTTGCAGTGGTCTGATACTCCTTCCATTTCAATATTATCGCTTGCACAGTGCTCCTTGGGATGTTTAAAGCTTGGGAAATCTTTTTGTATCCAAATCCGGCTTTAAACTTCTTCACAACAGTATCTCGGACCTGCCTGGTGTGTTCCTTGTTCTTCATGATGCTCTCTGCGCTTTTAACGGACCTCTGAGACTATCACAGTGCAGGTGCATTTATACGGAGACTTGATTACACACAGGTGGATTGTATTTATCATCATTAGTCATTTAGGTCAACATTGGATCATTCAGAGATCCTCACTGAACTTCTGGAGAGAGTTTGCTGCACTGAAAGTAAAGGGGCTGAATAATTTTGCACGCCCAATTTTTCAGTTTTTGATTTGTTAAAAAAGTTTGAAATATCCAATAAATGTCGTTCCACTTCATGATTGTGTCCCACTTGTTGTTGATTCTTCACAAAAAAATACAGTTTTATATCTTTATGTTTGAAGCCTGAAATGTGGCAAAAAGTCGCAAAGTTCAAGGGGGCCGAATACTTTCGCAAGGCACTGTACAGACTTAAAGATATGTTGATTGCTAGATGAGTGTAGATGAGTGACAGTCCTTTGTGGAGTTGGATGGGGGAGACTGAGGAATACTTTTTGTTCTGCCTGAGTCTGGTTCTCATTTGGATTATTCTACCAAACCTGGAGTCTGGTTGTCATTTGGATTATTCTACCAAACCTGGAGTCTGGTTCTCATTTTGATTATTCTACCAAACCTGGAGTCTGGTTCTCATTTGGATTATTCTACCAAACCTGGAGTCTGGTTCTCATTTTGATTATTCTACCAAACCTGGAGTCTGGTTCTCATTTGGATTATTCTACCAAACATGGAGTCTGGTTCCTGAACATTCAGGTTGCTCTACGGATCTTTCTTAGATAGGGCTACTGGTTTCAACAATGTGTCAATTACACTGATGTGAATGGAGGTTTGTCTTTTCTCTTCCTAGGAGCCAAGGTAATGATGTGGCCGTGCTGGTGGCGCGCATGCAGAGCAATGCAGACCGGGTAGAGAAGAATGTGCTGCGCTCTGAGGAGCTGATGGCTGTGGTAAGAGGTCCTACCATCCCTACCCACACACTGCCTGTGTATGTAATTACACAGTTATGCATACACCTTTACCTAACACGTTTAACAGATCATTTATCAATGTGCAATTCAACACAAATGTGTCATGATGGGGAGTGCCTTTCTGTTTCTGTTCCAGGACACAGTGAATGACAAGAAGGACAGGCCCTTACTGCACCAGAAGGAGAATACAGAGATCCTAGCTGAGGCTGAGGGGCTGCTGAAGGATCTGTTCCTGGATGTGGACCGGGCCAAGAAGCTTTCACACCCACAGGCTGGAGAGATAGAGATTGAGTGAGTTCCAGCAAGAACACACACACACACACACACACACACACACACACACACACACACACACACACACACACACACACACACACACACACACACACACACCCTTAGAATATATGAAACAATGGTTTTGTGACAGAGATACTCTCCCAGAGGCTCTCAGAGAACATTCTGAACACTCATGTTCTCTCTTTCCCTCTTTCAATATGACTCTTATTTCTCCTTTTTTTCTGGTCCTCAGTGTGAGAAACCTCCATGACCGCTGGTCTAAGGACTGTACCATGTACCGGGACCTGTATGAGGCAGTGCAGGAGGTGGAGCTCACTCCCAGGATTGACTGGTCTCAGGTGCTGGAGGAGAAACAGGTGAGCCTGCCATATCCTTGGTAACACTCTATTCAAGACCAGTATGACCGTAGACGGTACTGTCCTGCCATTATATAACAACTTTGGTTGACCACCGCTTTCTGCTGGTGCAACCAAACCTTTGGTATTACCTCCTAGTTGCTTGGAGTAACATATCTTTCTGAATGTAGTAGTAGTGGTACAAAACTGTATTATCCCCAGAGGGAAAACAGCCAAACAAAGTTAACAAGACATGTGGTCGAGGTAAACATACAGCTGAACTCTAGAGGATTTACTATACCTGTGTGTTGTGTTGTGTGTTATAGAAGCAGATAAGTGCAGAGAGGTACGGGCCCAACCTGTCTGATGTGGAGAAGCAGATTGCCTCTCATAACATCCTGCACCAGGAGATCGAGGCCTACGGCTCCCAAATGAACCGCAGCAGCACTGGCTCTCCGGTAACGACTACAAAGCCCTCGGCTGCTTTCTTCATTCTGAATCTCACCAAAACTAGGGATGAACTCTAAACAATGATTATCATGGTTTGTTTTCTGTCCACAGGCAAAGTTGTCTACCTTTCAGAGACAGTACACAGATCTCTTGGTGAGTCCAGAAGTTATGTAATACATCTGTGTGTGCATTAAAGTATGGCTCTGACATGTCAAAGGGGATCAGAATGCTACACTGTTGTGGTTGTATTTGAACCTTCAACCATCGTTGACTATAAGATAGTCCAGGTGTGACTGATCTTTCTCTCCCCATGCTGTGTGGTGCAGGAGGCCTCCCTGTGGAGACACAGGTACCTGGCCTCTCTGTATGACTACATGCAGGGCTGCAGTAAGGAGCTAGTCTACCTGAGCGAGTACCAGGAGAGGATCCTCAGGAAGGACTGGAGCGACCGCATGCTGGACCCCCCAGGGGTGCGCATGGAGTACGAGAAGTTCAAAAACAACACTCTGCTAACACATGAGAGCGAGACCAACCAGCTACAGATGGATGGGGATCGTCTCGTTGAAATGAAGCACCCTGCCAGCTCTACAATACGGGTATGTTTATATGGCTACAAAATGTAAACCTTTCCCATTGTAATAGCTTAAGTATAGGACATTGAGTTACTCACCTCATCATCTACTTTGATCTTCCATGGGGCAATATGCTTGGTTTGTCTCAGGCACACAGCGACGCATTGCAGAACGAGTGGCAGAGCTTCCTAAACCTGTGTATCTGCCAGGAGGTACACCTTGACAACATAGACAACTACAGGAAGGTACGTCATCTCTTAACCCTGGGAAATGACATTTCTTATGGCTCGTTGTCATGGCTCAATGTAACATTGCTCCTATGTGTGTTCCTACCTACAGTACCAGCTGGATGTAGAGACCTTGTCTGAGTCCATGAAGAGACTCAACTCTAATCTGGACCCCAAATCACTGAACAACAAGAAGAACCCAGAGATCCTGCTACAGCTTGAGGTGAGATTTGGTTTATTCTTTGCATCTAAGTTCAGTCGTTTCTATGACGTACAGCATTATTTCAATCTGTTCTCTAATATCTTCTGTACCTCATATCCTCAGGGTGATGAGAGAGCGATAGAGAGGAACGAACAGCGCCTCGTAGCCCTGAGGGAGTTCAGCAGCACCATTGCCCCTCTGAAGCTGCGGCGCATCCGCCCCACCAAACCCACCCCTGTGTTGTCCCTGTGTGAATGGACCAATGGAGAGGTAGAAAATAGCTTCATAGAATAGCATTGTGAGAGTTCTGAGAAGTTAAAGGGCAAGCTAATGTCCTGTCAATTGACAGCTGTAGCACAATATAATGATGCAAACTCCTGTCACCCTTAGGACTCAGTGTCTCAAGCAGAGAAGCTCATGCTAAAGTCCAACTTAGACGATGAGAACTGGGAGGTCCAGACCAGCACTGGGAAGACCAAAACCCTGCCTGGAGCCTGCTTCCTGGTCCCACCGCCAGACACTGAGGCCCTTGAGAAAGTGGAAAGGTAAAGAGGGAGAAAAAAAGACTCTCCTTATTACAATGACCCAAAACTTAACCATCATCACAGGCGAACTGTAATGACATTGTGTGTTTGTGTGTCCAGTCTGTACAGAGAGCTTTCTAACCTGAAGAGAAAGAGAACTACTCTGATGGCCTCCCTGAGGAGCCCCGGTGTGGAGGTGGTGCGCTCAGTGATAGCAGGTGAGTGGAACATCACTCCACTTGCTAAGAACTTTAGCAGAAATCATTTAGTTTGAACTCACAGTGGGACCCTAGTAGATACAGGGGACTAGACTCAGTGTGGCCCTCTCCTGTCCCCTTATTTCTCACTGTGCCCTCTGTTTGTCCTCAGCCCCTGTGGCTAATGCCCCAGTGGACCCAAAGACCACGGTGCTGGCCAGCCAGCTGGACAAGATCAGCAAGAACCTGGACCACAGTGAGAAGGACATCCTGAGCCGGCTGAGGGCCCCTCTGGATCGCAGTGACCCCACACATGACCTGGCCAACAGGCTGAAGGAGCATGAGGTGAAGGGATTGTTTTTTTATTTCAGACCACTGCAGCCTGCTACATAGCATCATTATAATGGACAGTGTGTTTCTAGAGTGTGATATCCATGGTGTGTTTTGCCCTGCAGAGGGCCACCCTGACTGTTAGGAACCTGGAGGCAGAGAAGGCAGCGGTCCAGAGAGATATGGATCCCATCCTAGCCCAGAAGCCCCTTGGGCCCACCACCTCCGCCCTGTCCCTCAAACTAAGTGGTCTTAACAACAAGTTTGACGACACCAACGTCCTCTGTGACCTGTACAACAAAAAGTAAGAATTTAGTTTACAATGTGAAATTTTAAAAAATTATAAGAACTAACTATATGTTCTTATTTTTTGACTTATTATTTACATCCAATTCCTCAAGATTATTCTCACTCACTAATTTCTTTATCTTGACCAGAGCCACAGCTTCCATGTTCTTGGAGAGGCAGATAAATATGGTGGACAACTCAGTCTCTGGCTTTGAGGAGCAGCTGGCTGAAGATGCTGCCCTCCCTGATGTTCCCAACGTCCTCCAGACACGGATCGCGAAGCTTCAGGTAACAGTATTTCAGTCATATGACTACTTAAAGTTCATCACACATCATGTCATTATGATGGACTCTTACAAGTTGCAGTGAGTGTTTTGCTTTGATTGACCCATCCTCTTTGATCAGTCCCCTGTGTTTCTCCCTTGTCCTACAAACAGAACATGCGCAAGGATGTAGCGTTAAAGCAGGACGAGATGCTGAAGCTGAGCAGGGACTTGGAGTCCACAGAGCAGCTGAGCAGCTCCCTGCAGAAGGGCTTCCATGAGTACTGCCCAGACATCCGCCGCCAGCAGACAGAGGTCAAACACCTGAAGAACCGCTATGCCAACGTCAACAGTCAGCTACAGGAGAGGTGAGAACCCCATCTGTCCCAAAGCTAAACCTTTTTCAGGACCCTGTCTTTCAAAGATAATTCATAGAAATCCAAATAACTTCACAGATCTTCATTGTAAAGGGTTTAAACACTGTTTCCGATGCTTGTTCAATGAACCATAAACAATTAATAAACGTGCACCTGTGGAACAGTCTTTAACACACTAACAGCTTACAGACGGTAGGCAATTAAGGTCACAGTTATGAAAACTTAGGACACTAAAGAGGCCTTTCTACTGACTCTGAAAAACACCAAAAGAAAGATGCCCAGGGTCCCTGCTCATCTGTGTGAACGTGCATTAGGCATGCTGCAAGGAGGCATTAGGACTGCAGATGTGGCCAGGGCAATAAATCGCAATGTCTGTACTGTGAGACGCCTAAGACAACACTACAGGGAGACAGGATAGACTGCTGATCATCCTCGCAGTGGCAGACCACATGTAACAACACCTGCACATGATCGGTACATCCGATTATCACACCCGCGGGACAGGTACAGGATGGCAACAACAACTGCCCGAGTTACACCAGAAACGCACAATCTCTCCATCGGTGCTCAGACTGTCCGCAATAGGCTGAGAGAGGCTGGACTGAGGGCTTGTAGGCCTGTTGTAAGGCAGGTCCTCACCAGACATCACCGGCAACAACGTTGTCTATGGGCACAAACCCACCGTCGCTGGACCAGACAGGACTGGCAAAAAGTGCTCTTCACTGACGAGTCGTGGTTTTGTCTCACCGGGGGTGATGGTCGGATTCGCGTTTATCGTTGAAGGAATGAGCATTACACCGAGGCCTGTACTCTGGAGTGGGATCGATGAGGGTCCGTCATGGTCTGCGTGATTTCCTGCAAGGCAGGAATGTCAGTGTTCTGCCATGGCCAGCGAAGAGCCCGGATCTACGTCTGGGACCTGTTACCCCCCCAGAAAGGTTCAGGAACTTGCAGATGCCTTGGTGGAAGAGTGGAGTAACATCTCACAGCAGGAACTGAAAAAACTGGTGCAGTCCATGAGGAGGAGATGCACTGCAGTACTTATTGCAGCTGGTGGCCACACCAGATACTGACTGTTACTTTTGATTTTGACCCCCACTTTGTTCAGGTACACATTATTCAATTTCTGTTAGTCACATGTCTGTGGAACTTGTTCAGTTTATGTATCAGTTGTTGAATCTTGTTATGTTCATACAAATATTTACACATAAAATAAACGCAGTTGACTGTGAAAGGACGTTTCTTTTTATGCTGAGTTTTTATGTCAGAGTTATATATGTCTTGTGTCTGTGGTTACTTCTGTGGTCTATGATATACTGATGCTTAAAAAAAATATATTGTTATAGAACGGTTCTGCTGCAAGAGGCAACCAACAAGAATCAAGGCTTCCAGAGCTCTGTCCAATCATTGAACTTATTTTTGACCAACCTGCCTAATAATACGATCAATCCAAGTGATGGACTTTCTCAAATTAACTTCAAGCAGAACTCTCAGAAGGTTTGTGGGTTTATTTTTGTGTTATTTTATCTCAACAATTGTCCGTGCTATGAACATCGTCAGTTTTCTGCAGTACATTTCTTTTGTTCTTATTGTGTGTTTGCTTTCTTTTCAGAGAGTGGTGGAGGACATAAAAAGGAAATCAGATGATGTGGGCCTAGCAGTGAAACAGTCCCGTGACTTGCAGAATGTCCTCAATGTGAGTTTAAAAACATTTATCTAATCAGAGCTACCATTAAAAATGTCCATATCAGTTGAAGGGTTTTGGTCAATGTTGTTCTTAAAAGAGAAAATATATATTCACCATGTCTCATAGGAGTATGAGGCCAAATCTGCTAAGTACCGTGGTACACTGAAAGATGTGGATGATGAAGATGCCAAAAGACGTCACACATCCGCCATGGCTGACGCTGTGCTTAAAAAGGTATTGTGGACCTGAGAGACTGCAACAATCCTCATCCTATAGTTGACTTAATTTGCATTCAAGTTTGGGCATTGATTCAATATCCATGATCTGACTAGAGGCTGTATGTTTCTGTTTCAGGAAAGAGCTCTACTGAACCTCTACTCAGAGGTGTCTGCAGAGAATGATCAGCTTCTCAACAAGATGGGATTGGCTAAGAACATAATTGCCCAAGTATGACACAATTACTTTGTAAAACATCAACACAGTGGATTCTGTAATTCCTAATTAAAAAACCCACTCTAGAATAGGTTAAACTATATTGTCCACTGTTACCTGCTCTGAACAGAATGAAGAGAAGGTGAGCCAGGTGGTGGTGAAACAGGAGCGGCAGCTGCAGAGCCAGCAGAAAGACCTGGAGGAAACAGACGTTCTAAAGAGAGAGCTGGCGGATGAGACCACCAGGCGCTCCCATGCTGAGAATGAACTAGCAACATACAGAAAGAGGTTTATTTCACTGAAAAGCCGTAGAGGTGTGGAACGAATGGAGGAGAGGGAAGTTGTGCAGTACTACCGTGACCCCAAACTAGAGGGTGACCTGGTGTCCCTGAAGAGTCGAATCCAAGATGAGACTATAAAACACTCTGGCACCCAGACAGAGATAAAGGTTGTCAATGAGAATATCATCCGCCGGGAGACTGAGCTGACAAATGTCAAACCTAGGCTGTTGACCAAGGTGTTAACTGAGTTTGAGAGGGACCCCCAGCTTGACAAGGAGGCCACCAAGCTGAGAGAGGAGATGCGCAAGCTCGAGCAGGAGGTCCAGGTGAGAGATACAGAGACGGTCCACATGAAGACTGAGATCACAGTTCTGGCACAGAAGAGACCGACTATCAAAGAGAGAGTAGTGAAAAAGGAGGTGGTGAGACTGGAGAAGGACCCGGAGATGCTGAAAGCAGTTCTGACCTTTCAGACCGAGATCTCAGAGGAGGGGTTAAGATCCAAGTCCCTCAATGATGACATATTCCGCACTAGGAGCCAAATAAACACACTTGAGAGGATCATTCCCACAATCCAGCCTAAGATTGTTACCAAGGTGCTGAAGAGGGTGGAACAGGACCCAAAACTCATTGACGAGGTTAAGACTATTCACACCAGCCTGGAAGAGGAGAACAAGATAAACAGTGATTTGATGAAGGAACTCACCAGCCTCCAGATCCGCTACAGTGAAGTGGAGAAGGTACGGCCCAAGCTTGAGGTCAAGGAGATCATCAATGAGATCTACAGGGTGGACCCTGAGACAGAGGTGGAGCTGGTGAGGCTAAGGAAAGAGCTGCATGACTCTAATCGAAACCGCACTGATCTGGAGAAAGAAATAGACTCAGTTATGGTGGATCTTAAAACTCTGCGTTCCCAGAAACCCAAGTCAGAGTACAAGGAAGTGACCCAGGAAGTGATTAAAGAGGAGAAGAGCCCAGAGGTCATCAGGGAAATTAAGAGGTTGAACGACCAGGTTTCACTTCTGCGGGTTTCATATGACAGCACCCTGAATCTGCTGAGCCGCCTGCGCAAAGAGAGGGATGAATGGAAGGTTGAAAAGTCTAAGTTAGAGACAAAGCTTGTAAACAAAGAGGTGGTCAAATATGAAAATGACCCCCTACTGGAGAAGGAGGCTGACCGTCTGAGGAGAGATGTGAGGGAGGAAATCCAGCAACGACGCAACATGGAGGAAACTGTCTTTGACCTGCAGAACAAGTACATCATGGTGGAAAGGCAGAAACCAGAGGAGAAGATTGTGATGCAGGAAGTGGTGCGTCTTGAGAAGGATCCAAAACAACTCCTGGAGTATGAAAAGCTGAACAAGAACTTGGATGAAGAGGTTAAATCCCGTAGAAAACTGGAATTGGAAGTTCGACAGTTGAGAGCCCTGGTTGAGGAGAAAGAGAGAAACTTGGCACTGATGGACGACCGGCAAAAAAAGATTCAAGTAGAAACAGAGCTTAGACAGATCAAATCTCGCATCCTTGAGCTTGAAAATAGCCCTCAACCCATTGCGGAGAAGATCATTATTGAGGAAGTCCTCAAAGTGGAGAGAGACCCCAAGCTTGAGAAACTAACCAGTGGCTTACGCACAGACATGGATATGGAGGAAACCAACATCAGTCAGTTGGAAAGGGACATCCGAAACCTGAAGATCAAGTTGGACATCCTGCGCAAGGAAAAGTCAATTGAAAAGACTGTATATAAAGAGGTGATTCGGGTGGAGAAGGACCAGAATGTGGAGGCTGAGAGGGACCATCTCAGAGATCTAGTGTTGCAGGAAAGAAGTTCCAGACGGGATCAAGAAGATGAAATCCAGAGACTTAATACCAAAGTGACCCGGCTCCAGACCACAAAGTCAAGCACCTCTCACGAAGAAATAAGCATCACCCTCAATAGAGATTCCCTGATGAGAGAGAAGGAAAATCTCCTCCAAACACTGAGGACTTTGGAGTCTGAGAAACATGATTTAAGCATATCGTTCCAGCTGCAATCCAAACTGATGAGTGAGAGAAACCAGATAAACAGGCAAAGGGGCTTCAAGATGGATTCTGAGGTACAACGTCTAGAAAAGGACATCCTGGATGAAAAAGACCGGATACACCAAAAGGAGACCTACATTATGGAGCTGCAGAACAATCTTAAGAAAGAGGACCACTCTGAGACACACACCAGAGAGACCAACCTCTCCACTAGAATCAGCATCCTTGACCCCGAGACTGGCAAAGACATGTCACCATATGATGCCTACTTAGAGGGCCTGATTGACCGCAACAAGTACATCCAGCTTCAGGAGCTAGAATGTGACTGGGAGGAGATCACCTCAATGGGTCCAGATGGGGAGACCTCGATTCTGCAGGATCGCAAGAGTGGAAAGCAGTTCTCTGTCAAGAATGCTCTAAAGGATGGCCGCTTGACCCAGTCCGATCTGCACCGCTACAAGGAGGGTAAAATGCCTATCTCAGAATTTGCTCTCCTGGTTGCTGGGGAATCCAGACCAAAGCCTTACATTGGTCCAATCGCAACACCAAGGACACCGACAAAGACCACTGCGGCATCTTCTTTGAGCACAATGCCATCATCACTAAGGTCTTCCTACTCAAGTCTCACAAACAATAGATACGGCAGCAGTAGCAACCTGAATATTTCTAGCGGTGATGAGCTCTTCCCAATCTCTGGGGTGCTGGACTCCACCACCAACAGCCGTATGTCTGTACGTAGTGCCCTGACTCGAAACCTTATTGACCCAACCACAGCCCAGAAGCTCCTGGAGGCACAGGCAGCCACGGGTGGCATCGTCGACCTCAACAGAAAGGACAAGTTCTCTGTTCACAAAGCAGTTGAGCTGGGTCTCATTGACAAAAGTCACATGCATCTGCTACTGAATGCTCAGAAGGCCTTCACTGGAGTGGAGGATCCTGTGACCAAGGAGCGTCTCGCAGTAGGGCAAGCGGCTGAGAAAGGCTGGATACCTCAGGATAGTGCCATGAGGTACATGGAAGCACAGTACCTGACTGGGGGGCTGGTGAACCCCCATAAAGCTGGTCGCATCAGTGTCCAAGATGCTCTTAACACCAAGATAATTGACAGCACAGTAGCCAAGAACCTCCAAGACAAGTCTGCCCACACCAAAGAGTTGATTGACCCCATCACGAAAGAGAAGATCTCGTACAAGGAGGCAATGGATCGCTGCAAAAAAGATGTCACTACAGGGCTCTTGCTGCTCCCTGCAGCCTCCAGCGGTGACTCCAAAGATGCACCATCATACTCCAACTATCGAATCACTGGCTCCTACAGCCAAGTCTAGACATGTGGCTGACACACATGCCAGATCTAGAGAGATGCTACAGCTCCAGGTGCTAAATAGAAATTCACATCACAACAACACAAACACATGTTCTTTTGATGTTTTTATGGTAAAGGTAGACCATTTTTATAGTTCTGATTGTTGAAGTCAGAAAATGTCTAGGTTGAACTGTATACATTTACCTGTTCTTTATTGATGCTATGATTCTCAAGAGTTGCTGTACACATCATTTAAATTAATGTTTGGTGAAGAGCTTTCTTTGATTTGTTTTTCAGTATTGTGAGAGCCATTTCTTCCAATAAACTTTCAAATAAGCACTCATTACATTTTTCAAAACAAACGTTGGTCTCTGTGTATGATTACTCCTATATGATGGTGGTAATTGTTGAAGTTCAAGTTGTTTATTTATCACATGGACAGGAACACATTGTGGTGTACTGTACATAGTACAAGGACATTCTTGCTTGCATGTTCACCTCTAAACAATGTGACAATAATAGAAAAAGTAAAAAACTAATCAAATAAAAATTGAACTCAATGGAATAAAAATAAAAAATTGAGCAGGAAAATGACTTCAAGGATGCTCAGGGATTAGCCTTTCAAAGAATAGTATTGTATTTTCAGTAATGGCAGTGGCCCCCCTCTTTCCTGGTGTTTAGTGTGCTGCCCACTGTCAATTTCACTTCTGTGACCACATGATAACATGAGGATGTCTGTGTTGAGATGGAGAACCATACAAGGTAGCATGCCAATGAAATACACAGTGGATTTAATCTGGAGAGCTTCTGTGCTGCTGGGTGTCCAACCGGAACGGGCCGTTATGCCAGTAAATAAGGATCTACAGATGTAAATGTCCCTCCCCTTGTCCTGGTGAGAGGTGAAAGGTGTTGTGGGGACTGGTGAGAGTCCTCTCTGATGGGATGTCTAGTAAACAGATTAGTTGGTTACATACAGGGCTTTATGGGATTACTGGACATGAGCCTGTCTGGGGGAGGAAGTGGCCCCCTCCTATAAGTGGGGTCGTAAAATGAGGTTGTAAAATTAGTGACCTGGTGCCATAACTGGTTAAAATGATATAGGGATTAAAAACAGAGCGATTACAAAACACAGCCTAGCTATGAGAAGAATGCATTTGACAATGGGGAATTTGTCCATTAGGTCCAAATGTTACATTGTATTTTGCACCGGTTGGTGAAATGACTTGGTTCCATGCTGATGTAGATGATCCCTAAATTCCAAAATTGAGAAAAATCCATCAAGCAACAACTTGAATGCCCTGGTTGGCAGATTGATCATTGTAATATTGTTATTTTAAACAGCAGTCAAAGGTCTAAGGGACCACTTTGTTGATTTGTCCATGCTGTCTGAATAACTGTCATGACTGAAACGACACAAATTATGGTGTACATTATGACGACAACTCACTCATTCACTAGCAGTACGGAAGGTGGTGTGGCATGGAATCGTCCGTCCACCTCAATGAAAGTACAGTAAGTATCACGACTCAGGAGAAGACCCAGATGCAGACAGTTCGAAGTAACAAAAGTTTATTACAAAAACGGGGCAGGCAAACGACAGGTCAGGCAGAGGTCAGTAATCCAGAGCAGAGTCCGAAACGTACAGAATGGCAGGCAGTGTCACGTTGGTATAAAGGGATCGGGAGACAGGTGCTGGAATGTGTAATAAGGGTTTTTATTTACCCAAATTGCAGCGTGCCATGTAAAGGCACGGGGACGAAGACCAAACAAACACATATACAAAACACAGGGTAGAAACCCAAACAAAAGAGCGAGGAGTACCTTGAATAAATACACCGGGATGAGACCCGTAACATACATGCACACAATGATACCAATATACACCGGGACGAGACCCGTAGTCATCTGTGCAATACAAGCGGCACAAAAGCCAAAACACAGCACAGGTACTCACACGACCAACGGACATTGGAACAATAATCGACAGCCCAATGGTGTGAACCAAAGGGCACATTTATACAATTACAATCAGGGAAATGGGGACCAGGTGCGTGTAATGACACAGTTCCGGAGGGATCTGTGACAGGCAGGCTCATGGCAAGCCGAGGTCAGTAATCCAGGGTAGTGTCACAAGGTACAGAACGGCAGGCAGAATGGTAAAAACCAGGAAAACAGGGACTAGAGCAAAAACAGGAGTATGGGAAAACCGCGGGTATGCTCGACAAGACGAACTGGCAACAGACAAACAGAGAACAAAGGTATAAATACACGGGGGATAATGGGAAAGATGGGCGACATCTGAGGGGGTGAAGACAAGCACAAAAACAGGTGAAACAGATCAGGGCGTGACAGTAAGTTGTTTTCAGTTATTGTAAACAAAGCATAATGAATGACGATAGTAATTGCAGGCCCTTTTGTATTACTGTGTGATTATTGCCATAATGCCATACCACGGTCTTTGGCACTGATCCTGTGTCCACTGCACACAAGAGGAAGCATTTGCACCACTCTGTTTCCACTGTTGGAATGAATAGGCATCACTGACACCTGTCTTTCATTTAATACAATTTAGTGCCGCTCACGCTTCCAACACTGATGGCTGGGGGAGTCGACCTTCTTTCATTGCTGTGACCTCAGCAAACACATCGTACAGCAGCACTCCTCACTAACGGCTAGAAAATATCCCAACACTATTACATCCAGAGCAGCAAGGGGAAATGCACACATTTCTAAACAAAAGGATGGAATTAGGTAATCTGTGGCAAAAATTCGTTCAAACACACCATAGCAGTGTTTACATGGCTTTGTTGACATGTAGGGTGGTGGTTGTCTCCCCTTTGTAGATGGGATTTAAAGAATTTATCATGATACAATTTTAGGATAAAAAATAGGATCATGTTATAATTGAGCTTACTTTTGTAGATTTGGTTCTAAATAAATGAGTGAGGGGAGTTTATTTCCTTGAGCCAGATGTACCCTTCCGTGTGGGTTCAGTTGTTCACCTGGCAGGTTTGTGGATGACGACTGACAGGGTGACAATATGCCTTATTTGGGAAAAATGTACTCTGGAAGGCTTTACCTTCTCTCCAATAAATGCCACCTTGAGAGAGATGATCAATTTAAGCAGGTGTAATAATACACTTCATGCAAAAAGACAACACTAATATATGGCAGTCAGTGCTTTATTAAAGAAAAAGAAGAATGGAGCACTCGGGTTGGGGTGTAGGGTTTGAGCATAGCCTAGGGAGGGAGAAGCAGTTCCTCTTGCTGCTCTGTAGGCAAGTACCATGGTCTTGTAGTGGATACGAGCTTTGACTGGAAGCCAGTGGAGCCTGCCGAGGAGCAGGGTGACATGGGAGAACTTGGGAAGGTTGAACACCAGGCAGGCTGTGGCATTCTGGATAAGTTGCAGGGGTTTGATGGCACAAGCGGGGAGCCCAGTCAACAGTGAGTTGCAGTAGTACAGACGGGAGATGACAAGTGAATGGATTAAGACCTATGCCACTTCCTGTGTGAGGTAGGGTCATACTCTATGGATGTTGTAGAGCATGAACCTGCAGGATCGAGTCACTGTTTTGATGTTTGCAGAGAACAACAGGGTGTTGTCCAGGGTCACACCAAGGTTCTTTGCACTATGGGAGGGGGACACCGTAGAGTTGTCAAACGTGATGGAGATGTCTTGGGGTGGGCAGGCCTTCCTTGGGAGGAAGAGCAGCTTCGTCTTGTCAAGGTTTAGCTTGAGGTGGTGGTCCGACATCCAGCTGTCATCTGGTAGGAGCGGCTTGTCAGGTAGGATGCAATCTAAGAGTGTGCAGAGCCTGAGACGCCCAGCCCTGAGAGGGTGGAGAGGAGGATCTGATGATTCACTGTGTTAAAGGCAGTGGACAGATCTAGGAGGAGGATGGGAACAGAGGATAGAGAGTCAGCTTTGGCAGTGAGGAGAGCCTCACTGATACGGAGGAGAGCAGTCTCAGTTGAGGGACCTGTCTTGAAGCCTGACTGACATTCTGAGAGAACTAGCGAGAGAGTTGGTCAGAGACAGCACGCTCAACTGTTTCGGAAAGAAAAGAAAGAAGGGATACCAGTCTATAGTTTTTGATGTCAGAGTGGTCAAGGGTTTCTTGAGGAGGGGAGCAACTCTGGACGTTTTTAAGTCAGAGGGGAGGCAGCCAGTGGTCAGGGATGAGTTGATGAGGGAAGTGAGGAACGGGAGAAGGTCTCCACAGAGATGATCAGGATGGGTTTATCGGGCAGTTTGTCGGGTGGCTGGACCTCACTAGTCTCAGGATTTTATCTGGAGAAAGAGGTTAAGGCGTAGCGTAGTTGTTCTGTGTCAGTGGGATCAATAGACTCACTAGGCTGAGTGAATGAGGAGCTGATGTCATCAACCTTGTTTTCAAAGTTGTTGACAAAGTAATCTGCAGAGAGGGATGAGGAAGGGGTGGAGGATTAAGGAGGAATGAGAAGGTGGATAAGAGTTTCCTAGGGTTAAAGGAAGAAGCAAGAAATTTGGAGTGAATGAAAGTGACTTTCAAAGCGCATACAGAGGAAGAAAATGTTGAGAGGAGGGAGTGAAAGGATGATAGGTCCTCCGTAAGTTTAGCTTTCCTCGATTTTCACCCTGCTCTGTATGCTCGCAATGATTTTCTCAGCAATGGAACCGGAGGGGAGGGCTGAGCCGGCCAGGAGGAAAGGGGACAGTACGAGTCATAAGATACAGAAAGGGAGGAAAGTAGGGTTGAAGAGGCAGAATCAGGAGACAGGAGGGAGAAGGATTTAGCAGAAGGGAGAGATGATAGGATGGATGAGGATAGCGTAGTGGAAGAGAGAGAGCGAAGATTGCGACGGCACATGACTATCTGGGTAGGGGCTGATCTGGGGAGACAGAAAAGGAAGCAAAATAGTGATCTGAGACCTGGAGGGGGGTTGCAGTGAGATTAGTAGGCGAACAGCCTCTAGTAAGGATTAGGTCAAGCGTATTGCCTGCCTTGTGAGTGGGAGGGGTCCGGGAAAGGGTGAGGTCAGAAGAGGCAAGGAGGAGATAGAAAGAGATGGAAAGAAATGAACCGAAGGTAGACGTAAGTAGGTTGAAGTCACCTGGAGATATCAGGAGTCCTCTAGCTATAGATTGAAAGCTGCTGTCCAGTAGTCTTTCCTGTCCAGTAGCTGGCCATGTTAACGCAATCTTTAGTTCTGGGTCGTGACAAATGTTAGGCTGCGTTTACACAGGTAGCCCAATTCGGATCTTTTCCCACTTATTGGACCAATAATTTGGCAAAGGATCCGAATTTGGCTGCATGTGTAAACACAGCCAAAGTATGCATATGATGTTGTGTATTCTTATGACTAAATTATATTATCATTATTATACTGAAGTCATCCAAATTGAACATGCTCAGAAAGTTAATACATTATCATCTTTATTATATTTTTTAATAACAAAAACAGTACAAAAACATATTTATTAAAGATATGATTGGTTTCAAGGGTAAGACAGGTTCTGGTGGAGTAAGAGAAGATATTACATGGTTTGATTAACGCTCTGCACATGACCCAAAGGGAAATGAATAGACAAACAGTAATCCAAATTGGTGTGGATGTAGCCTACTTTTCTCATCGTATGAAAACGGGCTTGTTAAGTCACTAGATCTACTGGCAGTCCAATGAAAGGATCCTCTTGTAAATCCTCAGACGTTTACAGTATACCTAATGCCCACTAATAGAGATAAAGAGGCACGGTTGAGCTGCTAAAGCCTGGTAGTCAGTGACGTCAGTCCATATACCGTCAGAGAGGAGGGGGCTTGCAACCCAAACCTTCAGACAAAACTTACAATAAATAAAACGGGAACATTTGCAGTAAAAATATAATCTCACACAGACAGAAGTCACACAATATTTGTTCTAACATTCATTAGCATGTAGCTAGTTAACGTTGAAATATTCACATATTAACTAACGTTAAATTAAAACATTGTAATAAAGCTTAAAGACTCCCTGCATTGGTCATGCATGTATGGTGTGCACTTTAGACTACCATCTTAGATATAAATGTAAATGTTTACATCACTTTATTTTACATCATAGTTTATATGTACAGCAGGAATCTAATATCTTACTCAGTAAAAAAAGATTTACACATCAGCAGGCTCAGGCTCAGGCTCAGTCCTCTGAGTCTGTTCCTCCAATAACAATGCAGTCTCACTCCTCTGAATCGGTTCCTCCAATAATAACACAGACTCAAGCCTCTGAGTCTGTTTCTCCAATAATAACGCAGTCTGAGAAAAACCAATAGCTTCACTGTTGCGCCGCATCAGGGCATGGCCCCTCACAGGGTACTGCATCTCTGTGAAGGTCAGTGATGCCACCGTGATGGAACAGCGGCCCTGCACCTTGAAGCCAGACTTCTGGTAGAAGGGAACCAGGAAGTCCTCGCACATGAGCACTGCACGGCGCACATAGGGCAGGCAGCGTAGGTACTGCAGGTAGCGCCACATCAGGATAGGGCCCTTGCCCTGCTGCCGGAATGTCCGGTGGACCGCCAGCACATGGATATGAACTGTGGAACCTTTGGGCTTGTGAAGAGTTAGGGCGTCCTGCAGCAAAGGAAAATGCAAATGTAGCTCAAGTAGAGTTAATTCAATAATATGTATAGTGATGTGATACAGAGCACCTGATTTCGAAAAACTATCAGTGAGCTAATAAAAACACAGTAAGATATAGAGTAAATGACCTATGAATCAATAGGAAATTATATAACATCATAGAAGGTGTCTTACTAGGGTGAGTCTGTCCTGGTCCCATTGGGACCCAATGATGAAGGCTACTAGTCTCCCCTCCTCAAACCAGCCCATGGACAGCTCTGGACACAGCATGAGGAAATGACGCACCTCATCAAGGTGGAGCGGGCAGTCTCCTGACACAGAGATAAAGGCTGGCGGAGGAAAAGAGAGACACACTTTTTCATCATCTTTGGACTCACTGTCCAAGGCGGATCCGTATCAGTGCATTAAACCTATAAAAAGGGATTAATACAAAGTGTTATGGAAAGGAAGAGACAGTCAACGTGCGTAAAGCCCAAGGAGAGGCTGTTGGCACGAGATTTACGCGTGACTTGAGTACCCCTGATAACGCTAATACATTGTATATTCGTGCCATTAATTCATAACACATAATACATACACACATTTATAATTGAATCTATGGACAACTTACCCTCTTTCTCGATTTCGAACACGCTGATAGCATCTTGAGTGTTGAGCGGCCGGAACTCGCTTGCTGGCAGTGTGTGTCTTCTTTGGCGCCCAGGAGAAACAGAAGGGGATAGGCGCGGTTTCAGGAAAGGCAGGGCGCCCACTAGAGACATTTTACAACTTTTATAACTCCAGTTGGATTACTTCGATATTCTTCTGTTCCTTCTATTGTTGTTTGTTTGCACAAGTCTTCTCTCTTGGCTGTTACACGAAGGTTAATCTTCAATTTCCTCCTCTTGTTGGGTCAGCCTGTGCACAGATGACCAAGAGGGAGTATAATCCGTATTTATAGGATGTGGTCCATGTAGATGTGAGTCATTTTACCATTTAGAATATGAATAGTACGACGTCGGTGCTCATGAATGAAATATTAGAATTTGGAGCGAGGGAGAGTGGAGAGCAATTAACTAGAACCAGAAATTAAGCGACCTGAGGTCAGCTGCTTTACGCACAAATGGCAGTGTTGTGACAACCTGTTTATTAATTGCCTAAATAATTAATGTAACACAGAATAGAGAATTAACACACTGAATGTAATGCATTTACAATATATTTTTTCCTCGATATTTGATTGTCGTCATGTGCAGATACTCATATGCAGATACTCTGAAATTATATGGTAACCGACAAGAGCACTGTAACTGAAAATAACGTTGCTTTACTTACCTGATGCAATCTCATCCGAACACTCTCTACCTGCCTTATTGTCTTATCTCACCCTCTCTTTATCTCCTCCCTCCTCTCTCTCTTGCGTGCCCTGAAATACGTCCACCTCTTCATTATAAAGCCAGTGATTATTACTATGTCACGTGACAGATTATATAAATTGTTTCCACAACTCGGCGTATTAGCTTCTATCGTCATCCCTTGAGTTTGACTGACACATGGCAAAGTGGATATTCTCCTGTATATTTGGGAGATATAGTAGGCATGGAGAAATTGTGGTCAACTCTTGCTCCAGCCAGGTTCTCTATACCGGTCTCCTTAGTATAGGCCAACAAATGATATTATTTAGTGGTTACTCTCTCAACAGGTGGATATTTAGAATGGGTATCCACGGTTAGAGGTAGAGAAGCTGTCAGCAGTACTGACATTGGAACACTGCTGTCATAAAGATAAGATTAGTCTGGTCCTACAAGCAGAACTTTAATACACCCTCAAATACACAACACCTGTAATGGACAATATTAACCACTGGGTTATCATTTTCACTTTATATAAAAACAATTAACAGTGTTGATGAAAAGATGGCTGCTAATGATGAACAAGACAGAACTCTTGAAGAATTTGGGAATTGTATTACCATTCAGACAGTCGATACAGCATGATTCATGTATTTAGTTGTGGTTCTTACTAAATGAAACACTGGAAAAATATAGATCTCTCTCCTACACGGTAATGATGACATAAAAAATGACATGAATGCAATGAGAGGACTACAGCAGTTTTTGCATATTAATAACAGTACTATGATGTAGTCACTCCACAGTCCACCCTACCAGCCAAGGGTACAGGACAGAGAAGATAACAGTAGTTCAACACAATTGCAATTACTCCACTCAGATGTGTTGAGACCAGTTGTTTTTTGTACATATTACATAACAGTCACTAGGGTCAGCCAGGGTCAGCAGTGGATGTCCGCTTGTCTGTTCGGTTGAGGAGAGATGATACTCAGTATACACAGTCTAGCATGAGCTACCGTACCTGAGGTGATTCAAATGCAGGTTTTTGATATTCAGATGGAAATATGATTAGGAATTGATTATGAAGTGATTGTAGTTGAATTCAAAATGGCTCGTAATTGTTTTCATAACCTGGATACCAGTATGCTAGTGAATCAATGCTACCAAACATACAAAGAATGAAAGTGAGCTATCATAAGATTTTATACAGTACTACTGTTGTACCATAGAAACAAATGTGCAAGTACTTTGTCAGAACTTCCACCACTTACACTGCAATGACTGGTTAAGGTAAATCCACTAGGGGGACCCCTCCCACTGCATAAAGAGCAGTGAGGTGTCCCAGAACGGGCCACATTGAAAGAATTTCCATAGCTAATCTCTCAATTTGGATATGTGCTTTAACTTGTGTATGCATGGTCTATGACCTTGTCAACACCACCAGCAGAGCCTGACAAATGAGGATTAGGTAGGTAGATAGGTATGTATGGGGTAAAAGGTACCATACAGTATGTTTAATATTATAATAATAAATGATTTATCCTGCTTCCAGTCACTTTCTCTTAATCCCTGCCTACATTTTCTTATCTACCTCAAAACTCCAGTATCTCTGTACGTTGTAAATTTGGTACTGGCACTGACACTGTATATAGCTTCCTCTCTTCTTTCTTCTTTCTTGTGTTTTTCCCCCTTGTTTAATTTTTTTTTATTATACATATATATATATATATATACTCAGTATACACAGTCTAGCATGAGCTACCGTACCTGAGGTATATAATACTGCACTGTCGGGTAGGGCTTTCAAGTTAAGCATTTCACTGTACTTGTGCATGTGACAAATGAAACTTAAACTTGTATTTATCTAAAGGCATATCAAAGTCAGGTACAGGCACAGACATGGAAGATTGAAATCAGAATGGGAGAAGTTAATGTTACATCTGCAGTCAGCATACCTTCAGGTAGAGTCATTTTAAGCATCCTTTTAGATTCATTATACAGTACATTAAAACCCTTCCACCCATATGACATTTTGAGTCAAACCTAACCAAGTGTGTGCTCTAGGATTAGTTAAACCAGTAATTGTTATATCTCTGGGGTGAACCCGACCTGGCATGAACTGGTGCGAGTAGAACTGATGATAATGCTCACATTTGCGCTTGTGCACTAATGCTCCTGTGCACTAATGCTCCTGTGCACTAATGCTCCTGTGCACTAATTGCTCCTGTGCACTAATGCTCCTGTGCACTAATGCTCATCATCTCCACCCCGACAAGAAAAAGGCCCCAGTAGACAGCACAGCACTCTGGCCTGGTCGCTCCAACTCTTATTGATCGAGTCAATGTGCAAAACCCACTGACCCATGCAGTGCTGCGTAGTGCAAAGCCATGTTTCCCTTCTTAGTGTGTGCTTGGACAGAAAATAACATAAATATTTCTATTATTTTATCTACAATAAAACCGTTCATAAAAATCAACAATGTGCTGTATCTTCAACTGCTTGTAGTTCTATCCGCTAGTATTTTTCATTCACCCATAAAGCTTCAAAATAAGGACACATTAGGTGCTGATGGCTCCAACATCTTGTGAAGGAGGAGAGAGTACAACCTTAACACAGCTAGAAGGGGTCATATGTAGCAGACGAGACCATCCCCCTCCTTGCTGAGTGCTCCAGATCTGAAAGGGAGTGTCAAGCCTGTGTGTTTGTGTGTGTGTGTCAGGAAGAAGGTGGTCCAAGAAGCATGTTGGTTTGAGCTGCAGCAGCAGCAGGGTAGGAGACAGGCGAGATATATAAGAAGGTAACCTCAGCTGGCCAGGTTCCTGAACCTCCATGCTGCTTTAACACAACCTCACTAGCACCTAACCCCTTCCACCCCATCCATTAAACACGGAGGTAAAGGGGAGGTTTTCACTGGTGAGAGGGAGAAGAGTAACCTAATGTCATTGGTGGAGGTTTACAATGCTGCATTCTCCAACGTTGTGCTTCTCCATAGAGAACCTACATCCATGACTCGAACAGTATATCCTGAGGGGGGAAGGCCTTCATGTCAGGCCTGTGTCTCATCCTCCACAGAATGATTACCCCGGGGCTAGATAGCGGGCGTAGAGCTGGTTGCCTGCCACATCCTCGCGAGACAGAAGAATGTGCTTCTCTTCACTTGTATCACACTAATAAGTGTACACAAGGTACTCCACAGCCATGGGCCCCTCCCTACTAAACACACCGCTCACAAAACACTATCATACACACACACTCTTAGCTGAGACCATCCAGCTGCAAGAACATCCATGGCTTTGACCCTGAATGAAGCATGGAGAGGAAAGGGAGGGATCTCTAAACAACAGGACACAGAGATAGATACTGAATGTATCTGTAGAAAAAAAGAGGGGGGATTTTCCAAAGGCTGATATAATGTCTTTGGCACTTTGTATATACAGTAGACAGAGTAAGAAAGGGAGCAAGAAGTCAGAGCTGTGGGGAGGACAAACTCTCCAAGTAGATTCTCAGCCTGAGATGAGCCTGGCGATTCCTTCATGAACCTGGGCCTGTACTGGCCCGTACTCCACCATCTCCCCGTCCACAGTGATCGCTCCCTCGGGGGACAGAGGCTCCAGGCGAAAGGCCTTCACCCTCTCATACACAAGGTGTGGGCAGCCAATAGCCAGGTGCCCCCCTTTCTCCATGGTCATGAAGAGTGTGAGCAGAGCTAGTCTGGAGATGCCTGCACGCACATACAACAGGTGGATGAAGCCGTCGTCTGCCGCGGCACCAGGGGCGGCAAACAGGTCCTCAGCCAAGTGGGACTGGAACATGGCCAATACCAGTACAAAGTCTTCCTCCTTCACTACTGTCCAATGATCAGGCACCGGCTGCTCCAGGTCTGCTAGGAGCGAGTCAGGAGGCCCCTTCTGGTTGACTGGTTGGGGCTCGGTCCTCATGGTTGTGTTGGCAATGTTGGAGGAGTTGTGGGCGGTGTTGTGGTTGGAGTTTGTGCTGTGGTTGGAGTTTGTGATGTGGTTGTGGCGAGAGTTCTGATTGGGGGAGCTGTTGGGCCCACAGGGTAGAGAGGAGCAGAGGGAGGAGTTCTGGGGTGTGAAGGGAGGAGCAGGCAGGTATGCCAGCCTACCTTGATATACTTTGAGGGAGGCCAGGCGCATCAGCGTACCCACCAGGAATCGCATGGGGCCAACGAGGCGGTACTTCTCGCTCTCAATGTCGACGTCGGCCACGAAGCCCCAGGCCAGGGAGAGGAAGGAGAAGATGCGCTGGCTGGAGGCCAGGTGGACAGAGACCAGGTCGAGCCGAGTCACCAGGCCTTTACACAGCAGGAAGCCACAGCTCAGCAGCAGCTCCTTACCCCAGGCCGGGGGAGACCTGCAGGGAGTAGCAGTCAGCTCACAGTAGACTGAGGCAGTTAGGTATCAGTCTGTGGTTCAATTGAGCCGGAGCTACTCATTCAATTAAAAGTAATGACGCTAACCCTAACTCTAGAATGGTAATACATTGTACTTACAGCAGTAACCCTAACCCTCGCCATAACCCTAACCCTAGGTTCATGTCCACAAGCCGGTTAAATCCTAATCCCATTGTTTTTAAGTAACTGTCCAGTGAAAATCTCACTTTTAAATTCATATTCTGCTAACTCATACCCAAATAATGTTGTTGACTCGTCCTATACTCGTTTTTGTGGCCAAAGTACAACTAGGAGAAAAACTCAAAAGTGACTGTTTCAAAAATGCTTGCTATCTCCTCATAGAGTATGATGTCATACTCCTGAGGAGGATGAGCTGGCCAATCAGCAGTTTACTCACATTAATATTTGTAATGACCGGTACACTGTACACCCACACCATTCTGTTGTTGGGGTATGCCCACACCATTCCAACACAGAAAAGCTGTTTTTAACATTCTTAATTTTTTTTTTGTTGGAAGGAACACTATTTAACTCATATTGTAATTAATTATAGGTCATATTTCATAGAGATCTGGAAACACTGGACAGTTACAGTACTTTAAACATAACCATCTTCACTGTCTGACTGTAAGATAACGGGGTTAGTGTTGAACTGGGGTGTGGACATGAAACTAGGGTAAGGGTTGTGGCTAGGGTAAGGGTTGTGGCTAGGGTAAGGGATGTGGCTAGGGTAAGGGTTGTGGCTAGGGTAATAGTTGTGGCTAGGGTAAGGGTTGTGGCTAGGGTAAGGGATGTGGCTAGGGTAAGGGTTGTGGCTAGGGTAATGGTTGTGGCTAGGGTAAGGGATGTGGCTAGGGTAAGGGTTGTGGCTAGGGTAAGGGTTGTGGCTAGGCTAAAGGGTTGTGGCTAGGGTAAGGGATGTGGCTAGGGTAATGGTTGTGGCTAGGGCAAGGGTTGTATCTAGGGTAATGGATGTGGCTAGGGTACGGGATGTGGCTAGGGTAAGGGATGTGGCTAGTGTAAGGGTTGTGGCTAGGGTAAGGGATGTGGCTAGGATAAGGGATGTGGCTGGGGTAAGGGATTTGGCTAGGGTAAGGGTTGTGGCTAGGGTAAGGGTTGTGGCTAGGGTAAGGGTTGTGGCTAGGTTGTGACTAGGGTAAGGGTTGTGGCTAGGGTAAGGGTTGTGGCCATGTTGTGGCTAGGGTAAGGGTTGTGGCTAGGGTAATGGTTGTGGCTAGGGTAATGGTTGTGGCTAGGGTAAGGGATGTGGCTAGGGTAAGGGATGTGGCTAGGGTAAGGGTTGTGGCTAGGGTAAGGGTTATGGCTAGGGTAAGGGTTATGGCTAGGGTAAGGGATGTGTTTAGTGTAAGGGTTGTGGCTAGAGTAATGGTTGTGGCTAGGGTAAGGGATGTGGCTAGGGTAAGGGTTGTGGCTAGGGTAATGGTTGTGGCTAAGGTAATGGTTGTGGATACGGTAAGGGATGTGGGTAGGGTGAGGGATGTGGCTAGGGTAAGGGTTGTGGCTAGGGTAAGGGTTGTGGCCATGTTGTGGCTAGGGTAAGGGTTGTGGTTAGGGTAAGGGTTGTGGCTAGGGTAAGGGATATGGCTAGGGTAAGGGATGTGGCTAGGGTAAGGGATGTGGCTAGGGTAAGGGATGTGGCTAGGGTAAGGGTTGTGGCTAGGGTAAGGGTTGTGGCTAGGGTAAGGGATGTGTTTAGTGTAAGGGTTGTGCTAGAGTAAGGGCTGTAACTAGAGTAAGGGTTGTGGCTAGGGTAAGGGATGTGGCTAGGGTAATGGTTGTGGCTAAGGTAATGGTTGTGGATAGGGTAAGGGATGTGGCTAGGTTGTGACTAGGATAAGGGTTGTGGCTAGGGTAAGGGTTGTGGCTAGGGTAAGGGTTGTGGCCATGTTGTGGCTAGGGTAAGGGTTGTGGCTAGGGTAATGGTTGTGGCTAGGGTAATGGTTGTGGCTAGGGTAAGGGATGTGGCTAGGTTGTGACTAGGGTAAGGGTTGTGACTAGGGTAAGGGTTGTGGCTAGGGTAAGGGTTGTGGCTAGGGTAAGGGTTGTGGCTAGGGTAAGGGTTATAGCTAGGGTAAGGGTTATGGCTAGGGTAAGGGATGTGTTTAGTGTAAGGGTTGTGGCTAGAGTAAGGGTTGTGGCTAGAGTAAGGGTTGTGGCTAGGGTAAGGGATGTGGCTAGGGTAATGGTTGTGGCTACGGTAATGGTTGTGGTTACGGTAAGGGATGTGGGTAGGGTGAGGGATGTGGCTAGGGTAAGGGTTGTGGCTAGGGTAAGGGTTGTGGCCATGTTGTGGCTAGGGTAAGGGTTGTGGCTAGGGTAAGGGTTGTGGCTAGGGTAAGGGATGTGGCTAGGGTAAGGGATGTGGCTAGGGTAAGGGATGTGGCTAGGGTAATGGTTGTGGCTAGGGTAATGGTTGTGGCTAGGTTGTGACTAGGGTAAGGGTTGTGGCTAGGGTAAGGGTTGTGGCTAGGGTAAGGGTTGTGTCTAGGTTGTGACTAGGGTAAGGGTTGTGGCCATGTTGTGGCTAGGGTAAGGGTTGTGGTTAGGGTAAGGGTTGTGGCTAGGGTAATGGTTGTGGCTAGGGTAATGGTTGTGGCTAGGGTAAGGGATGTGGCTAGGGTAATGGTTATGGCTAGGGTAATGGTTGTGGCTAGGGTAATGGTTGTGGCTAGGGTAAGGGATGTGGCTAGGTTGTGACTAGGGTAAGGGTTGTGGCTAGGGTAAGGGTTGTGGCTAGGGTAAGGGTTGTGTCTAGGTTGTGACTAGGGTAAGGGTTGTGGCCATGTTGTGGCTAGGGTAAGGGTTGTGGTTAGGGTAAGGGTTGTGGCTAGGGTAATGGTTGTGGCTAGGGTAATGGTTGTGGCTAGGGTAAGGGATGTGGCTAGGGTTAGGGTTGTGGCTAGGGTAAGGGATGTGGCTAGGGTAAGGGTTGTGGCTAGGGTAAGGGATGTGTTTAGTGTAAGGGTTGTGGCTAGGGTAAGGGTTGTGGCCATGTTGTGGCTAGGGTAAGGGATGTGGCTAGGGTAAGGGATGTGGCTAGGGTAAGGGATGTGGCTAGGGTAAGGGATGTGGCTAGGGTAATGGTTGTGGCTAGGGTAAGGGATGTGGCTAGGGTTAGGGTTGTGGCTAGGGTAAGGGATGTGGCTAGGGTAAGGGTTGTGGCTAGGGTAAGGGATGTGTTTAGTGTAAGGGTTGTGGCTAGGGTAAGGGTTGTGGCCATGTTGTGGCTAGGGTAAGGGATGTGGCTAGGGTAAGGGATGTGGCTAGGGTAAGGGATGTGGCTAGGGTAAGGGATGTGGCTAGGGTAAGGGTTGTGGCTAGGGTAATGGTTGTGGCTACGGTAATGGTTGTGGATACGGTAAGGGATGTGGGTAGGGTGAGGGATGTGGCCATGTTGTGGCTAGGGTAAGGGTTGTGGCTAGGGTAAGGGTTGTGGCTAGGGTAAGGGATGTGGCTAGGGTAAGGGATGTGGCTAGGGTAAGGGTTGTGGCTAGGGTAATGGTTGTGGCTAAGGTAATGGTTGTGGATACGGTAAGGGATGTGGGTAGGGTGAGGGATGTGGCTAGGGTAAGGGTTGTGGCTAGGGTAAGGGTTGTGGCTAGGGTAAGGGATGTGGCTAGGGTAAGGGATGTGGCTAGGGTAAGGGATGTGGCTAGGGTAAGGGATGTGGCCAGGGTAAGGGATGTGGCTAGGGTAAGGGATGTGTTTAGTGTAAGGGTTGTGGCTAGGGTAATGGTTGTGGCTAGGGTAATGGTTGTGGCTAGGGTAATGGTTGTGGCTATGTTGTGGCTAGGGTAAGGGTTGTGGCTAGGGTAAGGGATGTGGCTAGAGTAAGGGTTGTGGCTAGGGTAAGGGATGTGGCTAGGGTAAGGGATGTGGCTAGGGTAAGGGATGTGTTTAGGGTAAGGGTTGTGGCTAGGGTAAGTGTTGTGGCTAGGGTAATGGTTGTGGCTAGGGTAATGGTTGTGGCTAGGGTAATGGTTATTGGTTATGGCTAGGGTAATGGTTGTGGCGAGGGTAATGGTGTGGCTAGGGTTAGCTTGGTTGGGTTGAACAGGGGTGTTAGGGTTAGGGTTGTTCATAGGTTGCAAAGCTTTATTCAACTCGCTGTGTATTTTGTTGTTGTTTTTCTGTTGACATTGTATATTTAGGGGGCTCCAGCAGTAATAAAAGCGGTCCAGACACTACCTCAGTAGTAGTCCACTGAATTTCCAGTTGCTCTAGAACCCATTACATCACTCCATTAAAAGTAGCTATCAGCAACCGTCAAATAATGACTCTCCTTGGACTTTATGAAGTTTGAAGCTGAAGCAGACACTATCTCTCTCCCTTGTCTCTCGAGAAATGTGCCTAATCTGCCCAGTCAGATAATTACATCCATAGAAAAGGGATAAATCACCTTCTTTGTCCAGGCCAGTTTTCCTATTGCTTTCCATTCTACTGTACTCTATCCATTTAAATGTCTCATTAGTGGACTTACTTAGTGTAGTGGTGGACAGAGGCTGCCAGGGCATTGCCCGAGCCCCCTGGTAAGATGCCCAGTGGGGTCTGGATGGCCTCCTCCCAGTCCTCTCTCTCCAGAAGACCATTCAACACCTGACCGGACAGGCAAACACACACAAACAGCGAGAGTTGTATCCCACAAACCCCACTGCTTATTCAAACAGTCTTAGGGAAACTTTAGACAAGTTATCTATGCTGGAAACGTGTTCATGCAGTGTCTATACTTGGCGCACCTCGAACAGCAGCCCGTCTCCTGACAGGATGACCAGAGCGTCCCACTGTGACAGATCAGTCTCTCTCACCAGGTCCCTCGCATGGTTCTGGTGCTCTATGGGAGACAGAGAGAAACACAATGAGAAGGAGGGAGGAGAAGGAGGGAGGAAAGAGAGCGAGAATAAGGTCCGAGAGATGGCCTCCCTTCACCAGAAGCCCCCAGGGAGGGATCAGTGGGATGGGAGAGAAAAGGGATTCAATTTCCCTCTATCAGTCCATACATATCATTAGACCGTGCAGTGGCTATTCAACTGGCCAATGGCAGTCTTCAAAGCAGCAGGCCTTAGTGCAAACATCTGCCACTGCTGTGATAGTTAATGTGACGACTGGGGCCGACTCTGTTTGTTTAGTGGAGTTTTATTGGAGATGTCCTTGAGACAGTCGCGCTGCAGGGGGTCTTATTGGATCCCCCCTAAGCACACTGTCTAGCACCATTCTGCCAGCTGAGACTTGTGTTCTGCAGCAAACATCAGCTCTGCTAAAGGCAGTACTGTGCTTGTTTGTTATTGCAATTGTGTGTGTCTATGCCTGTGTCTCTGTGGGTGTGTTGAGGCATTGTCATCACAAGGGCATTACTTTTCTGCTTGAGTTACCGTATGTGTTGAGGTTTGAAAAATGACCGGACGACATTACTACATCCACCCCCCCTCTCCTCCTCTTATCCTCCTCTCCTAGCATAACATGTACCTGTCCCCTAGCCCTCCCTCACCCACTGAGTTTCCTTTAAGTCCATGCTGTTTGGTATGTATGGGAAAACTGAGAGCGGAGTGATGTGGTCCTGTGCTGTCAGGCAGAGGGAGGCTGCTGCGGCTGACTCAGCACTGCTGGTTGGAGGCTGAGGCTGCACTTCCCAGCCCTCTCCTTATTCACAGGGTCACTGCCACACACAAACACACATAGGCAGGAGCTACCTCACCATCTCTTGACTTTCTGGATTTTACGTAATCGTCTCTTCTGATGAGCTATAGCTTGGTAGCTACTCTTTGTTAATGTGATATGAACCAAGGTCCCTTTTGTGTTAGGATGATACCGCATGCCCAATATAACGTTTTTTTGCTCTCAGTTCCTGAATACATAGCTACTTGAACATTGAACTGTTTTCCACATGTGCTCCCTCAGTTTCTGAGGGAGACACACACATGCAGGTGCACACAAGCACATGAACACACACCACAGAAAACCCCCAGATTCACCCCCTCGCTGAAAGACGATCCTCTCAGAGTGCCTTAGTCCTCTGGCATAGACTAGTAGATGACATGATAGTTCTGCAGGGCTCCATTCCCTAAGTGGAGGTAGGCAGGGCAGCGAGGTGGCGCTGGTTAATCCACTCAGACAGGCTAGCTACAGTACCCAGGCAGGGCAGCGAGGTGGCGCTGGTTAATCCACTCAGACAGGCTAGCTACAGTACCCAGGCAGGGCAGCGAGGTGGCGCTGGTTAATCCACTCAGACAGGCTAGCTACAGTACCCAGGCAGGGCAGCGAGGTGGCGCTGGTTAATCCACTCAGACAGGCTAGCTACAGTACCCAGGCAGGGCAGCGAGGTGGCGCTGGTTAATCCACTCAGACAGGCTAGCTACAGTACCCAGGCAGGGCAGCGAAGTGGCGCTGGTTAATCCACTCAGACAGGCTAGCTACAGTACCCAGGCAGGGCAGCGAGGTGGCGCTCGTTAATCCACTCAAACAGGCTAGCTACAGTACCCAGGCAGGGCAGCGAGGTGGCGCTGGTTAATCCACTCAGACAGGCTAGCTACAGTACCCAGGCAGGGCAGCGAGGTGGCGCTGGTTAATCCACTCAGACAGGCTAGCTACAGTACCCAGGCAGGGCAGCGAGGTGGCGCTGGTTAATCCACTCAGACAGGCTAGCTACAGTACCCAGGCAGTGGAGGGAAGCAGCGCTAGCTGAGAGAGCCTCTGGTGACATATTCTCCCAGCTCCCAGCATCGTCACGCCGAACGTCGGTAATTATCCTGCCTTTTTTCACCACCATGCAGATGCTAACCTTCCCCATGTCCCCTGGGACTGAACTCACTCTTTCTCCTCTCTCTCTCTGTTCTCTCCTTTTTCAGTTGTTTCAAAGATTAAGAAGGCATTGAACAACTCATAGGTGTCTTGGTGATGGTTTGTAACGCTGGCAGAGATAGTTTCTTGTCAGCTATACTGGGTGATGGTGAAGTATAGGTGGTGGTGTTAATGTGTAGCTGAAGTGATTTTTAAAAGTCTTTCTGGCTCCTTGGATTGTTCCTGCTTGCTCAAAGATACCTTACTTTTTTTCAGTGAAAGGTTATGCAGAGTTCAGTGACTTTGAACTCATTGCTACTGTTAGTGAAAAGCAGTTGAGAGTATATAATACTGGGAGCAGGGGATCCAACAAGGCAGTGCAGTCAAACACTGTGTGTGTGTGTGTGTGTGTGTGTGTGTGTGTGTGTGTGTGCGTGCGTGCGTGCGTGCGTGCACGTGTGCATGTGTGTGTGTGTATGCAATCAGGGCAGTGAGATAATAGGGTTCAAGCAGGTAGGTGTGTAAGGGACTGAGTGTTGACCAGTGTGTGGGACTGACCAGTGATGACCAATGTGTAGGGGACTGAAGCCTCGGTGAGCATGGGCTCGATTTGCCCGGAGAAAAGCTGGAGAGCCTGGCCCCGCCCACTCTGGGGGTTCACCAGAACCATGACCCTGCAGGGCCGCCGTAGCTCATAATACTTCACATCTGAGAGAGAGAGAGAGAGAGAGAGAGAGAGAGAGAGAGAGAGAGAGAGAGAGAGAGAATAGAAAAAGAGAGCAATAGAGTGAGAGATGTAGATAAACAAGAGGGAAGAAGGAATAGTTTGTGAGTTGGTATTCTCAAGCTGTCAAGGGAAGAATTGCTCCACTCTCCATTGTCTTCCAAAATGTTTTTCTGACATCAATCTCAGACATGTCAAACAGGTTATGAACGGAGTCTCTACCCTCTAGATCCCTTGGCAGAAAAACAGTGTTAAAAAAATAGCATTAAACAGTGATGCCAAGGGCAGTGACACCATTCACTCACAGATGGTGCTTGACGTTATTGTTTTTGTGACCCACTTATTTTCCCCCAGAAATGTAAGTCTAACAAAACATATGCCACCTCAAGTCATTCCCCTAATGTTGAAGTTGAAGATATGCTCCGGAACATTGGCGAATACTAAGTATTTTTTAAACCTCCCGCTTTGGGCTGGATGTGTCAATCTGCAGTTTTGCCTAAATTAGCCACAAATCCCTAATTTGAAAGCAACAGTTTTTCTGTGCTGCGCAATTTCCCTACATTTTCCCACAGGTGGGCCAGCCCCTTAGCAATTTGAGTTCCAGCCAATGAGCTTCAGCCCCTCACAATTTGAGTGAAAGCTAGCAAGATGCACACAGAGCAGAGCGAGAGAGAAAGCAATGATGTGGTGCACATTCTGCACATACAGTGCCTTGCGAAAGTATTCGGCCCACTTGAACTTTGCGACCTTTTGCCACATTTCAGGCTTCAAACATAAAGATATAAAACTGTATTTTTTTGTGAAGAATCAACAACAAGTGGGACACAATCATGAAGTGGAACGACATTTATTGGATATTTCAAACTTTTTTAACAAATCAAAAACTGAAAAATTGGACGTGCAAAATTATTCAGCCCCTTTACTTTCAGTGCAGCAAACTCTCTCCAGAAGTTCAGTGAGGATCTCTGAATGATCCAATGTTGACCTAAATGACTAATGATGATAAATACAATCCACCTGTGTGTAATCAAGTCTCCGTATAAATGCACCTGCACTGTGATAGTCTCAGAGGTCTGTTAAAAGCGCAGAGAGCATCATGAAGAACAAGGAACACACCAGGCAGGTCCGAGATACTGTTGTGAAGAAGTTTAAAGCCGGATTTGGATACAAAAAGATTTCCCAAGATTTAAACATCCCAAGGAGCACTGTGCAAGCGATAATATTGAAATGGAAGGAGTATCAGACCACTGCAAATCTACCAAGACCTGGCCGTCCCTCTAAACTTTCAGCTCATACAAGGAGAAGACTGATCAGAGATGCAGCCAAGAGGCCCATGATCACTCTGGATGAACTGCAGAGATCTACAGCTGAGGTGGGAGACTCTGTCCATAGGACAACAATCAGTCGTATATTGCACAAATCTGGCCTTTATGGAAGAGTGGCAAGAAGAAAGACATTTCTTAAAGATATCCATAAAAAGTGTCGTTTAAAGTTTGCCACAAGCCACCTGGGAGACACACCAAACATGTGGAAGAAGGTGCTCTGGTCAGATGAAACCAAAATTGAACATTTTGGCAACAATGCAAAACGTTATGTTTGGCGTAAAAGCAACACAGCTGAACACACCATCCCCACTGTCAAACATGGTGGTGGTAGCATCATGGTTTGGGCCTGCTTTTCTTCAGCAGGGACAGGGAAGATGGTTAAAATTGATGGGAAGATGGATGGAGCCAAATACAGGACCATTCTGGAAGAAAACCTGATGGAGTCTGCAAAAGACCTGAGACTGGGACAGAGATTTGTCTTCCAACAAGACAATGATCCAAAACATAAAGCAAAATCTACAATGGAATGGTTCAAAAATAAACATATCCAGGTGTTAGAATGGCCAAGTCAAAGTCCAGACCTGAATCCAATCGAGAATCTGTGGAAAGAACTGAAAACTGCTGTTCACAAATGCTCTCCATCCAACCTCACTGAGCTCGAGCTGTTTTGCAAGGAGGAATGGGAAAACATTTCAGTCTCTCGATGTGCAAAACTGATAGAGACATACCCCAAGCGACTTACAGCTGTAATCGCAGCAAAAGGTGGCGCTACAAAGTATTAACTTAAGGGGGCTGAATAATTTTGCACGCCCAATTTTTCAGTTTTTGATTTGAAATATCCAATAAATGTCGTTCCACTTCATGAATGTGTCCCACTCGTTGTTGATTCTTCACAAAAAAATACAGTTTTATATCTTTATGTTTGAAGCCTGAAATGTGGCAAAAGGTCGCAAAGTTCAAGGGGGCCGAATACTTTCGCAAGGCACTGTAAGTGAGGTAACACAATTTTCGGGGACCACTTTTGGCTCATGAGTGCTACTTTCAGAACTACTGGCTAAAAAGTATACAAAAGTACCAGAGAATTTATTTAATAATGCTACTCTGTTATGATCTGTCTGGTTATCTTTAGAATTATTACCAGACACCAACGGAATAATTAAAAGCTGGCAGAACTTGTTCAGATGTTGCAGAGCGCCATGAGAGATAATTTCAGAGACAGTAATTTTTAACTCAGGATGAACTCCTAGCCTCTGATACTGTAGTTACTATAGATGTCCTTGTCTTTCTGCACAGGGGACACTGTCTTCTCAGAGGCCATAGTAAATCATAAGAGAGATTTAGGGCTGTCCCCGACAAAAACAAATCTTAGTCGAGAGTCGTCTGTTCTTTCGACCAATAGATTGTTCCAAATTTATAAACATCTATTTTTCCATTTATAGACACACCCTATGTTTGAATAAAATCAACTATATGCAGGCTACTTGGCTTGTCTGATGCTTTAAGCACTGCGATTAAAAATGAAGACACACAAATGACTGAAGAGGAAGCCAGAGATCAATAAGCCTAACCTGTTCCTGACCCGACCCTCCTCTTCTCGCTGCTGCTGGGCTCTGCAGATTCTGCCATTATGCTCCTGAAGTTGCCAGTAATAGAATACACCAGCGGTTGGCAGCCTTTTCCATTTGGAGTGCCAAGTTATCATACCATTTCTCCTGATCTGCGTGCCAGTTATGATTTTCATATGCACATATTCATGGAACAGTTTAATTGAATTTATATTAAAGTCCTCATGTCTCGAAATCAATGTCATGTAGTTAATCACAATTCTATCTAAATTACAATTATTAAAATCAAAAAATTACTTCTATTGCCATTGCCAATATGTAAAAATATCCTGGGCTCTCAGAGTTTCCCAAACAGACACAGCTGTAGGCTATTTGCGCAAGGGATAAGAAGTAATCAGGCAGGCCTATTTTATGATGTTACAACTGGATCAGAGCCTGAGATTTTTTCACCCTTTCATGCTGAGTGGTTATCAAAAGGGAGTGAATTTTTCAATTAGGATACGTTAAGGAACTATTGTCATTCTCAATGGATGTAAAAACAGACTTTGTTTATTTGCTGTTTGAGGTGAAGGAAAAATGACTTTTGAGAAGCTCCACAGTGATGGTGAGTTAAGACAATCAGAAATAGTATCAGATCCCCAAATGGGCACATTTATAGGTCTACATTTGTGCGCAGGCCAGGTAGCCTAGGCCTACTTCTATGTGTAATCAAGTATTTACTCAAGATTGACAGGAGCGCTTCAAATAAAAGACAGTGAATAAATTGACAGCTCGGAAATTGAATGAAATAAACCAAAACTTAGGTTGTGCACTCTGCCAACAATGTTTGGTAAGACTGTAATAATAATATAGTTTTTAGCTTACAGCACCTGGTATTTCCAGGCGATCTCCTGTCTCAGTACTAACCAGGCCCGACCCTGAACAGGCGGTATGGTCACAAGCATATTTTGTTTACCCTGTTTTCTCCCCAAATTAGGTCCCATGGCTCATCTCTGCAACTCCTCAATTTGCTCGGGAGAGGCGAAGGTCCTCCGAAACATGACCCATCTGGCCACCTACTTCTTATTACACTGCTCACTTAACCTGGATGTCAGCCGCACCATGACCGGAGTCAGCTTGCAGGCGCCTGGCCCTGTCACACAGAGTTGCTAGAGCACGATGAGCCAAGGGAAGCCGCACCAGTCAAACCTTCCATACCCCGGATGGCTAATTGTGAGCAGTCCTATGGGGTTCCCGGTCACGGCCGGTTGTGACACAGCCTGGGATCGAACCCCGGGCTGTAGTGATGCCTCAGTAATGCCTCAGTGCTTGTGATGTGATGCCTCAGTGCTTTTTGACCGCTGTGCCACCCAGGACCTGTAATTATGACAAGATATTGAATGCATTAACATAAATTACCATAACTAAACAAACATTCCAAATGAGAAATTATGGTAATTAACGGTAAATGTACTATTGGTGATACTGTGGTCTGCCATCCCTGCGGCCTCAAAATGGATTAGTCCACATAATTAAAAATATATATATTTGCCACTGCTCGACTAAAAAAATCTTGGTCAAGCAACAGCCTATCGACCAAACAATCGACCAATCGACTAATTGGGGTCATCTTTACAGAGATTACACTTGTTTGTGGTTATGAGTAGTACTTCAGACGCAAATTAACCCTGTCAGACATTATCAGTACCGGATCAAGGTTGGCAGTTGAGCATCATCCTCTGAACCCTGCATATACCACATGCGGTAGCATCTACCCACCAGTGAGTGTGAGTCCGGTTCTGCTGGGCATTGGGACCGGTCCCATGGGCCTAATTGGACCCCTGGGAGCAGTGAAACAGCCATCGCGCTGCCCTGTAAATTCCATCCTGTAGCCTCATGCCAACAGGACTGGCACCAGTACACCCTTACCCTGCTGTGCCACTGTCCCTCCACACAAGGCCCCTCTGTCTGGTTCATGCCCAGTGCCGTCTGAGCGGAAATGGCCTCTCTTGTCCCTGCCTAGAAATCCAATTACCAGCCGGCTGACCTGGAGTGGCACCTCCTACTCATTTGGCTCCTGTGCAGGGACAGCAGAGGTACCGAAAAATCTCAAAGTGTGGTGTGAAACCATCAGAAAGAGCAGTATTAAGACAGTATCAAAACACAGTCTTGCTAACTCTTCCCCATTCATACAAAGGGTTGCCATTGTATTTTTTTCTTCACACTACACAATGTGGCTTTTATACACAAAAGGCTATGACTACATGTCTTTCAGACACAATGGTGGATGCTGCCGTTTGGTACATAACTTTTAGAGTGCGTTTTTCCACTCAAGTGAGGTCAAAAATGAGCTCTATAAAATGCTCTCAATACAATGAGCCAAATAAAGGCTTCGATAAAACAGTTCAGGGATGACAGAACAATCGCTGCCTCCTCAGGGGTCAAAGCCAATGCTGTAGTCCTTGTGCCTCAAATACAGAGGCGGTTTAACATCCTCCCCTGACAGCTTGTGAGTAGGAATTCAGCACCGCCTTTACCACCACAGAACATGAGATATTTCCATGTAAGCAATGTCATGCTCTTCTGTATTCTGCTGTGTTTCCTGTCTCCTGACTCCTTCAGTCTCCTTTAGCAGTACATTAATGGTTGCTTGGGGCTAAAACTAAAGACGCAAACTAGACGTTGGCCTACTCATTAACTTGGTAACGTTACTTTCAAACATAGGGCCTCCCATTGCTTCAGCTCCCAGAAGCCTCAGAGTATATGTTGAGGAAGCATTTCCATGGTTCCTGGGTCAATAAGAGGTGTGCTCACAGGTGATCTAATCAGTCAAAAACTGGTTATCATTATTAGGTCTATCTTGGGTATGGAAAACATATTGAGTTGACATTAAAAGAAGTGTATGTTTGTGCACCTATGGACTGCAACTAGAAATACTGTATAGCTCTGTGTTTCACTTATCACAGGAAAAAAAAACTCCTTCACATGGATACAGCACGAAAGCAAAGCTATCCAAATTGAAGTTGGTTATCAGAGCTTGATAGTTACAAAGGTTTCAGTAGCAGTCATACAGGGTTCATTATAGCATTGTTTACACCTTGCGCTAACATGTGATCTGATCAATATGATCCAATGTGATCAAGGTTTGTCGTGTCTACACATTGTATTAAAATGTGTCTCTTATCCGTTCACTGTGTCCGCATTGTGACCAGATTAGCTGGTGCCTCCCTGTAAGCAAATTATTTGACAGATATTCTTTCAAAATAACATGAATGTATTTATTTTAAGACAATTACTGGTGGCGTAAATCAATGGTGGTATCTGTCAATGATGTTTGAGGCTGGTATAATGATCATTTAAATAGTTTGACCATTCCAGATCTGTTTACACTTGACTGATATCCAGACACAATCCGTGCCTGACTACCTCAGGAAGATCTGATTACAATCAAATCACAATGTGTCTTTTCATCGTCTACACCTGTCTAAAGATGTGGGCACAATCAGAATACTGACAAGTTCAGGACACAAGGCGCATGTTAGAACTAGGTATGAACAGGGCTTCTGTTTCAGTTGGTTACAGAAACAGTGAGGACCCTAAATGAAGAGCCAGCTCAATCTTGTTTTTGATTTAATAATTAAAGCTTTGATGCCCATTCCCTAAGTCATATTTTGTAACATGCTGCCCAGAGTCATTTCTGCGGAAACAACCTTTTAGGTACTGTGTGTGTGTGTGTGTGTGTGTGTGTGTGTGTGTGTGTGTGTGTGTGTGTGTGTGTGTGTGTGTGTGTGTGTGTGTGTGTGTGTGTGTGTGTGTGTGAGGCTGTGGTTAAGGGCCTGTGGGCAGATGTGACCCTGACTCATGCTGAAGGGCTGTCTGACAAGCAAGCTAGTGTGTGTGTTTCTCTGAGGAAAAGGGTAAACCGAGAGGTGGGGTGGCTGAGTAAGTGTGAGTACTAACAAAGTACTGAGGCTGGGATCAAATTAACGGAACTGATTAACTGATCAACTTTGTTGTGTATAATCAATCTACTACTAAAGCAATAAATATAGTATTACCAAACACATGAATTTAGAACATAATATCTCTCATTATGTCCACACATTATTGCATTATTGCTTTAACACATCATTATAAGTGAAAACTAGCCAGAACACTGAGGAAAATAAAAGACAATGTTGGTAGAAATGGCTTTAAGTGAAAGCTTGCTGTCTCAGGTGTTCCCAAGGTGTAACACTGCCTCCATGACTCAGACATAGCTGGCATATCTGCAAACAAGCTTGAGTGAGTCCAAGATTAGGTTTGGGGGTTAGACACCCAGCCCACAGAGGTAGAGCCAGGGGCTCTGACAGCCTGTCACAGGCAGGCCTGTCTGAGGGAGCAGAGAGGGAGACGAGGGCCCCCGGGGAACATCCTGGCTGGGGTGAGAGGCCACGGATGTAGCAGGGGCACCGTTCAGCTCTTGTCTCCATCACTGAGAGACACTGTGGCGCCAGCAGAGCATTGGGCCGTAGGGCGATATCACAGTGACAGATACATACCCTCTCTGTGGAACACACACAGAGAGACAACATTTAAAGTTTTAAAGCTAATTTCCTGCAATTTTACACATTTTGCCATGGCTTAAGTCATGTTCTTATGCTATCTGAGTGACTCAAACATTATAACAAAATCAATGGGGGCCATAACATTTTTTGAATTTTAGATTCTCCCAGAGTTTTTATTTTGGTGATTGTTAGTTATCAAAGATGATCTTATTTAAAAATATATAGGTCCATTATCTTTTCTGCATACTTCATATCTGGGTTTAGTCGTTTAAGTTCACACTGAAAACGTTTTACCTTCGTGAAAGTCAACCCTGTCAAAAGTTAAAAAATGCAGACATTCATTTCATGGTACCTCTAAGCATTGCAAATAGCAGGATATTAACTTCCATGGCCTTTGATGTGCAAAGATACATCACATTGTTTGAGGATTTCATTATTTACGCCTCATTCAGTCGGTTATGACCTGGCTGTGACAGGAACTGAATGGTAGACTGCAGATACTTAAACACACACTGTGCAGTCCTTACCCAGTCAAGCTGTGACTGAACCACAATATACTTTTTTTTAAAGGAATATCTAGCATCTACAGTTTCAACAAAATGATGTGGTATTTATTACGCACTGAAAGTGTCTGATAGCTTTCCCTAAACATTAACCTTACAGCAAAAAAAGCAATTGCCTTCTTAATCGAACCTATCCAGCTGCATCACCAGATAAAATGAAATGAATTAACATAAATATCCCTTCAGGGATTAGTCAGTCTCTGACTTTCATACTTTCATACACCCTCTAGAACAGGGATTAGTCAGTCCCTCTGACTTTCATACACCCTCTAGAACAGGGATTAGTCAGTCCCTCTGACTTTCATACACCCTCTAGAACAGGGATTAGTCAGTCCCTCTGACTTTCATACACCTTCTAGAACAGGGATTAGTCGGTCCCTCTGACTTTTATACACCCTCTGACTTTCATACACCCTCTGTCCCTCTGATTTTCATACATTAAGGTCACTCCCCTCACCCGGTTGTCTAGGTCTTAATTGAAAGGCAAAACAAAAACCTGCAGACACTAGGCCCTCCATGGGATGAGTTTGACACCCCTGCTCTAGAACAAGGAATTAATGTGGCATATTTTGTTGCATCTATTAGCGTCCCATTACTCATTTAAAATACATAATATATTCTGTTGAATACTGTATTATTGTCTGGCCCGAATCTTGAATGCTAAAAAAAACGTATCAATTAATGATATCATTGCATTATGCAGTAGTCACTGTACTACAGATGGAGAAGCCTTCTTGTACTAGAGCAGGAATCCTGAGTCATGCCACAGTTCATCAGTTGTTAGCATTTCAATGGCTTATCATCAGTGGCTATCGATAGACACTTCATTAATATGTGCGAATTGACATTTTAAAAATGTACTTTACTGGCTTTTGAAGTCCAGCAGGCCAGAGAGAATGCTACCAGTTACCTCTCAGGTCAGGTTACCATCTGTCTTCTTGGCAAAGCTCTGAAACTCCAACTCCTGCTGGCTCCAGGCCTAAGGTGCAACTCACACAAAGACCCTTGTCTCAGTTGCCTTGGACACCTAAAGGGCAATTCACGGGGCGACCTCATTCCTTATTCCACCAACACCTGACTCCATTTCTGGCAACCAACATTCCAAATCCGTCACTGCCAAATCAAATATCCGTTTCCTCTAGAACTATGCCACTGAGGGGTCTAGAGAGTGCCCCTAAGCATGGGCCCCTAAGCATGGGCCCCTAAGCATGGGCCCCTAAGCAGATAATAGGCAGGCACCCCTGTTTTATGGACAATTATCTTCACTCTGTGTAATGGGGAATATTTAAGATGAATAAAGTAGCTATTCAGTTAAGATAATTAACACAATGCTTAGCATATGTATATGTTTTCCCGTTCTGTAATACATGATTTCCAGTGCTCTATTTATGATACTCATTTGTGTAGGGGTTGATGGTCACTAGACCTGTCACTGAATGTTATGGATTGTTCTCATATCGTTCGATAGTGATTGATGCCAGAGCTACTGAAGAAACAAGGACTAGGGACACAATGACATTATGAACACTGTGTGATTCTGTATTTTGACTTCATACAAGGCTCTCGGGCTGATGTTTAGAGAATATCTGATTAATATATAAGTGCCTTCTCAGAGAAGGACCGTTAGACATTTTTTATGTTTCTATGCGGGAGGGTGTCTCCTTGTTGCAACTTAAACCGAATAGATGTATGATTGACTAAATCCTCGACAGCTCTCCCTTTTATTCAGATGGAAATTGCCTTACATTCTGCCTATTTAGGCCCTTGGCACATGCACTCCTATCTCATTTGTGTGACTGTTCTTGTCTATCAGCGTATCAGTGTTTTGTTCCTTGTCATGTTCTATGTTTTTGTGTGGAAACCAGGAAGAATAGCTGCTGCTTCGCAAGAGCTAATGGGGATCCGAATAAACCAATAAAACCAATCTAATAATGCAATTTAATGAAGCACATATTAATGTGAGACATTTAATCTTGTAGCAATAACTTGGATAAACTCAATTCAAAAAATGTGTGATATTTTGACATTTATATTTTGACAGAATGTCAGCATAATATTTTGCATATGGCTCTCCCTGTGGCAACTTCATCCACACTAAATGATCTCCTAAGTGAATGATAACTGGGTAATTAGCATCAGCAGCACTCTGTTTCATGTTCAGAACAGATTCAGTAGGGTCAGTCGGGTCTCTGCACATGGACCTAAGTCTATGACATGGACTGAAGATTTCAAAAGCAGGCATTTGAATACGGTTGTGTTGTAATAAGGTTTTTCCTGATCCAAGACAACCTGCATAAGCACCATTAGTTGAAAAACGATGAGTTCAATCACTTGAGTACTTGGGTTCAGCAATGTTGCTTTTGGGATGACTTAATTACCCCTTACAAATTATACAGAAATTTCACAGTTGCAAATCTATGCAAATGATTTCACCCTGAGAAGGGTAACTGGCAGTCATCCTCACACAACAGGTAATGCTGGTTTCCAGGACATTCCATTTCCTTCTCCAAGCTTACCCAGTCAGTTGGCACTTAAGCCTATCATATTCTATAGAAACCGAGTAAGCAGGTTGTGAATTACTGGACCTTAGGTGCAGTATGGGATAAAGGTGATGGAAAGTTACCCTCACATTTTGAACTGAATTTATAAGCCCCATTTCCCTGGGCAGAGTATACAATTCCTCCTAAATAAATGAGGAAAAATATAGACCCACAGTATATGGCAATGATGACAGACTTTTCAGATTATCCATATAAAGAGCCTAAAGTTTGATGCTGTTTGGCTAAATTAAATTAGAACCTACGCCCTCATCAAACATAACTATACCAGAAAGAAACAACTGTTTTATTTCAACTATGCAGCCTTGCTTCTCACCATGTCTTCGGGGTATCTGGCGGATAGAAGCCTCTCTGATGGCACGCGCCCATCTCTCTGCCTCTTGAAGATTAGTGAGAGGGTCCTGGACCATTGCGACCCGAAAGCACTGCTCTACTTTCTGCCGGGCCATGCCTGTGCTTATCCATCGCCTCTTGAACGGGTAGAAATAGGCTGTAAAGAACGCCCCAACATCCGCTTCGTCCTCCACTTTATAAGCCAGGCAGCCAAGACAGTCAGCTAAATGGAAAACCACCTCATCCTGTCCAGGTGACGATGAGATCTTTTGAATAGTGAGAGCACTCTCAGTCAAACTCACAGAATATCTGACCTTTGCGTTGAGCGAGTCCGTGAATTCTCCATAAAGCCCTTCCACGACACCATTGCGCTGCCGGGATGGGTCAGGTTCGGCGATGTCGTTATCCATCCCGTGGACGATGTGATCCGCAGATCGACGTGCGGTTGATGAGGATGACTGCGCCTGTCTGCCCCTGCCTGTTTGACTGCTGTTGGACCCGGAGTCAACCAGCTATTTTCCGTGTTGAAAGGTCTCTCCCTAGTGACTAAAAGGGGAATCACACACGGAGAAATGAAAGTTAGACAAGGTGCCCCATGTCAGGAATCCACCTCTTCTCATTGAATATAATAAATATTTTGCATCTTGAGCAAATATTACCATAACCCATTTTGCTGCAGGCTACTGGTTACATTGTTGATCAGTTAGGCCTATTTACCGCTTTGCTATTTACCTCGTGGATAATGAATTAGCTAGGCTACTTCAAGGCCCTATTTTACCAGTAGCAAATAATACGATCTATTGATGTTAGAAAATTATTTGTAAAGACGAGATGCAATGCTTATAGCCTCACCAAATGCAATTAGGTATTTTCAAACCAAGGCTCTCATTTGTCTATTTGTAGGCTATATGGTCAGAATATCCCATGTTGTTCATTTAGGTCTAGACTACCGGTATATATATTTCCATCATTATTTTACAAAGTCGGATATATATGCCGCCTATGTCCTGGAGTTTATGCCTCTGTAACAGTACAAATTTAGACCGTCCCCTCGCCCATACCCGGGCGCGAACTAGGGACCTTCTGCACACATCAACAGTCACCCTCGAAGCATCGTTACCCATCGCGCCACAAAAGCCGAGGCTCTTGCAGTGCAAGGGGAATTTCTACTTCAAGGTCTCAGAGCAAGTGACGTCACTGATTGAAACGCACATCCGTTACACCTCCCAGTGTGCCACACGTGCATACACGTGCACCAAGGGACACTGGCTTGCAACAGAGGGCAAAGAAAGAAGAAAAATATGTAAATTAAATCACAAATATGTATTAATAGGTGCATTCAGTGAGACAGATTGCAACCACTGATTAAAACATTAAGTCACCCAACCCAATGGTTGAGTGTGTAGCCTTCCTGATATGTGTGCCAATTGAGGTCTGCTCTGGGAAATCCAAACCCCACTCCCTACTGGTCCAAGATTGGTCACATGGGGGGTATGACGTATTGAAATGTATAAATACCTACCATAGTCACAAATTCAGTCTTTCGAACGTATGTAGTGCAGGGAATATGTGGCCGGTTTAATGTTTGGTGTGTTTTTTTTATGTTCGCGGGGGGGGGGGGGAATAACTATCTGTATCAACTCATAGCAAAATGCTTCAAATACACTACGAACTCCAGTGTCGACCAGTCACCATGAGTGTAAATTGTAAGTAACCACTGTTAGCCATGTGCAAATGGAGCTAGTTCGCTAACTGCTAGCCACATGGCTGGCTAGCTAGCTTTCTCACCAAAAGTCTAGGCCTGGCCTGTTTAAATAACATTCAGAACCCTGGTTTTTCTGTAACATACGTTACCTGATTTTCCTTATCACTTAATGGGTTTTAGTTTGTTGATTTTGTTTAGTATTCACTGTGGTGCAGGTCGCCTGAGTTGTGGGAACGTGGTCTGCGTCAACATTTGCGGCACATTTATGATTAATTTACTAGCGCGGAAACATTGTTTCCACTGTAGCTTGTATGTGGTTAGCTATGTATCCGTCTGATCTTTGTCTGCACCTTTCAGAGCCGTTTGAACGTGGATGGACTTCAGAAGTCCTATGGGCTGTGTCCACTCAAAAGGTAAAACAATATCCATGATTACATTTGACCAGTTTTAAATTGGGAAGTTTGACAGTCCAGATTTGAACAGGTCTGAAGTGTCTACCTAGCTTAATTAACAAGCCTGTGATGAAACAAGTTATCCCTGTCTGAACAACAGTGTTGACTTACTGAAACCCCTGAGGCTTGATATGTATGATTTGAATGGGTACGTTTTGGCAGTAGTCAGTTGAGTAACTGTATTGTGTGGCGTAGTTTCTTAAGGTTATATGTAGCCATGTTGCATAGCAAGAGCATTAATTGAAGTTGTGCAGTAATGGACTACTTGATACCCTTTCTTGTAGTGTTGTGGCCTCCGAGGGTGACGTGACAGTTGCTTGGTAAGTACCTAGCTAGAACCTCTATGGTCTCTTGTGACTCAAATGGAGACATTGATTAGTTTACTTTGCACTGAAGATGCTCTGAGAAATGCACAGCCCTGAATGTGAAAGAATGCCTTTGACCGTTGTGGTAATGCGACCCAAACATGGTAATTTCTTTACAGGTCTGCCAACCTGGGTGTGATTCCATGAGAATGTTCCAATGAAGTTACTCCCATGAGAGCAGGTAACCAGTACTTAGGATATTAAGTGATGGTCAGATTGCTAAGTAATGGTGTTTAATCTGTGGAGGGTATAGTAACAAGTCTGTGATGAAACAAGTTATCCCTGTCTGAACAACAGTGTTGACCTATAGAAACCCCTGAGACTTGATGGGAGATTCATATTGTGGGATAATGATTCAAGTATTACCATGATGAACATGTGTTAATATTTCAAATATTTCTAGTGCCGGTGGGTCAAGAGGACAGTTAATTGGTAAGTGTCCAGCTAGGTTTTTACTTTACAGTATTTTTTTAATGGTGACTGTGGTTTCAGAGATGAAAATGCTGCATAGGAAGTGCCGTCTGATGCGATAACTGACGCTGGATAAAGCTGCTCTGAGAAATTCACAGCCCTGAATGTCACCATGCTTTTGGCAATTGTAGCATTGACCCAAATTAACAATTTCTCTACAGGTCTGCCAACCTGGATGTGAACCCCTGAAAATACAGCAAGTAATGCCATTGGGATCAGGTAAAACTACATGAACTGAATTAGTCTTATGGCTGATAATTAAATGGTATGTGTAATGGCAGATGTGAAGAGGGTAACAAGCCTGTGATGAAACATGTTATCCCTGTCTGAACAGCAGTGTTGACTTATAGAAACCCCTGAGGCTTGATGGGAGATCATATGTACTCAATTTCTGGTTTTATAAGGTAACAGTTGCCTGTTGGAACCCTTCCTTGGCTTACTAGATGTTTTTATTTATTTTAGGCAATGGGGTCAGACGTTGTGCCAAGGACCCGACTCAAGAACTGAAATTCACCAAATTAATGATCAGTGACTGACACAAAGAAACTAGTTCAATGCAAACATTAGAGAATGTCAAGTTTTAATGGTGTACTTAATACCAGAAAGTCACAGGGCTTTGAGCCCCACAGTTAATCAGTGTGAAAGGCTGAATTGTAAGGTGCTTTCTTGAGTGTGTCCAGGAAGAACTGCTCATCCTGCAGAAAGTCACGATCCTAAGAAGATAAAACAAGTACATTTATCTACAATAAAGATTTTGAAACTACTCTGCGTGTTCCATCTTTACTATAACATCTAGGGTAATGTTCAAAGCTGACTTCTGTTAACTGCATTGGCCCTCTGAAATTGGATCAAACTATTGAACTTTAAACTGATTGTAAGCACTTGATTTGGTTAGTAATGCATTAGTTACCTTCTCTGCTGTGTGCCTGAGCAGGGCCAATCTGGCCTGGAGCTCTGAATCCGGACTAGAGACCAGGGGTGGGGGCTGGCGAACAGCCTTGGTGGAGGCCATCTGAGGTACTGCCGACACTGGTCTGAAGTCTGCAGTATTTAAAATATTGTAAAATATGCTGTTCTGTGTTGATTCAGCAAAAAAATATTTGTTTTGAAAACTGCTTAGCCCACCTGTGAATATAGCTTGAGGGAAAGGAGTGATTGGAAGGTTGTGCTTGAGTGCCTCCATTTCTCTACGCTGCTCAGTCATCTTCATTCTCTCCTGCAGAAGGGGAAATGGTTAGTTGATACACACTAGCATTTCCATAAGTCTGGATATAATTTGTACACAATTCAAAGGTGCTATAGGAGGACTGGAAGAATGAAACCATTTCCAACCATAATGTGCTGTTCCTGATGTGTACCAGCAGAGGCTGGTGGAAGATTGGCTGGTATACCCCCCTACTTATTGACCTGATGGAGGTGCTGTTCCTGCTGTCTCAGTCTCTCCATCTGGGAGTGGATGCTCCTCAGCCTGGTCTGGTGCTCAGTCTCCACCTGTCTCGACTCCTGTAGGGCCTTCTCCCCCTCATTATATTTTTCTGATGCCAGCTGCAAATACCGAAGCAGTGCGCCCAGTCACAGCATTGTGCTACATCCACTCAATCGCATACAACCAATGATTTATATACATTACTGTCAACTCAATAGCTAGCTAATAGTGATGAGGTTGTGATCCAGACCTTGCTGAAGGCCTCTACCTCCTGGGCACGTGTCTTCAGCTGCAGGCCTGTACCACTCAGCCTCTCCTTTTCCCTGTCCAGTTCCTCCCTCTGTCTCTCCAGAGCCTCCCTCTCCCGTGCTACAGCTGCCTCATGCTGCTTTAGCTCCCCAGCACGCAGCTTCAGGTCCACCTGTTCCTGGTGATTACAGAAGACGGCCTGTTTCAAAGCTCTGCAAATATTAATTGCTTGATTAAGTGAGTGAAATGTAATGATTGGGTTAGGTGAACCCCATTGCCTGAACATGTTAAAATGCTGGCAGTTTGCGTGCGACAATGATAGACATACAAGCCTCTTGTCCTATCCTAGCCCCTAGTCTGCAGTACCTGCGCCATGCTGATGATGGAGCCCTCTCTGTGGGCATCCCTCTCCAGCGCCCGGCTGGCCTCCCGCTCTGCTCGGTCCTGCCTCTGCTTCTCCTGGGTGTGGAACTGGGTCCACTCAGCCGCCAGCTTCCTTCTCTCCTCTGCACAGCGCTGCATTACCTGCTGCTGCTCCTCCAACAGGGCACTCTAGACATGGAGGGGAGTAGGGGTCTTCTAAGTCAGTGTTTCCCAACCCTGTTCCTCCAGTACCCCCAACCTGACACCTCATTCAGGGCTTGATGATTAGTTGAATCAGGTGTACTATAGGGGCTACTTGAGGACCAGGGTTGGGAAACACTTGAGTAGGGATCTGGCAGACATTTAACCACGTCTACCTCAGTATCTGTCTTACTTTTGCCCTCTCCAGCTCCTCTCTCTCCATGCTGATGTGCTGAGTTAGAGAGCGTCTCTCCTCGTCTAGGCCTCTCTGAGATGAGTCGGCCTTAGCCTGCTCTGCATTCACTCTCCAGCGCTCCTACAACACAATCATAATATAACATTATGGGGAAATGGAAGGAAAAGCGAACTACTTATGCAAATTAAGGCCAAACCTCTATTTGTGAATATAATAGTAACCCTTTTACTTGGCTGTGCAAGTACGTCTTATTGGTGACACTGGTGCGAGCTGCACATTCTACCTGGACCCCTCAAAACATTCAATTTTTTGGGTGGATAAAACCATGAATTTGTTCAACAGTGAAGTGCATTATCCTCATGTGTCTGCTGTGCCACTGTACCTGCCTGTTTCAATGGGTCCAGATGCTGTAATGAGCGAGCCTCATGCATTTCCAAATAACTTCAGAAGCAAGCTAGTTATCCATGTTAAAAATGGAGGGGTCTCCGCTTTTTGTAAGTATAATGCACATCTTAATGATCATTACTGAGCTCAAAGCACACTGTTCTGATATGGCAGTGAAATTGCACATCGGCCAAATTATTATTTGACGTTATTCACTGTTAGATGAATGCATGCTTCTAGCAATAGGTGTTCATTTAGATCTAGCTAATGTTTTTGGTTTCCATTTCCTCGGAAACCCCCCCCCCCATTTCAGCCATGCCACAAAAGGACCAGCTGACATGTCAAGTGATTCTCTCGTTAACACAAGTGAGTTGATGAGGACAAGGCTGGAGATCACTGTCATGCTGATTGAGTTCGAATAACAGACTGGAAGCTTCAAAAGGAGGGTGGTGCTTGGAATCTTTGTTCTTCCTCTGTCAAACATGGTTACCTGCAAGGAAACATGTGCCTTCATCATTGCTTTGTACAAAAAGGGCTTCACAGGAAAGGATATTGCTGCCAGTAAGATTGCACCTAAATCACCACCAGTACAGAGCTTGCTGAGGAATGGCAGCAGGCAGGTGTGAGTGCATCTGCACGCTCAGTGAAGCAAAGACTTTTGGAGGATGGCCTGGTGTCAAGAAGGACAGCAAAGAAGCCACTTCTCTCCAGGAAAAACATCAGGGACAGACTGATATTCTGCAAAAGGTACAGGGATTGTACTGCTGAGGACTGGGGTAAAGTCATTTTCTCTGATGAATCCCCTTTCTGATAGTTTGGGGCATCCGGAAAAAAGCTTGTCTGGAGAAGACAAGGTGAGCGCTACCATCAGTCCTGTGTCATGGCAACAGTAAAGCATCCTGAGACCGTGTGGGGTTGCTTCTCAGCCAAGGGAGTGAGCTCTCTCACAATTTTGCCTAAGAACACAGCCATGAATAAAGAATGGTACCAACATATCCTCCGAGAGCAACTTCTCCCAACCATCCAGGAACAGTTTGGTGACGAACAATGCCTTTTCCAGCATGATGGAGCACCTTGCCATAAGGCAAAAGTGATAACTAAGTGGCTTGGGGAACAAAACATTGATAGTTTGGGTCCATGGCCAGGAAACTCCCCAGACCTTAATTCCATTGAGAACTTGTAGTCAATCCACGAGGTGGGTGAACAAACAAAAACCCACAAATTCTGACAAACTCCAAGCATTGATTATGCAAGAATGGGCTGCCATCAGTCAGGATACGGCCCAGAAGTTAATTGACAGCATGCCAGGGCGGATTGCAGAGGTCTTGAAAAAGAAGGGTCAACACTGCAAATATTGACTCTTTGCATCAACTTCATGTAATTGTCAATAAAACAGGCTCTAACCAATAGTGCAAAAAATGTATTAGGTAAACAATAGGTAAGTAAAGAAAGGCTATAAAAGTAGCGAGACTACATACAGACACCGGTTAGTCAGGCTGATTGAGGTAGTATTTACATGTAGAAATGGTAAAAGTGACTATGAACAGAGTAGCAGTAGCGTAAAATAGGGGGTGGCGGGACACAATGCAGATACCCCGGTTAGCCAATGTGTGGGAGCACTGGTTGGTCAGCCCAGTTGAGGTAGTATGTACATGAATGTATAGTTAAAGTGACTGCATATATGATAATAAAACATTGTGAATGATTTGATAAGATGGTGCCTCAAATGTATTCTATTGTGAAGCTGCCCCCCAAAAAATGTAGGGCCGTTGTGCCACCAACTGAAAACGTTAGTCTGGAGCCCTGTGTTGACACACAAGACCTAAAATTAAGTCACTCAAGACACGTTTTCCTTTACAATCCCATTTTTTCCCTCAGGGTGACATGGCAAGTTTTATTTTACCTTTTATTTATACAAGTAAATTAAGAAGAATCGTATTTACAATGACGACCTGTCATAGAAGCACAGTCAACAAAGACCTCTGAGTGACTCCTGACCTTCTCTAGTTGCCTCTGCTGCTCAGCCAGCTGGGTGTCCATCTTGGCGATGACTTCTTTGAGCCTTGTTCTCTCCTCTGCCATGGCCCTCTGCTGCTGGCCCAGACGGTCCTGCATCACTGAAAGAGTAGACAAGCTGACTTTCACATAACATTGTGACATTCTCACTGACTGAAGGGAAAATAAATAGAAACAGCAGTATTATGAAAATCTTTTTTTTTCTTTCATAAAACTGAGTGGTGGTATCATACCTCGGAGCTGTTCGTCTCTCTGCCGTGCCCCCTGCTCCAGCCCCTGGGCTGTGTTCTCATGGGTGCTCTCCACCCGAGATGAAAGGTCCCCCAGCCTGTGGGAGAAATGCTCCATCTGCTCAATCACCACTGTCAGGGACCTACAACGCCAATACACAGAATGAGGGAGACTATATGATGTCAACCTGTAGTAAGTTACGAGTTTGGTTACATGTAGCATGTCCTTTATAATTCTTATGCAAAGGTCGGAGATTAAGCAGAGTATGGTTAAAAATGAGTTGAGTAGAAATGCATGTGTGACCTGGTTTGTGATGTGGCACTGGTCACAGCATCAATCTCCTCATCCTTCAATCTCTTCAGTCTCTGGACCTGATCCTCGTGGTCTTTCTTCATCTCCAAAATAGACTTCCTAGAGGAAGGAAACCGTGACAAAGAAACATTTAGGAACATTATGGAAATATAAAGATACATTCTTTTATCCACAAGCTGTGAAAATATTATTTATTTTACCTTTTTAACTAGGCAAGTCAGTTAAGAACAAATTCTTATTTTCAATGACTGCCTAGGAACAGTGGGTTAACTGCCTGTTCAGGGGCAGAAGGACAGATTTGTACCTTGTCAGCTCGGGGGTTTGAACTTGCAACCTTCCGGTCCAACACTCTAACCACTAGGCTACCCTGCTGCCCCAAATAGCTGAGCTTTAGGGAGAAAATACAGGCATGGCCACAATCTCTTGTTCTCTAATGTGGTATCTTGCAGCCCCCTACCTCTGTAGGTCTCTGAGTCGCTCCACCTCTCGGTCTCTGTCCTGCTGGGTTTGGGCCAGTCTGCGCTGGTGCTTTGCCTGCAGCTCCATACGCTCCTGTTCAGCTATACGTGTGACGGTGGCTAGGCGCTCTGCTAGGTCCTCGCATTCCTGTCGTGCCCGTGCTTCTCGCTGTGCCGCGGAATCGTCAAGCAGCTTCACACGAGCCCTGGTGGATGCACACACACTCTTTTGGGTAAAGAGGTAGTGATTCAGTGGTGGTGGCAGGACCTCTATAGGTCTCCGAGCTCCTGTCATACCTGTGTGTGTTCTCCATGAGCTCAGTGTCCTGCTTGTGTCTCTGCTGAACACTCTCCAGTAACATCTGGTTCTGGTCTAGCTCCTGCTGTAGAGATCTCACCTGGAAGAGAATACGCAGTAGTCAGCTGAATGTTGTTTATGGAAGTGGCAGAAAGAGGAAGAGCACTGTCAAAAAGACAGTTGATAGATAGATACCTGTCCCTCCAGTTTGATGATGCGGGCCTGTAAAGCTAGATGTCCATTCTGCTTCTCAGAGTCTCTCTTCTGTCTCTGCAGCCCAGCTACATCCACAGCTCCCCCTAACCCCAGCAGCTGGGACTCCAACTACGGTCAGAGACGGATACCAAAGTCAAGTTACCGAAGACTCTCAAAGGGGAACATCTGATAAAACCTAAGGTATCTGTGTTCAAATTAGTAAAACAAATTAAATGTGAAGTGTTTCCATCAAATGAAAAGGTGATTGGAGATTTGTTTCACCTGCTGTTGTAGCAAGAGTTGTTGCAAACTGTTGGCTGAAAGAGACACCTGTTTAAAAGAATGTTAAACAATTAAATAAGTGACTTATGGTTTCCAAACATATATCATCCATAATGACATTAGGGCATATAAACAAAAAATAGAAAGGCCTCTACATACCTGTGGTTGGACAACAGGTGCAGTGTTCTGCATCTGGCTTTGCTGTGGCACTGGGAAACCAAGAACAGTATGTGTCAATCAGGACAATCTGCCCATCATCAATGCTAGTGATTGATAAGAAACTAGAGGCATAACTATTAGAAATACGAATACAGTTAGAAAGTTATTCAAAATGACTACTGTCCATAAGCTATCCATCCCTATGTTTCCCTAAGAGTACCTACACTGCATAAAGCCAGGCATCATAGCATGGGGCATGGGGCCAGACATAGACTGCCTTGGCTGGGCAGGGTAGTTAGGGGGCAGCTCTGCTTGACTTGGCCATCCTGGCTCCCTCTGATCCTGCAGGGCTGGTGGATGGTACTGTTGGGGCAGGGGGAAGCTAATGGTAGCAGAGGTTGGCAGGGGAGAGGGGTCTGGGGTCTGGTCAGGATAGAAGCCTACTCTAGCAGACACAGCTGTGGATAGAAAGGGGGAGACTAGTTGAGAGGAGGGGAATGGCTCAGGTTTGGTGGGGGGATGTTGGATGACTATTGTGGGGGATTGTGGAGGAGATGAGTGGACTGCTCGTCTGGTATCTGTGGGGAGGGGAGAGCTGATGTGTGCCTTTGACATGACTGTGGGTTGTGGATGTGAGACAAGCTCAGTACGGGTCTTAGGTGTTGGTAAGTGAGGGGTGTGGTCTGTGTATGAATTCTGCCTGATAGGCTCAGTTTCTTCAGCAGTGGAATGAGCTGGTCGGGGCTGGGCATAACTCTTTGTCCCTATTGGCTCAGCAGGGTCACTAGTGAATTTGTGATTGGTTTCCTGTGTCTGCTCAGGAGGGTCAGGTGGGATAGGTGTAGACATTCTAGTAGGCTCTGGGTCAGCTAAATGACTAGAAAGAGACTTGGCTTGAAAAAACAATGTTTGTTATAAAAGAAGCTTCCCATGAGGTAGAAGTTGAATAGCACAACGTAGAGGGAAAAGGGACATGGTTAGCTGGGTCCTCTAAGATGGGAGTGAGTAACATACCAGGCCTGAACTGGTCCTCTCTCACTGGGGTAGAATGAGCAGTAGGGCTGGGCTGCCTGTGGGAGGGCTCCCTGGGCAGAGGAGAATCTCTTGAAGAGAAGGAACATAATCGTGACCTCAATGTCCAAAAGCACCAGAACTCATATAGCACACTGGGGCAATATTGCAGTGGTAGATATTATACATCACAGCTATTTAGATTAAGGTTGATCATACCCTGGTTCCTTGTTGGGTGTGGATGCATCTTTCCTCCTGGAAGCTGGTGAAGAACCACGTTTGCTGAGGAAGTAACAGACAATCAATGTCAACATACTGAGATGTAAGCAGTCGCTTCTAATGTAGACGTTTCTCTAGAACTGTGGAAGTATGACCCAGCCTTCACTGTAGAGTACCCTAGTCCTAGCCTTACCTAGTCCTATAGCCTTACCTGAGAAACGACTCCAGATCCACCTCGTCTCCAAACCCCAGAAAGTCTTCCTGGGTTGTCCTCTTTTCCTCTGACCGTGTGGATGATTGAGTCTTCTTCCTGCTCAATGCCCCTGATAGCCAATCATCTTCGTGCTTTTGGCTTGCAGAGACCTCTACACTGGGTCCTACTGGTTTGGAGTATTTGAAGGAGGTGTTTGGAGTCTCTGTCGATGGCTGTGGAATGTGGTTGCCAGAAGAGGAGGGTTTGCTTCCCACTGACAAAGAGGAGGGGGTCTTCAAGGGTTCTGGTACAGGCGGGGGCTCTTCCTCATCATCCTGCGAGAGCCCCAGCCAGTCTGCAGCAGGCCGGGGAAAGGTAGGGGTGAGCGTGGTGGGGGTGATGGGTTTGAGTTTCTTCTCAGGAGAAGAGGCACTGTTGTCCTCAGTGGAGAATCTGAAAAGGAGTGGCTAATCTTAGATTGTGGCCATTTCCTTTGTCATACACTCTGGTCCAGTAGCTGACATATAATCTGTGTTCCTGAAGCTTATCTATCTAAATATGATGTACTTGTTATTGACCCAACTAAGCATTGATCCAGGCTTTGACCAAAACAAACTGAGGGCTTCTGCTAGAGCTCTGACTTACCTGACCGACTGTCTGCGTGAGTGTCGTCCCTCCGGTGTAGTGACCAGTGTAGGTTGATAGGAACCGAACGTCAGGTCTTCTTCTAAGAAGGGGTCTGACAAAGGGAAACATCAACTCTCATTTCATTCATTCAAGAATACTATATCACACAACATGGAGTGTTAGCTACCTTTAGTAGTGGGGGTCTCCTGATGATGCTTCTGCTTTTCCTGCTGCTGCGGAGGGTCCTTCCTCTCCCCTGTTGGAGGGCGCTCCAGAAGGCGAGGGGAAGTCCCACGCCCCAGAATCTCATCTAGCCTGGTGCGTGCTCTTTGAGGGAGCTCACTGCTGCTAGAGACAGTCAGCGCAGAGGAACAGGGAAGTTACATTTCAAATGAACTTTTTGTTGGGTTTATCATAGTCCATAGGTTTTGTAATAGCCTTGGTTGGAACTTATGATGTTGACTGAGGCATTTGAGACCCTACCTCTCATTCTTTGGTATGAGCACGGTCTCATTCTTCTTAGGGCTCTCTTTGGGACTCTCCCCAAACCCCAATGCATTCATTAGGTCATCCTCGTCATCATCAAACGTAAGCTCGTCCCGCTTTTTTGGAACTGGAGCTGGTGAGGCTTACAGGAGAAATATATGCATTTGATACCCAAAGGAAGAGTGCCAGAATGTATGTTAAAATGTATAAAACACAAAAGTTCACCAACCTGTTTCTTTTTTCTTTATGATAGGGGAGTCTGGGGGCAGCACTGATTTCTCTGGAGGAGCTTTTTTGGGGATTTTTGGCTCATTTTTGTCTTCTATGGGTAGATCATCTAACAGGTCAGCCAAAGGGTCATCAAAGTCTGTAGACAACAGATATGATACCAGAGCTGGGGATACTGTTTTGATATTGATATGCTTTATGGTGTTAAGAACTCTACACTTAGGGCCACTCTAATGGATTTTACAGTTGACCTGATATTTTTTGGTCTATACATGGGTCCAACTGTTAGCTTTGGTACCTTTTGTGTTAGTTGTTGGGGCAAGAACATCATCATCATCATCATCTGAAGCAATGCAGCAATGTGGAGAAATAATGTACAATTATGTATATTTGCATGGTATTAATACTAATTTGGTGGCCCAGTGTAGCCAGACTAGCCAAAGACCCAGACAGTCAGCTCACTAGTGAAGCTGAACCTCTTGTAGCCACGTGCCGTCGATGCAGGAGCAGAACTTGGCTTCTTCTCCTCAATGTCTGGCTCATCTGAGATTCCTCCTTTTAACTTGTTTCCTGATTTAGGAGGATTTTTCGTAGGTCCTCCAATGCCGGAGCCTTTACTCTGAGCTGGGGCTGAACTGGGCTTTTTCTTTGATCCAAAGAGATCAGCGTCCATATCATCTATGTCCTATGTAAGGATAGAACAGACACAGCTGGGTTATGAACGTCCACACATAAAGCCTGGAGGCTTACTCCCTGAGAATTTGTCATTAGAACAAGGCACCATTACCTTCATGCTCTCCAGTAAGGCTGTGGGATCAGCCTCAGAAACATCAGAGCCCTGGATTGGAAGTGAATATAAAATATGTATATGAAGGAAAATATAGTCAACTGCCTCCCTGCCATACTTAATGTATGACCTGCCAACTCACCTCATCATTTTCAGCTTCCTCAGCCAGTTTGCTGAAGAAGTCGTCGTCGCCCAATAGTGAGCTGGAGAACCAAAACGCATAGAATGAGCAAGCAGACTGACAGTATCCTCTGTCTAAATAGTCACGAAAGAAAGAGTTGAGACTACTCTCTGATCTGGCAGTACATTTTTTTCAGTCACAGTTAACTCACTGTTTTCCACTGTGTGATGGTAGAGGAGGTCCTAGTCTGCCTGCTTCACGGGCCAGAGCTTTGGCCTTCACTGGGAAATCTGTACAAATAAACAGGAAAACTTTATCACTACACAGTGTGTACGTACAGTATATTATACTAATGATTTGTCAGTTTGAATGGTCATAGATCTGTTGTAGGGATGTAATCACATACCATCATCTCCCAACAGGTCTCCTAACATATCATCAATTGAACCTGTAGTACAAAAACATCCTATTGAATGAATCTGTGCGCACCATTGAAGTTGTATTGTGCAGGATTTAAATAGGTAAATAACAACATCAGAGGGACTTACTCTTCTGTCCTTTCTTCTGTTTAGCCTGTATCGATTAGGAACACATAGGATAGAGGGTGTGTTTAATTTGTGATACTTTCCAACAGGAATCTGTTTCAAAAACATACAAAGTAGCACGATAAATTCACCTTACTAACTAGCTGTCGAATAGGCATAAACTCACCACAAAGCTTATTCTTAATGTTTGTCCATGGGCTACCAGATTGAGGATAGACATTTTTCGGAATAAACGCGGTGAGTGTTAAACTTAATGACATAGCCCACTCCCTACCGGGTATCTTATTCGGTCGCTATACAACTTTGTATGCGTTGTTTGTTGGCAACCTTGTTATATACGAAGTTTCTGGAACAGTTTCCTGTTGGAACGTTAAATAAATTATACCCACCCAGGTTAGGGGTTTTAAAACAAAGTTCGCTGCAATCAATGGGGGTGACTGGCACTTGAATAAACTGTTAGCTTTAACTAGAAGCTATCTTGTTGTGGGGAATTAGCTAGCTCTCAACAACCTATACTGAGCACTATTACATTACAGAGGGTTGATCTTGCAGAATGGCCAATAATGTATTAGTAGACTTATGATAAATGACTCTTATCTTGATTTGGATAGTATACGATACTTACCATGATGTTTCTCTGACTGCAGCAGCGTTAAATCTGAGCAAATGTAATAGCTAATGTTAGCTAGCTAGCTAAAGTAAAGCGTCAAGGTGACTAACCACAGCGAAGGGAAATCCCAAGAAGTCTGCAAATTTGCTTTGGCTAGACGACTAGAAGCTACTATCTAGCTATTCTTTCACACACGTAGCTAGTATATTTGGTCACTAGCTACCTTTTTAAGCATTTAGAAACAACGGACGAATAATGCTGTTGTAAATGTGTTGTAACGTTACCACCAGCACTAGCTACATTCAAATGACATGGAAAGGCGGTTGTCTCATCATGAAGGCATTTAACGTTAACTGTGTAGCTAACGTTAGCTAAAAAATCAAAACATACTCCCTCTGATTGACCAGGTTGAATGACTGAATATTAACTTAAATATTTAGAGTAAATCTAACCATCCCTCAATTTAAGTAAATAAAATACCAATCCATATGCTTTTATCAGTGTATTTACCCGCAGGTTCCTCTGTTGTAGCATTTTCAACGTACACTCCCTGTCTACCAGTGAATTATTGGTAAACATTCTGTTTGGTCCCCACCAGGTGGCGTTTCAGGTTAGAACATTTCAAGATATGAGTTATTATTGTACAGAATAGCAGGATATAGAATAACAAATATTGCTTTTATCTAGCTAAATACTTTTTGTTTAATTGCAGGTTAGTATTGGTGTACATAAGCGAAGTAACCGATTATATAACAACATTAATAATTGGTCTACATAGCTAATCATTCAGTCAATGGTGGTGATGGACTGTATCAACGACACCCAACAAAATCTCAGTGGCATGAACAGATTAATTAAAGGAAAACTCCACCCAAAAACTATTTTGGGGTATTTGTTTATTTAGTCCATTGTTGATTCAGTCCCAAAATGTGTTGCATGTCAGCAATCACGTTTTCAAGATATATAACTTTCGAAATACAGCTGGAATGATGCATTTTGCATCATATAATTTTTTTAATTTTTTAATTTTATTTTACCTTTATTTAACCAGATAGGCAACTTGAGAACAAGTTCTCATTTACAATTGCGACCTGGCCAAGATAAAGCAAAGCAGTTCGACAGATACAACGACACAGAGTTACACATGGAGTAAAACAAACATACAGTCAATAATACAGTATAAACAAGTCTATATACAATGTGAGCAAATGAGGTGAGAAGGGAGGTAAAGGCAAAAAAGGCCATGGTGGCAAGGTAAATACAATATAGCAAGTAAAACACTGGAATGGTCGTTTTGCAATGGAAGAATGTGCAAAGTAGAAATAAAAATAATGGGGTGCAAAGGAGCAAAATAAATAAATTAAATACAGTTGGGAAAGAGGTAGTTGTTTGGGCTAAATTGTAGGTGGGCTATGTACAGGTGCAGTAATCTGTGAGCTGCTCTGACAGTTGGTGCTTAAAGCTAGTGAGGGAGATAAGTGTTTCCAGTTTCAGAGATTTTTGTAGTTCGTTCCAGTCATTGGGGCGGCAGGGTAGCCTAGTGGTTAGAGCGTTGGACTAGTAACCGGAAGGTTGCGAGTTCAAACCCCCGAGCTGACAAGGTACAAATCTGTCGTTCTGCCCCTGAACAGGCAGTTAACCCACTGTTCCCAGGCCGTCATTGAAAATAAGAATTTGTTCTTAACTGACTTGCCTGGTTAAATAAAGGTAAAATAAAAAAATAAAATAAATTGGCAGCAGAGAACTGGAAAGAGAGGCGGCCAAAGAAAGAATTGGTTTTGGGGGTGACTAGAGAGATATACCTGCTGGAGCGTGTGCTACAGGTGGGAGATGCTATGGTGACCAGCGAGCTGAGATAAGGGGGGACTTTACCTAGCAGGGTCTTGTAGATGACATGGAGCCAGTGGGTTTGGCGACGAGTATGAAGCGAGGGCCAGCCAACGAGAGCGTACAGGTCGCAATGGTGGGTAGTATATGGGGCTTTGGTGACAAAACGGATTGCACTGTGATAGACTGCATCCAATTTGTTGAGTAGGGTATTGGAGGCTATTTTGTAAATGACATCGCCAAAGTCGAGGATTGGTAGGATGGTCAGTTTTACAAGGGTATGTTTGGCAGCATGAGTGAAGGATGCTTTGTTGCGAAATAGGAAGCCAATTCTAGATTTAACTTTGGATTGGAGATGTTTGATATGGGTCTGGAAGGAGAGTTTACAGTCTAACCAGACACCTAAGTATTTGTAGTTGTCCATGTATTCTAAGTCAGAGCCGTCCAGAGTAGTGATGTTGGATAGGCGGGTAGGTAAGGTAGCGATCGGTTGAAGAGCATGCATTTAGTTTTACTTGTATTTAAGAGCAATTGGAGGCCACGGAAGGAAAGTTGTATGGCATTGAAGCTTGCCTGGAGGGTTGTTAACACAGTGTCCAAAGAAGGGCCGGAAGTATACAGAATGGTGTCGTCTGCGTAGAGGTGGATCAGAGACTCACCAGCAGCAAGAGCGACCTCATTGATGTATACAGAGAAGAGAGTCGGTCCAAGAATTGAACCCTGTGGCACCCCCATAGAGACTGCCAGAGGTACGGACAACAGACCCTCCGATTTGACACACTGAACTCTATCAGAGAAGTAGTTGGTGAACCAGGCGAGGCAATCATTTGAGAAACCAAGGCTGTTGAGTCTGCCGATGAGGATGTGGTGATTGACAGAGTCGAAAGCCTTGGCCAGATCAATGAATACGGCTGCACAGTAATGTTTCTTATCGATGGCGGTTAAGATATCGTTTAGGACCTTGAGCGTGGCTGAGGTGCACCCATGACCAGCTCTGAAACCAGATTGCATAGCAGAGAAAGTATGGTGAGATTCGAAATGGTCGGTAATCTGTTTGTTGACTTGGCTTTCGAAGACCTTAGAAAGGCATGGTAGTATAGATATAGGTCTGTAGCAGTTTGGGTCAAGAGTGTCCCCCCCTTTGAAGAGGGGGATGACCGCAGCTGCTTTCCAATCTTTGGGAATCTCAGACGACACGAAAGAGAGGTTGAACAGGCTAGTAATAGGGGTGGCAACAATTTCGGCAGATAATTTTAGAAAGAAAGGGTCTTGCAGCTCTTTCAGAACATCAGCTGAATGTTCTGAATGGATGGACAGCTGAATGGATTTGGGAGAAGGAGAAATGGGGAAGGCTTGGGCGAGTTGCTGTTGGGGGTGCAGTGCTGTTGACAGGGGTAGGAGTAGCCAGGTGGAAAGCATGGCCAGCAGTAGAAAAATGCTTATTGAAATTTTCAATTATGGTGGATTTATCAGTGGTGACAGTGTTTCCTATCTTCAGTGCAGTGGGCAGCTGGGAGGAGGTGTTCTTATTCTCCATGGACTTTACAGTGTCCCAGAACTTTTTTGAGTTAGTGTTGCAAGAAGCAAATTTCTGCTTGAAAAAGCTAGCCAATGCTAGCTATAATGCTGCGATTTGAAAGTTATAGATCTTGAAAACTTTATTGGTTACATGCAAAACATCTTGTCCCCTTCCCATTCCAGCACCAACAACACAGAGCACTTAGGTTTGTGAGGTGGGATTAAACCAATTTTATTTGAGCTCCTAACAAGTAGGGCAGTAGAGATCATAGAATTGTGTCAGACGGTAATTGTCATGCAAATAACTGCCAGTCTCACGGTAATTGACCGTTAATTAACATAAACACATTTAGCGTACATAGGCTTCCACGCATAGCCTACAAGCCACTGATGCAGACCTTTGGAACATCTACATTTAAAAAAACTCTTAACAAATACATTTAATATAGCCTACACATTACAATAAATCTATTTATTTTAGGCAGGTCTGAAGAAAATGATGATATGAAGAAAATGTTGCCTATTTCAGAAGAACAGAATAGCATATTCTGAGTTGTCCATATGTTAGGTCCTGATCTGGCTATGCAATATGACTGTAGGCCACACTAGTTCATTTAGCAGACAAGGTTTGCTTATAATTCCCATGGCATTATTTTGTAGTAAGAGGAATACAATTGAATATAGCTGAATAAAATAGAAAATATATTTTTCCAAATGAGGGAGCACATTTAACAAAGTGATAATTTGAAACAGGTCCTCTTATATGCTTAATTATTTATGCAACTTTAGCTGTGATACAAACCTTAAGCTGTATGTTTTGATTTCTAATACGTTCTAAATCAAATCAAATGTTATTGGTCACACACATGGTTAGCAGATGTAAATGCAAGTGTAGCGAAATGCTTGTACTTCTAGTTCTGACCGTGTAGTAATCTAACAAGTAATCTAACAATTTCACAACTACCTTATACACACAAGTGTAAAGGAATTAATAAGAATATGTACATATAAATATATGGATGAGTGATGGCCGAATGGGATAGGCAAGATGCAGTAGATGGTATAGAGTACAGTATATACATATGAGATGTAATGTCGGGTATGTAAACATTATATAAAGTGACCTTGTTTAAAGTGACTAGTGATACATTTATTTAATTATTAAAGTGGCTAGAGATTTCTAAGGTTGCATGGGGCGGCAGGGTAGCCTGGTGGTTAGAGCGTTGGACTAGTAAGGTTGTGCAAGTTCAAACCCCCAAGCTGACAAGGTACAAATCTGTCATTCTGCCCCTGAACAGGCAGTTAACCCACTGTTATTGAAAATAAGAATTTGTTCTTAACTGACTTGCCTGGTTAAATAAAGGTTTTAAAAAAATGTTTTAAATGATGCGACTCCAATGTTCAGAACAGGTCGATTTGCCCCCTCCCCGCCAATAATTACTTTAAATGTTTTAATTTTTTTAGTTGGGGCCCAGCAGGTAGCATATGAACACGTCATAAGCAATGGCAAAATGTAGGAAATTAGCTTTAAAGGTTGACTTTGGGCACAAAAAACAGTCAAACTCCTCCTTTCTCAATTTTCAAATATACATTTATAATTTAAAACTTTTTAAAAATTAAGTAGGTTAAAAGCAGCTTTTCCGTCTCGCTTTTGGTGGTTCATCGATTTGTCATTCTGGTCATGCACTCCGAGACCGACGTAGCTAGTTGATTAGCTAAGCTGGCCACTTGTAACTAGCCAGTAACTCCTCCAGTATGTGTTGAGGTCATTTCACATGATTGGTTTTTGCACAGAAACTGTAGAGATTGGTAAGAAATGGCACTTCTGTTTTTAAGCATTAAATGACCTGATATAATGATGCATTGATCAGCTATCCAATTTAAAGCTGTTATATTTGTGATTTTGTCCAAAGTCGACCTTTAAAGTAACTGTCCAGTGTTTCCAGATCTCTATGAAATATGACCTATAATTAATTACAATATGAGTGAAATAATTTTCCTTACAATTTTTTTATTATGCATGTTAAAAAGCAGCTTTTTTGTCACACCCTGATCAGTTTCACCTGTCCGTGTGTTTGTCTCCACCCCCTCCAGGTGTTGCTTGTTTTCCCCAGTGTATTTATCCCTGTGTTTCCTGTCTCTCTGTGCCAGTGTATTTATCCCTGTCTCTCTGTGCCAGTTCGTCTTATATGTCCAAGTCAACCAGCGTGTTTTTCCCGGTTGCTTGCCTTCTCTATTCTCTTTTTGCTAGTCTTCCCGGTTTTGACCCTTGCCTGTTTCTGGACTCTTTACCCGCCTGCCTTTTGCCTTGACCTCGAGCCTGCCTGCCACTCTGTACCTCCTGGGCTCTGAACTGGTTTGGACCTTTTGCCTGTCCACGACCATTCTCTTGCCTACCCCTCTGGATTATTATTGTAAGACTCCAACCATCTGCCTCCTGTGTCTGCATCTGGGTCTCACCTTGTGCTCTGATACTTTTCTGTGTGTGTGTGTGTGTGTGTGTGTGTGTCCGTCCGTCCGTCCGTCCGTCCGTCCAACAACAGAATGCTGTGGGCGTATACCAGTCATTAAAAATATTATTGAAAGGGCCTCCCGGGTGGCGTGCTAACCAAGGTTGCCAGGTGCACGGTGTTCCTTCTGACACATTTGTGCGTATGGCTTCCGGGTTGGATACGCGCTGTGTTAAGAAGCAGTACGGCTTGGTTGGGTTGTGTATCGGAGGATGCATGACTTTCGACCTTCGTCTCTCCCGAGCCCGTACGGGAGTTGTAGCGATGAGACAAGATAGTAGCTACTAACAATTGGATACCACGAAATTGCGGAGAAAAAGGGGGTAAAAAAAAAATATATATATATATATATATTATTGCGAGTAGCCCAGGTAGCCTAGTGGTTAGAGCGTTGGGCCAGTAACTGAAAGGTTGCTAGTTCCTCTGTGGAGATGGGAGAAACTTCCAGAGGGACAACCATCTCTGCAGCACTCCACCAATCAGGCCTTTATGGTAGAGTGGCCAGACGGAAGCCACTCCTCAGTAAAAGGCACATGACAGCCCGCTTGGAGTTTGCCGAAAGGCACCTAAAGACTCTCAGACCATGAGAAACAAGATTCTCTGGTCTGATGAAATCAAGATTGAACTCTGGCCTGAATGCCAAGCGTCACGTCTGGAGGAAACCTGCCACTATGCCTACGGTGAAGCATGGTGGTGTGAGCATCATGCTGTGGGGATGTTTTTCAGCTGCAGGGACTGGGAGACTAGTCAGGATCAAGGGAAAGAACAGAGCAAAGTAAAGAGAGATCCTTGATGAAAACCTGCTCCAGAGTGCTCAGGACCTCAGGGTGAATGTTCACCTTCCAACAAGACAGCAACCCTAAGCACAAAGCCAAGACAACACAGGAGTGGTTTCGGGACAAGTCTCTGAATGTCCGTGAGGGGCCAAACAAGAGCCCGGACCTGAACCTGGTCAAACATCTCTGGAGAGACCTGAAAATAGCTGTGCAGCTATGTTCTTCATCCAACCTGACAGAGCTTGAGAGGATCTGCAGAGGAGAATGGGAGAAACACCCCAAATACAGATGTGCTGAGCTTGTAGCGTCATACCCAAGAAGACTCAAGGCTGTAATTGCTGCCAAAGGTGCTTCAACAAAGTACTGAGTAAAGGTTCTGAATACTTACGTAAATGTGTTATTTTCGTTTTTGTAAAAAACTGTTTTTGCTTTGTCATTATGGGGTATTGTGTGTAGCTTGAGGGAAAAAAAAGCCATTTAATCTATTTTAGAATAAGGCTGCAACGTAACAAAATGTGGAAAAAGTCAAAGGGTCTGAATACTTTCTGAATCCACTGATCATGATATTATGGTCTTTCATACTGAGGTTTGGTGATTATGGAGGCTGGAGGTGTTGGAATGATGTTTCAACAAAAACATTTCAAATCATTCGCAATGGATGTTAAAAAAACAGACTGTTGACTTACTGTGTGAGGTGAATATTTTTTTTTTTGAGAATCTCATCTTCTTTGTGGGTGGACGTGGTGAGTTAAGACAATCAGATATCAGACATTGCCAAATGGGCACTTTCCTACATTAACTTGTTTCTCACAAGTGTAGGAGGTTGTGAATTTTGCAAACAATGTTTCCATTCCGAGAATGAGAATGGCAAATTACTGTAATTAATACATGCATTAACAGAAATTAATGTAACAAAATGACTGGAGATTAACGGTACAGGCCTACTGGTGACATACAGTTGAAGTTGGAAGTTTACATACACTTAGGTTGGAGTCATTAAAACTTGTTTTTCAACCACTCCACAAATTTCTTGTTAACAAACTATAGTATTGGCAAGTCGGTTAGGACATCTACTTTGTGCATGACACAAGTCATTTTTCCAACAATTGGTTACAGACAGATTATTTCACTTATAATTCACTGTATCACAATTCCAGTGGGTCAGAAGTTTACATACACTAAGTTTAGTGTGCCTTTAAACAGCTTGGAAAATGTCATAAAATGATGTCATGGCTTTAGACGCTTCTGATAGGCTAATTGACATAATTTGAGTCAATTGGAGGTGTACCTGTGGATGTATTTCAATGCCTACCTTCAAACTCAGTGCCTCTTTACTTGACATCATGGGAAAATCAAAAGAAATCAGCCAAGACCTCAGAATTTTTTTAGACCACCAGAAGTCTGGTTCATCCTTGGGAGCAATTTCCAAACACCTGAAGGTACCACGTTCATCTGTACAAACAGTAGTACGCAAGTATAACACCATGGGACCACGCAGCCTTCATACCGCTCAGGAAGGAGATGCGTTCTGTCTCGTACTTTGGTGCCAAAAGTGCAAATCAATCCCAGAACAACAGCAAAGGACCTTGTGAAGATGCTGGAGACCACAGGTACTAATCTATATCCACAGTAAAACGAGTCCTATATCGACACAACTTGAAAGGCCGCTCAGCAAGGATGAAGCCACTGCTCCAAAACCGCCATAAAAAAAGCCAGACTACAGTTTGCAACTGCACATGGGGACAAAGATCGTACTTTTTGGAGAAATGTCCTCTGGTCTGATGAAACAAAAATAGAACTGTTTGGCCATAATGACCATCGTTATGTTTGGAGGAAAAAGGGGGAGGATTGCAAGCCGAAGAACACCATCCCAACCGTGAAGCACCGCGGTGGCAGCATCAATGTTGTGGGGGTGCTTTGCTGCAGGAGGGACTGGTGCACTTCACGTCTAAAATAGATGGCATCATGAGGAGGTAAAATTATGTGGATATATTGAAGCAACATCTCAGAATATCAGTCAGGAAGTTTAAGCTTGGTTTCAAATGGGTGTTCCAAATGGACAATGACCCCAAGCATACTTCCACAAGTTGTGGCGAGTTGGCTGAAGGACAACAAAGTCAAGGTATTGGAGTGGCCATCACAAAGCCCTGACCTCAATCCTATAGAAAATCTGTGGGCAGAACTGAAAAAGTGTGTGCGAGCAAGGAGGCCTACAAACCTGACTCAGTTTCACCAGCTCTGTCAGGAGGAATGAGCCAAAATTCACCCAATTTATTGTGGGAAGCTTGTGGAAGGCTACCCAAAACATTTGTCCTATGTTAAACAATTTAAAGGCAATGCTACCAAATACTAATTGAGTGTATGTAAACTTCTGACCCACTGGGAATGTGATGAAAGAAATAAAGGCTGAAATAATTCTCTCTACTATTATTCTGACATTTCACATTCTTAAAATAAAGTGGTGATCCTAACTGACTTAAGACAGGACATTTTTACTAAGATTAAATGTCAGAAATTGTGAAAAACAGAATTGAAATGTATTTGGCTGAGGTGTATGTAAACTTCTGACTTCAACTGTATGAAATGGGAAATGTATCTTAAAAAATTAACAATCATAGGGCAAACAATTCACATAATGAAACAATTAATGCACAATAATTGTTAGGAGACCACTGAGCGCATTCTGGAGAGAGACATGTCTTCTCCACCTACCCCTCCCCTCCTTGTTGCAACATTTTATATTATACTCAAGACATATTATTTTCACACATATTTTAGATGCTTGTCACTGACAGACACATCTCAATCAGCTAGACATTTTGCCGTTCATGTTACCCAATTCCGTGATTCCCAAATAAGCATAGGCTTACACACTTGTGATTTGAAACTATCCATAGCATTTTTTTTAAAACAAGCTAATGATCCTGTGTGGCTAAGTCATGTCTCTGGTGAAGTATTTTGAATATTTTTATTTAGACCGTAGTAATTATTTACTGAGTACAAATATAAACGCAACATGCAGAGCATCCCAAACATGCTCAATGGGTGACATTTCTGGTGAGTATGCAGACCATGGAAGAACTGGGCCATTTTCAGTTTCCAGGAAATCCTTGTTCAAATCCTTGCGACATGGGGCCATGCATTATCATGCTGAAACATGAGACGATGGTGGCAGATGAATGGCATGACAATGGGCCTCAGGATCTCATCACGGTACAGTACCTCTGTGCATTCAAATGCCATCAATAAAATGCAATTGTATTCGTCGTCTGTAGCTTATGCCTGCCCATACCATAACCCCACCAGAGTGACACCATGGGGCACTCTGTTCACAACGTTGACATCGGAAAACCGCTTGCCCACACGACACCATACACGTGGTCTGCGGTTGTGAGGTCAGTTGGACGTACAGCCAAATTCTTTAAAACGACATTGGAGGCGGCTTATGGTATAGAAATTAACATTAAATTATCTGGCAACGGCTCTGATGGACATTCCTGCAGTTAGATTGCCAATTGCACGTTCCTAGAAAACTCGAGATTTGTGGCATTCTGTTGTGTGGGAAAACTGCATATTTTAGAGTGACATTTTATTGTCCCCAGCACAAGGTGCACCTGTGTAATGATCATGCTGTTTAATTAATCAGCTTCTAGATATGGCACCCCTGTCAGATGGATGGATTATCTTGACCAAGGAAAAATGCTCCCTAACAGGGATGTAAACAAATTTGTGCACAACATTTGAGAAAAATAAGCTTTTTGTGAATATGGAACATTTCTGGGATCTTTTATTTCAGCTCATGAGACATGGGACCAAAACATTTGTTTCATTTATATTTTTGTACAATGTAGTAGGCCTCGCCTATAGAAAGCTTATGGGATCCTCCTCTTTTTAATATAGGCCATCAAAACTCTGTTTTCATATTATAGCCTGTAGAACTTTTGTACAACATGGGCTTATATGAACACAATATATTCCGCTCAATTTCTGAATGCCAGGGCTCTCATGAAGTGTTTGATTTGATTTTCAATTTCATTTGCATTGATATTAATCAGCGTGACAACAGAGCGCTGAGTACCAGGCCATTAACGACTGGCCATTAACGACTGGCCGTTAGCAAGTTTGGTAGGCTGCTAATGACTATCAGCACTCAGTTTTGGAGAAGCCTATATACCTCAACAGTCACGTGGAATTTGACTGTGGTCATGACTCGTGACTGCTGGTGTGGCGGTTGGTTCAACGTAATTTCATTGAAATAACATGGAAACAACGTTGATTCAACTATAGTGTGTCTAGTGGGACAGTAACAGCCCTACTAACAACCCCCCCCTCCCCCTGACCACTTCCCCAGCACTCAAAGGCCTTTTCAGATGTCTCCACTCCAGGCCTTACTCTGAGGAGGCTTGTAGAAGATGGAGGGACCTCTAACCACCACTTCACGTTTTTTGGGTTGCTCATGGTTGTTTTAACAGCAACTGTTCCATTTATCTCTAGTGGGTATTGCCATCCCTTTATAGTTTTGAGGGAGGTGGGGAGATCAGAGGTAATGAAAGTCTTCTATACCCTCTTCCAAAGTCTGCATTTGCAAACTATTTATTCAGGAACATCTTGTTATTGTCATGAAACTGGTGTTATTAGCAAAGACAATATTGTGTTGCCTGTAACACCACAGGTGTTTTCGTTTGGCTTCTTGTTTTTGTTATTTTTTTTATACCCATTTTCCTTCCCAATTTCGTAGTATATAATTGGCAGTAAGTCTTTTCCCATCGCTGCAACTCCCGTATGGACTCGGGAGAGGCGAAGGTCGAGAGCCCTGCGTCTTCCTAAACATGACTCGTTTGGCTTCTTTATGGACTTTTTTCAAGGTCCTTCAATCTATTTGTGGGGTCATTTGCCAGTCTAATGATTTGATAGTAACCACTGTCATGTTGACGTCTGGTGAGATTGGAAGTAAATAACAAGGCTGTTGTGTCAGCAGCAGAGCTATATTTACCTGCTCACGTTTGTGATCACTGTTTTATCCTTATGAGGTCAGGTGATGTCTTCCTGAGGCATTGCTTAATTCTTCTTGTTTGAAGTGGTTAAAAAAACAAGCATGAACAGATTCAATATCTCAGACTGTGTATGTTACATGTTGAAGGGTCTCTTATAAGTGGTAATACAGTAATGGTCATCATGCAGTACATACAATGCAACATTTGGGAGTAGATATCCTACAACAAGGGAAAATTCAAACCAAGGCCATAAAAATATGTACAAACTAAAAACATTTTTTCCAATCTCTTTATTTGATCAGGTGGGGAGAGCAAAGAACATACATAATGTTTGCTTTAGAGAGAAGAAGCAAGTTGTAAGATGTCATGTCAAAGGAAAGTCGATTCTGTAACAAACCGTCCTACCAGTAACCACCATCATCACCAAGCTCTGACTCAAGGCAGACGTTTACTAAGGTGACACCTAGCTGCTTTTAAAAATGTCAAGTAAAGTTAGAGCTGTGTTTTGAACATAGGCAGACACCTCTTTCTGACTGTTACTCCTTCAATGGGACCAACGGGACGCTAAAGGTGTAGGGGAAGAGGTGGTTCACTTGCAGGTTTTCTTTCATCACATAGCAATGCATTGTGACTGGAGAGGGTTGACAGAGAGGTACAAAACAGAGGCCTCTCTCCATTGCTCTTTAGATTTAGTAGCCATGGCACACACATCTTCACTACAAGACATTTATGTTCTCTGACATTTGGTCAAATATTTATGGGTTCAAGCGATTTCATTTTAAACATATTGCTTATCCAAAGCTCCTTGTTTCAGTCAAAACAAGATTTAGGTCACTTTAGGAATGTGAAAGATTACCAAAAACATCCTACCATTTAAAGTGCATAATTTTAAAGTTCTGCCTCTTCTTTAAAAGCCATTATAATTTACTCAATGGACACAAATCTGTATAGCCCTATTTGACAATCAAAGAAAACTACTGTTTTTTGAGGCACGGAACACATTCCAACAGTTTTACATTGACCATTGGCCTACTTTAAGCCTTAATAAAACATCCAACTCTACAAAACAAGAAACCCACAATAAACCAAGATGTTGTTCTGTAGATTCAGCTCCACCAAGATGTGATTGGTTGAGGTTTCATTCCCAGAAATTGAATTCTCCTGCCTCAAGAAGGAGGAGGGAGGCCTCCTGGGACAATCCTATGCTGAAATAACATTAGAGGGATCTGCAGGACAGATGGGGGATTGAAGATGTGATAAAAAAAATATTCTTGTTGTGCTGGCTTGCCCTGGCCTGTTATTAATTCCAGATGCTTTTCACATGGCAATGCACAGTCTCTGAACACTGGAGAGGCAATGGCGCCAGCTGCATCAATTCCAGATGACTGAGATGGAGCTGCTGCTGTTGTCTGTAACATACCCCTTTTGGGGTTTAGGTTATAGGATGTTTGCCTGTCAAACTAGACTGAAAAAATACCCAAAGCACAGAAGTTAACATGTTAGCAAGGAGCTTCAATCAGCAGTGGTATATTCAGAGGTGGAAAACTATTCAATTGTCAGACTTGAGTAAAAGTAAAGATACCTTCACAGAAAATGACTCAAGTAAAAGTGAGACACCCAGTAAAATACTACTTGAATAAACGTCTAAAAGTATCTGGTTTTCCCGAGCCCGTACGGGAGTTGTAGCGATGAGACAAGATAGTAGCTACTAACAATTGGATACCACGAAATTGCGGAGAAAAAGGGGGTAAAAAAAAAATATATATATATATATATATTATTGCGAGTAGCCCAGGTAGCCTAGTGGTTAGAGCGTTGGGCCAGTAACTGAAAGGTTGCTAGTTCCTCTGTGGAGATGGGAGAAACTTCCAGAGGGACAACCATCTCTGCAGCACTCCACCAATCAGGCCTTTATGGTAGAGTGGCCAGACGGAAGCCACTCCTCAGTAAAAGGCACATGACAGCCCGCTTGGAGTTTGCCGAAAGGCACCTAAAGACTCTCAGACCATGAGAAACAAGATTCTCTGGTCTGATGAAATCAAGATTGAACTCTGGCCTGAATGCCAAGCGTCACGTCTGGAGGAAACCTGCCACTATGCCTACGGTGAAGCATGGTGGTGTGAGCATCATGCTGTGGGGATGTTTTTCAGCTGCAGGGACTGGGAGACTAGTCAGGATCAAGGGAAAGAACAGAGCAAAGTAAAGAGAGATCCTTGATGAAAACCTGCTCCAGAGTGCTCAGGACCTCAGGGTGAATGTTCACCTTCCAACAAGACAGCAACCCTAAGCACAAAGCCAAGACAACACAGGAGTGGTTTCGGGACAAGTCTCTGAATGTCCGTGAGGGGCCAAACAAGAGCCCGGACCTGAACCTGGTCAAACATCTCTGGAGAGACCTGAAAATAGCTGTGCAGCTATGTTCTTCATCCAACCTGACAGAGCTTGAGAGGATCTGCAGAGGAGAATGGGAGAAACACCCCAAATACAGATGTGCTGAGCTTGTAGCGTCATACCCAAGAAGACTCAAGGCTGTAATTGCTGCCAAAGGTGCTTCAACAAAGTACTGAGTAAAGGTTCTGAATACTTACGTAAATGTGTTATTTTCGTTTTTGTAAAAAACTGTTTTTGCTTTGTCATTATGGGGTATTGTGTGTAGCTTGAGGGAAAAAAAAGCCATTTAATCTATTTTAGAATAAGGCTGCAACGTAACAAAATGTGGAAAAAGTCAAAGGGTCTGAATACTTTCTGAATCCACTGATCATGATATTATGGTCTTTCATACTGAGGTTTGGTGATTATGGAGGCTGGAGGTGTTGGAATGATGTTTCAACAAAAACATTTCAAATCATTCGCAATGGATGTTAAAAAAACAGACTGTTGACTTACTGTGTGAGGTGAATATTTTTTTTTTTGAGAATCTCATCTTCTTTGTGGGTGGACGTGGTGAGTTAAGACAATCAGATATCAGACATTGCCAAATGGGCACTTTCCTACATTAACTTGTTTCTCACAAGTGTAGGAGGTTGTGAATTTTGCAAACAATGTTTCCATTCCGAGAATGAGAATGGCAAATTACTGTAATTAATACATGCATTAACAGAAATTAATGTAACAAAATGACTGGAGATTAACGGTACAGGCCTACTGGTGACATACAGTTGAAGTTGGAAGTTTACATACACTTAGGTTGGAGTCATTAAAACTTGTTTTTCAACCACTCCACAAATTTCTTGTTAACAAACTATAGTATTGGCAAGTCGGTTAGGACATCTACTTTGTGCATGACACAAGTCATTTTTCCAACAATTGGTTACAGACAGATTATTTCACTTATAATTCACTGTATCACAATTCCAGTGGGTCAGAAGTTTACATACACTAAGTTTAGTGTGCCTTTAAACAGCTTGGAAAATGTCATAAAATGATGTCATGGCTTTAGACGCTTCTGATAGGCTAATTGACATAATTTGAGTCAATTGGAGGTGTACCTGTGGATGTATTTCAATGCCTACCTTCAAACTCAGTGCCTCTTTACTTGACATCATGGGAAAATCAAAAGAAATCAGCCAAGACCTCAGAATTTTTTTAGACCACCAGAAGTCTGGTTCATCCTTGGGAGCAATTTCCAAACACCTGAAGGTACCACGTTCATCTGTACAAACAGTAGTACGCAAGTATAACACCATGGGACCACGCAGCCTTCATACCGCTCAGGAAGGAGATGCGTTCTGTCTCGTACTTTGGTGCCAAAAGTGCAAATCAATCCCAGAACAACAGCAAAGGACCTTGTGAAGATGCTGGAGACCACAGGTACTAATCTATATCCACAGTAAAACGAGTCCTATATCGACACAACTTGAAAGGCCGCTCAGCAAGGATGAAGCCACTGCTCCAAAACCGCCATAAAAAAAGCCAGACTACAGTTTGCAACTGCACATGGGGACAAAGATCGTACTTTTTGGAGAAATGTCCTCTGGTCTGATGAAACAAAAATAGAACTGTTTGGCCATAATGACCATCGTTATGTTTGGAGGAAAAAGGGGGAGGATTGCAAGCCGAAGAACACCATCCCAACCGTGAAGCACCGCGGTGGCAGCATCAATGTTGTGGGGGTGCTTTGCTGCAGGAGGGACTGGTGCACTTCACGTCTAAAATAGATGGCATCATGAGGAGGTAAAATTATGTGGATATATTGAAGCAACATCTCAGAATATCAGTCAGGAAGTTTAAGCTTGGTTTCAAATGGGTGTTCCAAATGGACAATGACCCCAAGCATACTTCCACAAGTTGTGGCGAGTTGGCTGAAGGACAACAAAGTCAAGGTATTGGAGTGGCCATCACAAAGCCCTGACCTCAATCCTATAGAAAATCTGTGGGCAGAACTGAAAAAGTGTGTGCGAGCAAGGAGGCCTACAAACCTGACTCAGTTTCACCAGCTCTGTCAGGAGGAATGAGCCAAAATTCACCCAATTTATTGTGGGAAGCTTGTGGAAGGCTACCCAAAACATTTGTCCTATGTTAAACAATTTAAAGGCAATGCTACCAAATACTAATTGAGTGTATGTAAACTTCTGACCCACTGGGAATGTGATGAAAGAAATAAAGGCTGAAATAATTCTCTCTACTATTATTCTGACATTTCACATTCTTAAAATAAAGTGGTGATCCTAACTGACTTAAGACAGGACATTTTTACTAAGATTAAATGTCAGAAATTGTGAAAAACAGAATTGAAATGTATTTGGCTGAGGTGTATGTAAACTTCTGACTTCAACTGTATGAAATGGGAAATGTATCTTAAAAAATTAACAATCATAGGGCAAACAATTCACATAATGAAACAATTAATGCACAATAATTGTTAGGAGACCACTGAGCGCATTCTGGAGAGAGACATGTCTTCTCCACCTACCCCTCCCCTCCTTGTTGCAACATTTTATATTATACTCAAGACATATTATTTTCACACATATTTTAGATGCTTGTCACTGACAGACACATCTCAATCAGCTAGACATTTTGCCGTTCATGTTACCCAATTCCGTGATTCCCAAATAAGCATAGGCTTACACACTTGTGATTTGAAACTATCCATAGCATTTTTTTTTAAACAAGCTAATGATCCTGTGTGGCTAAGTCATGTCTCTGGTGAAGTATTTTGAATATTTTTATTTAGACCGTAGTAATTATTTACTGAGTACAAATATAAACGCAACATGCAGAGCATCCCAAACATGCTCAATGGGTGACATTTCTGGTGAGTATGCAGACCATGGAAGAACTGGGCCATTTTCAGTTTCCAGGAAATCCTTGTTCAAATCCTTGCGACATGGGGCCATGCATTATCATGCTGAAACATGAGACGATGGTGGCAGATGAATGGCATGACAATGGGCCTCAGGATCTCATCACGGTACAGTACCTCTGTGCATTCAAATGCCATCAATAAAATGCAATTGTATTCGTCGTCTGTAGCTTATGCCTGCCCATACCATAACCCCACCAGAGTGACACCATGGGGCACTCTGTTCACAACGTTGACATCGGAAAACCGCTTGCCCACACGACACCATACACGTGGTCTGCGGTTGTGAGGTCAGTTGGACGTACAGCCAAATTCTTTAAAACGACATTGGAGGCGGCTTATGGTATAGAAATTAACATTAAATTATCTGGCAACGGCTCTGATGGACATTCCTGCAGTTAGATTGCCAATTGCACGTTCCTAGAAAACTCGAGATTTGTGGCATTCTGTTGTGTGGGAAAACTGCATATTTTAGAGTGACATTTTATTGTCCCCAGCACAAGGTGCACCTGTGTAATGATCATGCTGTTTAATTAATCAGCTTCTAGATATGGCACCCCTGTCAGATGGATGGATTATCTTGACCAAGGAAAAATGCTCCCTAACAGGGATGTAAACAAATTTGTGCACAACATTTGAGAAAAATAAGCTTTTTGTGAATATGGAACATTTCTGGGATCTTTTATTTCAGCTCATGAGACATGGGACCAAAACATTTGTTTCATTTATATTTTTGTACAATGTAGTAGGCCTCGCCTATAGAAAGCTTATGGGATCCTCCTCTTTTTAATATAGGCCATCAAAACTCTGTTTTCATATTATAGCCTGTAGAACTTTTGTACAACATGGGCTTATATGAACACAATATATTCCGCTCAATTTCTGAATGCCAGGGCTCTCATGAAGTGTTTGATTTGATTTTCAATTTCATTTGCATTGATATTAATCAGCGTGACAACAGAGCGCTGAGTACCAGGCCATTAACGACTGGCCATTAACGACTGGCCGTTAGCAAGTTTGGTAGGCTGCTAATGACTATCAGCACTCAGTTTTGGAGAAGCCTATATACCTCAACAGTCACGTGGAATTTGACTGTGGTCATGACTCGTGACTGCTGGTGTGGCGGTTGGTTCAACGTAATTTCATTGAAATAACATGGAAACAACGTTGATTCAACTATAGTGTGTCTAGTGGGACAGTAACAGCCCTACTAACAACCCCCCCCTCCCCCTGACCACTTCCCCAGCACTCAAAGGCCTTTTCAGATGTCTCCACTCCAGGCCTTACTCTGAGGAGGCTTGTAGAAGATGGAGGGACCTCTAACCACCACTTCACGTTTTTTGGGTTGCTCATGGTTGTTTTAACAGCAACTGTTCCATTTATCTCTAGTGGGTATTGCCATCCCTTTATAGTTTTGAGGGAGGTGGGGAGATCAGAGGTAATGAAAGTCTTCTATACCCTCTTCCAAAGTCTGCATTTGCAAACTATTTATTCAGGAACATCTTGTTATTGTCATGAAACTGGTGTTATTAGCAAAGACAATATTGTGTTGCCTGTAACACCACAGGTGTTTTCGTTTGGCTTCTTGTTTTTGTTATTTTTTTTATACCCATTTTCCTTCCCAATTTCGTAGTATATAATTGGCAGTAAGTCTTTTCCCATCGCTGCAACTCCCGTATGGACTCGGGAGAGGCGAAGGTCGAGAGCCCTGCGTCTTCCTAAACATGACTCGTTTGGCTTCTTTATGGACTTTTTTCAAGGTCCTTCAATCTATTTGTGGGGTCATTTGCCAGTCTAATGATTTGATAGTAACCACTGTCATGTTGACGTCTGGTGAGATTGGAAGTAAATAACAAGGCTGTTGTGTCAGCAGCAGAGCTATATTTACCTGCTCACGTTTGTGATCACTGTTTTATCCTTATGAGGTCAGGTGATGTCTTCCTGAGGCATTGCTTAATTCTTCTTGTTTGAAGTGGTTAAAAAAACAAGCATGAACAGATTCAATATCTCAGACTGTGTATGTTACATGTTGAAGGGTCTCTTATAAGTGGTAATACAGTAATGGTCATCATGCAGTACATACAATGCAACATTTGGGAGTAGATATCCTACAACAAGGGAAAATTCAAACCAAGGCCATAAAAATATGTACAAACTAAAAACATTTTTTCCAATCTCTTTATTTGATCAGGTGGGGAGAGCAAAGAACATACATAATGTTTGCTTTAGAGAGAAGAAGCAAGTTGTAAGATGTCATGTCAAAGGAAAGTCGATTCTGTAACAAACCGTCCTACCAGTAACCACCATCATCACCAAGCTCTGACTCAAGGCAGACGTTTACTAAGGTGACACCTAGCTGCTTTTAAAAATGTCAAGTAAAGTTAGAGCTGTGTTTTGAACATAGGCAGACACCTCTTTCTGACTGTTACTCCTTCAATGGGACCAACGGGACGCTAAAGGTGTAGGGGAAGAGGTGGTTCACTTGCAGGTTTTCTTTCATCACATAGCAATGCATTGTGACTGGAGAGGGTTGACAGAGAGGTACAAAACAGAGGCCTCTCTCCATTGCTCTTTAGATTTAGTAGCCATGGCACACACATCTTCACTACAAGACATTTATGTTCTCTGACATTTGGTCAAATATTTATGGGTTCAAGCGATTTCATTTTAAACATATTGCTTATCCAAAGCTCCTTGTTTCAGTCAAAACAAGATTTAGGTCACTTTAGGAATGTGAAAGATTACCAAAAACATCCTACCATTTAAAGTGCATAATTTTAAAGTTCTGCCTCTTCTTTAAAAGCCATTATAATTTACTCAATGGACACAAATCTGTATAGCCCTATTTGACAATCAAAGAAAACTACTGTTTTTTGAGGCACGGAACACATTCCAACAGTTTTACATTGACCATTGGCCTACTTTAAGCCTTAATAAAACATCCAACTCTACAAAACAAGAAACCCACAATAAACCAAGATGTTGTTCTGTAGATTCAGCTCCACCAAGATGTGATTGGTTGAGGTTTCATTCCCAGAAATTGAATTCTCCTGCCTCAAGAAGGAGGAGGGAGGCCTCCTGGGACAATCCTATGCTGAAATAACATTAGAGGGATCTGCAGGACAGATGGGGGATTGAAGATGTGATAAAAAAAATATTCTTGTTGTGCTGGCTTGCCCTGGCCTGTTATTAATTCCAGATGCTTTTCACATGGCAATGCACAGTCTCTGAACACTGGAGAGGCAATGGCGCCAGCTGCATCAATTCCAGATGACTGAGATGGAGCTGCTGCTGTTGTCTGTAACATACCCCTTTTGGGGTTTAGGTTATAGGATGTTTGCCTGTCAAACTAGACTGAAAAAATACCCAAAGCACAGAAGTTAACATGTTAGCAAGGAGCTTCAATCAGCAGTGGTATATTCAGAGGTGGAAAACTATTCAATTGTCAGACTTGAGTAAAAGTAAAGATACCTTCACAGAAAATGACTCAAGTAAAAGTGAGACACCCAGTAAAATACTACTTGAATAAACGTCTAAAAGTATCTGGTTTTAAATGTACTTAAGTACAGTGGTGGAAAAAGTATACTTGTCATACTTGAGTAAAAGTAAAAATACATAAAATTCCTTATATTAAGCAAACCAGATGACACGATTTCCTTATTATTAGTATTATTTTTTGACAGCCAGAGGCACACTCCGCCACTCAGACATAATTTACAAACTAAGCATTTGTGTTTAGTGAGTCTGCCAGATCAGAGGCAGTAGGGATGACCAGGGACGTTCTCTTGATAAGTCTCTGAATTGGACCATTTCCTGTACCGCTAAGCATTCAAATTGTAATGAGTACTTTTGGGTGTCAAGGAAAATGTATGGAGTAAAAAGTATACTATTTTCTTTAGGAATGTAGTGAAGTAAAAGTTGTCAAAAATATAAATAGGAAATTACAGATACCCCAAAAACTACTTAAGTAGTACTTTAAAGTATTTTTTACTTACTGTAAGTACTTTCCACCACTGGGTAAATTAGCCCTCATGAAAAAGTACTACTGAATTATTACACAAAACCTATTCGTGCAGTAGTGACTATGTAGAGACTTGTAAGGATTGTGTAGATTATGCACTACTCAAGATAGACAAGTAGTGTTTTGTAGTGTTCAGCATGAAAACATTAGTGATTACAGTAGTAATCAGGTAGAGCTTTTTACTACATGATGCATGTAGTAAATATGTAGTCAAAATTCTACAGCTTTTCTACACAGGCTTTTCAATGGTAATCAGGTATAGTTTTTACTACTTGATGTTGGTAGGAAATAAGTCATTTCAACACTTGCCAGATTACACAGGCTTTTCGCAACCGCAGATGAAGGCAAAACAGGAAGTAGTTGGTTGTTGTTGGCTAGCTACTGTTCTTGACAATTCCGAATGTAATCATCTTCTATCCTTCATCATCCTGTCTTTCATAGCCTTTATGCTTGCACTATCTGTAAGTTTAACTTTTGTTTGTGTTTTCTAAATAGTTTCATGTTGTTGTTTAGCAGTTTTATATAACTTTTTACCACATCAAAAAGATTGCTTGTCAAAACGGTGTTGTGTTTAGCCTAGTTGTTTGCGAGCCCCATTGGAATGTAGCTATGTAGCCTCTGTTTTTGTCATGCTAGCTAATAAGTATGCTTGTATGTAAATGTTTTTCTGTGTTGTCTTATATGACCTCTGATTGCAAATTATTGATAATGGCATATATTCTGTTGTCTCTGGTGCTTGTCTTTATTTTCTAAAATATTGCGTGGTGGAGAAACGTGGCTGCAACAAAAAAAGAGAATCGTATTTAAAAACCTCTTAAGGATCGGACCCTTTTTTTCAATTTTCACCTTAAAATGACATACCCAAATCTAACTGTCTGTAGTTCAGGCCCTGAAGCAAAAATGTGCATATTCTTGATACCATCTGAAAGGAAACACTTTGAAGTTTGTGAAAATGCGAAGGGAATATAGGAGAATATAACACATTAGATCTGGTACCATCATCTTTGAAATGCAAGAGAAAGGCAATAATGTATTATTCCATCCCAGGTGCAATTTAGATTTTGGCCACTAGGTGGCAGCAGTGTATATGCAAAGTTTTAGACTGATCCAATGAACCATTGCATTTATGTTACATTTTGGGATCAAGACTGCCCAAATGTGCCTAATTTGTTTATTAATAACTTTTCAAGTTCAAAACTGTGCACTCTTTTCAAACAATAGCATGGTATTCGTTCACTGTAATAGCTACTGTAAATTGGACTGTGCAGTTAGATTAACAAGAATTTAAGCTTTCTGCCAGTATCAGATATGTCTATGTCCTGGGAAATTTACTTGTTACTTACAACCTCATGCTAATCGCATTAGCCTATGTTAGCTCTAACATCCCGTGGAAGGGACACCGATCCCGAAGAGGTTTAAGTAGAAGATACCCAAAAGCTCAGTAGTCATCAAGGAAGAATTATATGTTCACTTGAATAGGAAATATGTAGTGTCTAAATCACTACTGGTTTACTACACATCTCAATAGCAATCAAGTAGTAAAGCAGTAGGTTTTGTGTAGATCTCAGGTAGTAGTAATGAGTAGTAATTCAGAAGTACTTTTCCATTTCTGGTGTTTAAGTTTGAGACATAGAATGCAGCCGTTGAGAGAACTCACCAGATGTGTAGCCATCAAGTTGAAGACCTGTCTTCAGTTCGTGTCTGGAAGAAAAGAGAGAAAAGAGGGTGCATAAAAGCGTACATGTGGGGGGACATTAATCATTTAGGGAGATATCATGCTATGAATAAATGAATAAACTCACGTCTCTTAATTTGAAAAGACCCGCCTCAGATCTGAGAGCTTCTACGCACAGGTAGGGTGAAAGTTCCCACTAAAACAATAAAGCCTATTTCATTCATCCTGAGTCTTTTGTGTGTGTCCCTTTATTGACCCATATTTATGAGGCCCTGCACGACTCCATTGAACTGGTAGGCTTGGGGAGGTAATGCATTTATAATAACCTTCCACAGAGCTGATAGATTGTTGTTCTGCCACTAAATAATTTAGTGGGAGCAGCGTAGTGGTGAGTACTTGAAAGCTAAATGTGGAACGGGCATACATCTTCTCACTTCATGCATCTCTACTTCTGCCACATGTTCCATTTTTACCTCCCTCTCTCCTCCCCTCCTCCTCTTGCATTCCTTTCCACATCTTGAAATATCAGACAGCATTCAGTTCTGTAGGCTACTTGTTATTTTACTTTTATGTACCATGTAGACTGTAGACTAGAGCTACATCTGCTGTGAGAGTTATTATTTCTTAGGGTCGACTCCATTGCTCTTCATGTAGGGCTCCTCATTGGTATCATCAACATTGTGCCTGAAATGGGAGATGAGGGACATTCATCAATCCAGTATTGTTGATGTTAGCACATATTGAAGCTTCATTACAATTCTTGACTTGTCAGTAAGACTGATAAAACTATGGATCTAATTTGATATAATCAGATAATGAATATGTGTCCATGCTTTTGAGCTTGATATGTTGCTGCAGCCACATGAAATTGTGTGCTGTTGCCGTGTGAGTGGTCATGCAGGGCCAGGGGGGCTGAGAGGATTGCACTTAGAGTCAATTAGCAGCCCTCTGCTCAAGAGCTCAGATGCATTTTTCTTTATTCATCCCTACATTAGACACAATTGTGTTAATATATAGTCCCTCTGTCCGGGACACTCAAATTAGTATGATATGTTGCGTTTTGTGTGGTTACATAAGACAGAAGGTTATTTAAGGAGGGAGGTATAACATGAACGTCTACCAACCCAAAGGTTGTGTGGACTAAATTTCATCTGTTGAAATAATTAACATTCAGTGCTATTGAGACATTTGCCATAATTTTCCATGATGGGCATGAGAACACTTACAAACAGTACACAAATCCCATGAGAGAATTCCATGGCAGTATCAAAATACACTACCGTTAACAGTTCTGATGCACTGTGTGACATAACACTGTGATGCATGAGGTAAGTACAAAGCAACCAAAAGCTATTAAAAAACTAAACATATCGAACCAACCAAGGTACATTTCACAAAATCTGTCAACCTTACCTGTACATGTGACCAGATACATGTTGCTCTGTGTACTTTCATCTTGGTTTTCCCTCAAGAAGTGAACGTGACCAGAGCAATAGGCAGAGGATGAGAAAGAGTAAAAACAAGAGTACTTACGGTTCGACTCGGTTTGAGAACTTTCTGTATAGGATGACAGCAATAGTGGTGAGGACCATCGTAGTGGTGCACATGGTCCTATCACATGTATCCCGTCTTGGGACTGCAGCTGGGTTAGAACACTGGGACTATTCCTCCCATTGAGGGAGAGTAGAATGATTCCTGTGGCTCTCAAGCTAGTGGCAAGATTAGCCTGTGGGATTAGCTCAGATCAGGGGAAGGCCTTGTTGCAGGGGCAGGAGGTAAACAGAAAGTAGTGTTTGTGGTCTGAGCTCAACCTTTCAATCCTCCATCGCCACTAGTGTAGCTTTACAGGGGCACTATGTGCTGTGGCCATTCATGTGGTGTGGGTTGAACTAGCACTGCAACGCTGTCATGGACCCTGATTTTGCTGTAGTAGCATACTCTCATGCTTAAAGTCATAATGAGTGTTTTGTTTTTATTGTGTAATGTCTCAGGGCTTTGATAGAGTAGAGCGTGTAGCCTAAATTAAACAAATGCATGCACTTGTAGGCTACTAGAATTCTTGAATTGACTTGAACTTGATCTTGTGTAAAATCATTTATGTAATGAAAACCTAGATTAAGCCTTCATCTTGGGGACAAAGCATAGCTGTCTTAATGTTTGTGTGTTCATGTTCATGTCATTGTTTTCAGTGTCAGATTCGGCATATATGTAAATAACATATCAATAGTAGTTCTATTGCATCTTCATAGAAGTCATGAAGTAATCCAGACTCATTATACTAATGTATTGTTACTGCACCTTCTATTGTGTAATGATATCTATATACAGTAGGTTGGTATGGGGGAGCACATACGGTGGTACACAAGTCTTTATTGATGCTGGCGTGAAAGTCCACATGTGCACTTGTGCTCCCACAACAATCAATGATGTGCAGGGAGAGGTGGTTGGATTCAGAACTGAGCAACACTCTCTCTGAGTGTCTCGTGACATGGGAGGTATAAATACCTTTAGGCCTCCTGCTAATCCACCTATCGTTAGGACTGCTGACTCACAGGGAGTAGGCCACAGTAGGAGGAAAGAGAGTGCTAATACCTCACAGTGAAAAACAAGGCACTAAGAATAATATGCATGTCATGATTTCCATTATAGATCATAATTGTTTTATTATGTTATTATGCAGATACAGACATTGATAAAAAAAAAAAAACATTTACATTGCTTAAATGTGGACACCACACCTCACAAGTTATTATTTCTCATTTTGTGACAGTAAAGTGGATCTGATTCTGAAGGGTGACTGATTCTGAAATACAATATACTGCCCAGGAAACACCAGCAAAGCATCACATGAAATGAACAAAGATCTTAATGTCAGTGTCAGAAATAAAGAAAGGCACAACCCAGGTTAACAACTGTGTGAGTAGCAGAAGACATACTCTCCCCTGTATATCTGTTTTTGGTGTAAAGATAAAAATGTGTATGAGCGTGTACGTTTAGACTGTCTCTATGACATAAAACAGTTCTTATGTCTGCCAATCCTCAATCTTCAACATAATCTCATGGCAATGTAACTGAAGAGACATCCACGATTCTAGCAGTCTGTGTAGGGCTTATGCTCTACCTCAAACATAAATGCATACACACATATGGCTATTCACACACATTCCAACCAAAGTCAGCACAAACCACCACCCCATCATTCATAAGAGAGTCCATCAGAAGAACACACCCCACAGTGGGGCATGGGAAAGATACAGGGAGGGAGCCATGATGATACATAGGAAGATTCTATGAGCTTTGGAAAGATACATTTCGTCCCTTGAATGGTCAGACGTAGATCGTCCTGCTCCTAAGCCAAGGCCCGGTAGTAGTCAGTCTCCGGGAGTCCACAGTAGTCACTGACGGTTACTTTGACACAGACAGACAGATGGTTCACACAGCAGAGCTGGAGGCCCAGCCCACCTCCTCATACACGCCTTTCACGTGCCAGTAGATGGCATCCAGCAGTTTGGTCCACGCCACTGCCACCTCTGGAGTGATGTAATCAGGAAAGTCTTCAACCAGCACCTCCAGAATCACCCCACACAGGATCTGAGAAAGAGAGAGAGGGAAATGTAATGAGTGATACATTTGCTTTGGTTTGCCTGTGGATAATGGTTATGTGAAAACATGTTGCCTGGTTCTACCTCACCTTGAAGTAGACAGGCTCCACCCTGTGTCTGAGTGCATGGGCCTTGCCCAGCAGCTTCAGAACAGCCACCATCTTGTCCCCGTCATGGAGGTTCTCCACCAGGGTGTTGATGGCGTTCATCACCCTGCGGGAGTGCTTCTTGAGCTGGGCACTCCTCTCCAGCTCCTCAGGGTCCTCCACCTGTTGGAACTGGCTAAAGTACTGCTTGGAGGAGGGGAAGTTCACAAAGAGCCTGTAGAAGAAAGGAGGTGCATTACTTGGCCCAGTGAGATATTATAAGTAAACATAGTTGGAGCGTGTTGACACAGCTGCAGAGCATATTTTCCCTTTTAATGTTGAACCACTATCCAGGTTCTGTACAGGTTATGCTTCATTTACTCAACCATGGCCTGAGCACAAGCATGTGCTATTCAAATACAATATAGCTGTGTTGATAAAAACATGCATTTCTTCTAGCTGATAAGGCAGAAGAAATGTGTGTCAGTTAACAAAAAAACTGAGTGAAGATAGAAAAACAAGCACAATTATATCATGTACCACAGTATCACACTATCACCCCCAGCCTGTGATATACAGTATCACCCCCAGCCTGTGATATACAGTATCACCCCCAGCCTGTGATATACAGTATCACACCCGGCCTGTGATATACAGTATCACACCCAGCCTGTCATCATGCTACAGGTCTGTGTACATCCTGGCATTTCGGTGACTACTGCTATGTTCTCCTGAGTCTAGGAGACCTGTTCGTCCAGGTGATTGATTTATTTGGAAAAATGTGCACTGGGTACAACCCAGGCGATAACAGGGTATAGCGATTCCACTTGTTTCCAATGTGGTCCCTGATGTCTGGTCTCAGTGGCTGACAGTGACAAACTGCACAGCTCTCCCCTAAAACTCACAAAGCTGGTGTTTCATCATCTCCATGTCTGGCCCTAGGATTAGCAGACCAACAGTGAAGTGCGCTAATGAAATTGAGATGGTTAGTTGGTTGCTTGTGTAATTACACACTGAAATAAACGGTCAGAATGGCTGTGTGTACTCAGGCAGCAGTGACTTCATCTGCTGCTTCCCTCTCACTGTGTTACTGTCGGGGTTGGAGACAATTAGCTCTACATCACAGGGATATACCATATGGTTGGTTTGGATGGATGCACCTACACCCACACTCATGTTCAACATTGGTTTGCTACAATATTTGTGTATTCCTGTCAGCGCTCGTAAACACCCAAACAAGGTATTAGGATAAGACATATTCCTTACGTACCACATATCTAATTCTCTACCATATAAAAACAGAATAACTCCAATGATGATATAGGTTTTCTTTGTGGAATAAACTGGTTTGAACACATTATGAAAGAGAATAGTATTGAGCAATAAACTACAGCCTACCGTGACCAGGACAGATACAATACAGCTGTCTGTGTGTATCTGTTCCAGATGTCCCATACCACTATCCTTTTGAAACCCACAACAGAAAATGGAAGCTTTATGAGGAAGCCATTGTGCTTCGATGAAAGCACATGGCTTCCACAACCTTCACCAGTGACATCAAGTGTTGGGAGGAAGCAGACAAGGAAGACAGAGGAGGGGGTGTCTCATTTTCTTCTGCATAAAGTGGAGGGTCTATGCAATGACTTTCAATTGTAAAGCCAGGTCCTATGTTTCACTCATAAGTAGTGAAGACAGTGGTGTTTAATCTCTCCCTTGATCTATAGTGGCTGCATATAAATAGTCTCATTAGTGTTTTATAATCATCCGCCTGTTAATCCTACTCTGGGACAGGGCTCATTTCTGAGATACTTGCATGGCTGTTCTAAATGTGACATACTTTCCCTAGGTGGAAATTGTATAGGTATTTGATAAGTGCAAATACAACTACATATGGATACCCTGGATTGTGTTACAATGAGATGCATCACTGATACCCATAGCTCTCTGAAAATGTTGTATTTCACATTGGCTATTTTAGTTATGTAGAGAGCTAAATTAACCAAGCATAGCTTTTAGTATTAAACTGACAGAGAGAGAGAGAGAACAGTTGAGGTTTGAGGTTTAACATTATACTTGAACATGCCTTCAAATCTCCAAAGATTCAAAGACCCCTTGACAGCTAAAGTTGTCTCCTTGTAAGTGCTCCATGTCACCATGTAATACTACAGGCATTTGGAATGCCTCAGAGCAATTTGAGGCTTAAGATGTTTAAGTACCGGTATTCAAGTATTGCATCAAATGAAAGCATTGCAATTTATGACCAAGATGATGTCCTTTTAACTAGTCGTGGCCAAAAGTTTTGAGAATGACACAAATATTAATTTTCACAACGCTTGCTGCTTCACTGACTTTAGATACTTTTGTCAGATGTTACTATGGAATACTGAATATATAATTACAAGCATTGCATAAGTGTTGAAGGCTTTTATTGACAATTACACGAAGTTGATGCAAAGAGTCTGTCACGCTGTTCGTAATAATGATCGGACCAAGGCGCATCGTACTTTGAGTTCCACATACTTTTAATTCATGAAGTGAAACTTAAGCAAATACAAAACAAATAAATAATAAACGAACCGTGACGACACTGCAGTGTGAACACGCAACTTAACATAAACAATATCCCATAACCCACAGGTGGAAAAAAGTATACTTTAAGTATGATCCCCAATTAGAGACAACGATAAACAGCTGCCTCTAATTGGGAATCATACAAATCACCAACATTGTCACGCCCTGACCTTAAAGAACCGTTTTATTTCTCTATTTGGTTAGGTCAGGGTGTGATTTGGGTGGGCATTCTATGTTTTCAATTTCTTTGGTTTTGGCCGAGTGTGGTTCCCACGTTGTCTCTGATTGGGAATCATACTTAGGTAGCCTTTTTCCCACCTAATGTTGTGGGTAATTATTTATTTTCTGTGAGTGTTTGTGTGCGCCACGGTTGCGTCACGTACGGTTTCTGTTTACCTGTTTTTTGTGAAGGTTTCACTTTATTAAAAACGTGGAATTACATGCACGCTGAACCTTGGCTCATCTATGACAGGGAGTTTGAAGACAGTGAACGTGACAAACATAGAAAATGAACCTAGAAAATATAAACTAGAACAACCCCCCAGTCACGCCCTGACCTACTCTACCATAGAAAATAAAAGCTTTCTATGGTCAGGACTCGACAGTATCCCCCCCCAAAGTTGCGAAGTTGCGGACTCCGACCGCAAAACCTGAAACAAAAAGGGAGGGTTAGGGGGGAACCTGCTCAGCTCTCGGATCCACCATCTGTGGTGGTGGCTCTGGTGCGGGCCGAAGAACCCACTCATCCCGCGGATCCAGCCATGAACCCAGGATGGACGCCGTGTCTGGGCTGGGCATCGGCGTAGAGGAGGGCTCCTGCCATGGAGCTGGACTAGACGCCGTGTTTGGACTGGACATCGGCACAGGGGAAAGCTCCCGCCATGGAGTGGGACTGGACGCTGTGCCTGGACTGGGCACCAACGCAGAAGAAGACTCTGGCCTTGGAGCTGGACTGGATGCCGTGTTTAGACTGGGCATCGGCACAGGGGAAGGCTCCGGCCATGGAGCAGGAGGTTTCAGACCGTTGACCATCGGAGGAATTTTTGGACTGTGAACCGCTGCAGGAGGTTCCGGACCGTTGACCGTCTCAGGAGGTTTCGGACCGTGGACCGTGTCAGGAGGTTTCGGACCGTGGACCGTGTCAGGAGGTTTCGGACTGTGAAATGTCGCCGGAAGCTCTGGACTTGGCACTGTTGCCGGAAGCTCTGGACTAGGAACTTTTGCCGGAAGCTCTGGACTGGGAACTGTCGTCGGAAGCTCTGGACTGGGGATCGTCGCAGGAAGCCTGGTGCGTGGGGCCTGCACTGGTGATATTGGGCTGGTGACACGCACCTCAGGGCGAGTGCGGGGAGGAGGCACAGGATGTACTTGGACTGGGGAAGCGCACTGGAGGCCTGATGCGTGGGTCCGGTACAGATGGCACCGGACTAGTGACACGCACTTCAGGGCGAGTGCGGGGAGGAGGCACAGGACGTACTGGACTGGGGACACGCACTTCAGGGAAAGTGCGAGGAGCAGGCGCAGGACGTACCTGACTGGGAAGCTGTCGAGTTATTAAACTCAACTATTGCAACACGATTTGGTAAAACAACCATTGAGCAAGATAAGGAGCCATGTGGAATTTCCATGTTGGCAATGTAATAATTAAGGAGAAACAAACTTTAGCCTGGATCTAAAATCAGCCTTGGTTGAGGCCCTGAACATCCCTATGATAACAAGATGCTGCTGAGAGTTTTGCTCCCTGTGGTGGCAGAAGCTGTTACCACTGGTCAGGGGACTGCAATCACCAGCTCTGTTTGTGTGTGTGTGTGCGTGTGTGTGCGCACACATAATGTTCAGCAAGAACCTCCCGGGGGGCGCAGTGGTTAAGGGCGCTGTTCTGCAGCGCCAGCTGTGCCACCAGAGACTCTGGGTTCGCGCCCAGGCTCTGCCGTAACCGGCCGCGATCGGGAGGTCCGTGGGGCGACGCGCAATTGGCCTAGCGTCGTCCGGGTTAGGGAGGGTTTGGCCGGTAGGGAAATCCTTGTTTCATCGCGCACCAGCGACTCCTGTGGCGGGCCGGGCGCAGTGCGCGCTAACCAAAGTTGCCAGGTGCACGGTGTTTCCTCCGACACATTGGTGCGGCTGGCTTCCGGGTTGGATGGCGCTGTGTTAAGAAGCAGTGCGGCTTGGTTGGGTTGTGTATCGGAGGACGCATGACTTTCAACCTTCGTCTCTCCCGAGCCCGTACGGGAGTTGTAGCGGTGAGACAAGATAGTAGCTACTAAAACAATTGGATACCACGAAATTGGGGAGAAAAAGGGGTAAAAAACTAAAACTAAAAAAATAACAATATGTGTGTGCTGTGTTGAAACAGTCAGCATTCAGTAAGTTACAGACAGCTCTTCTGTCATCAGCCCTCCACAACTCCCCAAATGGAAATGGGTGCACCTAGGCAAGAAACAAGGGAAAGAGAGTATAGGTAAAGTTTACCTGATGAGAATGGCCACCCCGACATCATCACAGTTCTGGTAGACTTTGGCCCAGGTGTCCTTGATCATCTCTCTCTCTGAGTCACAGAGTGGATCTAGGCGCTCCAGGCGATCTGCATTTACCTCTCCCTGCTGCCTCTCCATCCAGGAGTCCTATAGTGCTGCAGGAGTGGTGTGTTGAAGACAGGTGATAAGAGTCACCAAGAACAAAACCCAGTTCCTTTTGTTTACACAGTCTCTCTCGTTCAAACAATCCCCTTTTTATTACCCTTCTCTTGTTGAGAGACCCTCTCTCAACCTTTTCTGAGTGAGTGAATGAGGAACACACTAAAAAGCGAGAGGAAGAGAGCGCACACAGAGTTAGGAGGAGCCACACACCTCCTCTCTCTCTTTCTCTCCCCTCTCCCTCCCCACCCAATTGGTACTTGCCTATTTTCTGTTTTTGTGTGTTCATCAAATAAAATTTTATTGGTCACATACACATGTTCAGCAGATGTTATTGTGGGTGTAGCGAAGTGCTTCATGTTTGTGCGTGAGTGTGTGTGTATGGGAGGGCATATTGAGAGGAAAAACATTCAGATTTTTCAAGAGTAATATGTGGAAAAACAGTTCATGTGTGAAAGTTAAATATTTCCCAAGAATATTTTTGAATTTCCCGCGCCACCTTTTCAGCGGAATGTTGGGGGGGGGGGGGTTCCGTTAGCGGAACGTGTGTCCTAGACAGGTTTTAACAGCTATAGGGCATTGTGAAAATGATCTGCATTAGACAAAATGTTATGTTTGCTCTCATATGAACACAGATAAAGGGCATTGCTCAAAAGATGAAGGTATGCTAGAAATGGAGCAGACTTTTGATGGTTTAGTTTTCCTCCATAAAAAAGGAAAGATCATATCAGTAACTAGAATTTTATTTCTGTTGTCCACAGGTACACTCCCTGAAGTATCAAGTTGCACATGTACAAACCTCGACAATTCATGGCTTGTTTACTGTTGGCAGTGTTATTTCCAGACATGTCTTGTTATGAATTAAGTTTGATCCTCCTTTTTCTTTTGAGATTGTGCTTTGACATTGGTGTAGAAGTTACCTTATTATATCACAATCTCCTTCTTTCCGTCCTTGTGGTTTGGTAATAATAGATACAGTAACAACAGAGGGGGTTGGGGACCTAATCAACAAGAGACTTGTGGATTGGATGTGTAAGCAGAAAGTAGGTTACTTGGGAGTCAAAAAATCACTATCATATAAGGGTTACAAGCTTGAGCTGATACATGTTCAACACCTTGCTTTGTGAGGTCCAATTCCTGTAAAAGTTGATTCTAAACGTCTCCAAGGAAATCTATGTGAAACATGAAAGATGTCCATAGAAAGTACAGCTTTTCACTTGTACTTTTGAATATGAGAGGGATTGATGTTTTGCAAGATATAAACTATAAAGTAGTGTGAACTTGAACACATACCCAATGATTAAGGGCAGGTTTGCTGGGTGTGGACGTTGTCTTGTCAATGAAAAATATATGGGAATAGGTTAGTCAAGCGGTGAGCAGTGCAAGCTGAAGCATGTGCCACTGTGACTCTGTAACTGATATTGTGAATTTGATACACTGGACTGCTTTCCACATGATGCTAATGATCTTCCAGGGTCTTCAGTAGGCGTTAGCTTACACTCACAAGACACGGCTTGCAAAGTGTTTCACATAAAACACATCTCTGTTACCGCACTGATCTTTCTCCTTATGTCCTGGCATATTAGTGTGTAGCCCAAACTGTTTGGACGCTACAGACAGAAGTTGGCAGATTGCCCAAATGCTTGAGAACCTCATCGTGTTCATGAGAGTCTCATCTTCCCATAGAGGGGTCCTAATCGATTTCTAGGCCAAACCGTTTGACAAACACCGCTCTAGATTGATTTCCACAGGGGCGCTGACATCATCCTTAGGGGGTGATGGATTTTGATGGGCATTTTTTAAATTGTGTTACTTAGATTGACGCCCGGGTCTGATTAAAACTTGACAGTTGTTGACCTCAAGGTTACTTTGAGCAATTGCAAGAAGAAACCAAATGAACAGGAACCAACACAGATAAAGGGCATTGCTCAAAAGATGAAGGTATGCTAGAAATGGAGCAGACTTTTGTTAGTTTAGTTTTCCTCCATAAAAAAGGAAAGATCATATCAGTAACTAGAATTGTATTTCTGTTGTCCACAGGTACACTCCCTGAAGTATCAAGTTGCACATTTACAAACCTCAACAATTCATGGCTTGTTTACTGTTGGCAGTGTTATCTCCAGACATGTCTTGTTATGAATTAAATTTGATCCTCAAATCAAATAAAATGTATTTGTCACATACACGTGGTTAGCAGATGTTAATGCGAGTGTATCGAAATGCTTGTGCTTCTAGTTCCGACAATGCAGTAATAACCAACGAGTAATCTATCATAACAATTCCAAAACTACTACCTTATACACACAAGTGTAAAGGGATAAAGAATATGTACACAAAGATATATGAATGAGTGATGGTCCATAACGGCATAGGCAAGATGCAGTAGATGGTATCAAGTACAGTATATACATATGAGATGAGTAATGTAGGGTATGTAAACAAAGTGGCATAGTTAAAGTGGCTAGTGATACATGTATTACATAAAGATGCAGTAGATGATATAGAGCACAGTATATACATATGAGATGAGTAATGTAGGGTATGTAAACATATTAAGTAGCATTGTTTAAAGTGGTTAGTGGTATATTTTACATCAATTTCCATCAATTCCCATTATTAAAGTGGCTGGAGTTGAGTCAGTGTGTTGGCAGCAGCCACTCAATGTTAGTGGTGGCTGTTTAACAGTCTGATGGCCTTGAGATAGAAGCTGTTTTTCAGTCTATCGGTTCCTGCTTTGATGCACCTGTACTGACCTCGCCTTCTGGATGATAGCGGGGTGAACAGGCAGTGGCTCGGGTGGTTGTTGTCCTTGATGATCTTTATGGCCTTCCTGTGACATCGGGTGGTGTAGGTGTCTTGGAGGGCAGGTAGTTTGCCTCCGGTGATGCGTTGTGTAGACCTCACTACCCTCTGGAGAGCCTTACGGTTGTGTGCGGAGCAGTTGCTGTACCAGGCGGTGATACAGACCGACATGATGCTCTCGATTGTATATCTGTAGAAGTTTGTGACTGCTTTTGGTGACAAGCCACATTTCTTCAGCCTCCTGAGGTTGAAGAGGCGCTGCTGCGCCTTCTTCACGACGCTGTCTGTGTGGGTGGACCAATTCAGTTTGTCCGTGATGTGTACGTGTAACAGGGTTATATTGGTGATTCCCCTTGCCACTTTATTGTTAAGCCAATGGGTTTTTGGTTTGAGTTGTCTTGCCTTCACCTACTCAACATGGCATCTTATTGGCTGGTTTGCGTAGCTTGCTTACGAGGGGGGATGTTCCAGTAAGAATCGTCCCAGTGAACAAGCACCAAACCAGCGGTAAGATGTTGGTGGCCAGGCACTGTACATCAAAAGTGATTTTTATACTCTCAAGTGATGATTTAAATGTACAATTTATATCAAATTGTTTGTAAATGTTATTCGAACATCACACATAAGATACAGCGGTTTTTGGAGAATATTTGTTGTGCATTTTGTTGTAAAGAATTCCCGCCAGTACTAGCTAGCAACTTACTGTGTCTGGTGGGGGGGTTCATATATTTTGTACAGTGCGTGAGTGCAGAGTTGGATGGTGAGACGAGCATTGCATGACGTGCAATTTTGTGCCGTTCCTATCAGAATAAAGCTACATGACTGGTGCTACATGTTGGAGTTCCGTGTCGATGACTGATTGTACACAACGCAAGAAGAGTACTGTTACAGTGGTGCCGTGACCGTTCTTCTGGATCGGATCATCCTTGGATTTCCATATCAGAACTTCGCCGTGGTTGCTGTTGAAGAATCAGATAAGACGTTGCTGGTGCAGTTTATGGCGATATCGCATTTCGCCACAAGAGGGCGCCACTAGAACGTTTTATTATCGAAATTGACAAACTTTTGTGTTACTTGTTTAATTGCAATTCTAATGAATATCTGATATAAGTAGGGTGAGTTTTACCAGTGTACTAGATATAGGTTAGATTTTTACGTGAGGTTTAAAAAAAAATATATATGTATACATGTTTTGCTATTTACATTTTTATTAGGGTGTTGATTTCCCATTGTTAAAATGGAAGGTGTTGGGAGAGGTAGGGGTTTCCTGTCATTTAATCTGTCACCATCTGTTGGTAGGGGTTCAGCCAAAATTCCAGTTACTTCTACACCTATGCCCAAACTGGAGGGTTTTGATGATAGGTTACCCATGGACACGCCCAAGGATGTGTATGAAAGAGTTTTGCCAAATACAGGGAGTGGGGAGGTCTCCATGGATTGGTCATTCCAATGGGGAGAACATTGCCTCCTGTTTGGAGTCAAAGGCAATTGTTGGGCATGTTGGGGACAATGTTATGGGGAGTGTATGCAGCTCGAGGGGTATGGATGTGTCAGGCCTGAACCTGGTATTGAAGTCTGATATCAGGGAACCGGTGTACTTTCGGGGGATGGCTCTGAAAAGTGCACAGTGCATGAGTGGGAGGATATGGTAATGGTTTACATGCGTAAGAGGGGCGTGTCTGTGATGGACCAAGCAGTTGAGGTTATGGGCAGGCTTATGGGAAGGGCCCGCGATGTTGTTAAAGTTGGCATACGCAGCAATCCCTCCATTGATTTATCTAAAGGCCCGAGTCCCATCTTTGACATACTGAAACAACATTTTAGTGACACTGTTTTTTCAAGCATGCCCCTTGCTGATTTTTATGCCACATTACCTCTGACTGATGAACAACCATTTGAATATTGGCTCAGACTGAGCAGGGCTATGGAGGTTGCTGAAGATTGTCTAAAGAGACAGGAAAAAAGTGTTGAAGACCCATCTCGTGAGCTCACAGTCATGTTTCTCAGACATTGCCCTAATGCTGAACTGTCGCTTATCTTTAAGTGCAAGCCATTACAGCAGTGGACTGCTGCAGATGTTCATGAGAGGCTGGATGAATACAGGAGGGAGCGGAGGTACTCTCACTTATCTAAGTTGACCCCAGCCATCGCAACAATGAAGCAGGAAGTTGGTGCTGTCATGCCAATCACCATGCCTGCTGTGAGAACCCACATGGAAGTACCCAATACGTTGCCTTACCCAGCCCAGACTATTCAGGGCTCAGCTGAGCCGATGGAACGTATCCTTGCAATGCTGGAGCGTGTGCTGGAGCAGAGGCCACAACAGTCTGACCATAAGTTCCAAAAAGGGAATAGGAGCAAAGTGAAGTCTAATGGGCCATGTAACATGTGCGGGGATGCTGGACATGATACTTACTTTCACTGCAGGGCCAATCACCTCTGCTTTCTTTGTCATGTAGCTGGCCACGCACGCTCTCAGTGCCCCAAGGCCGCAGCTCTGAGCACAGCTGGTGGAGTCCCTACAGTAATCACTGCTCAGCTCCCGGAAAACTAGTAGGCCTGCATGTAGAAGGGGAGAGTGTTGGGCCTTTTGTAGAGTCCCCATCAGTGAGAGCTGTTGATTTGAAGTCTGTATATAAAAGTGTTTGTGACGAAATGGAGACTGAGAAGAGTATCATAATGCAGAACACACAGAGACTTTCCCCGTATGATGATTTATTCTATGCCAAGGTGTTAATAGGAGGAGAAGTAGAAGTGAGAGCTATGCTTGACAGTGGATCCATGGCTTGTACCTTGAGCTCTAGGGTCTTACCTGAACTGTTGCATGCAGGAGTGTTGAAAAGTCCATCATTGAGTCCTACAGAGGTAGTCTTGGTTGGTTGTGGTGGGTTGAAGACGAGGCCTTTGGGAGTATGTGAGCTGGAGATGGAGGTGTACGGATGTAGAGTTGCTGTGCCTACACTGGTGGTTGAAGGCCAGAGTGATGACCTCATCTTGGGCAGCAATCTCCTAAAGCACTTGATTCGCCACCTGAAGACGGATGGAGATCTCTGGAAGAGGGTTTATACTCCTGTGTGTGACAGGGGTGAGGAGAGCAAGCTAATCGATATGATGGCTAATGTGGAGAGATGGAGAGACAGTGAAGTACCTGACAAAGTTGGAACTGTGAGACTAAAAGGGGCTGTGACTCTAGAGCCTATGCAGGAGCACTTAGTCTGCCACGAAACACTCAGAATCTATCAGCTGGCAGTGCTGTTGTCATTGAGCCCAGCAGTTCAAGGTCAACACCAAGGTCAATACTGGTAGGGAGGACAGTAGCTCTATTGTGGGGGGATGGGTGGCTCCCTGTTAGTGATAAACCCTTCTCAGAAGACAGTGACATTGAGACGAAACGCCACTCTAGCCGATGTCTTTCCTTGCATGGCTCTAGAGGATTTTGACTGTTCGTGTGTGAATGATGATTCATCAGCAGCTTTCCAGCAGCAAGTGCAGAGAACGGCTGATATACTCACTGACTGCCAAGATGACTTGACACTGACTGAAGGTTCCAGCCAACTTCACGATACTGACGGACCTGACAGTTCAAGCGATCCTGAGGTCTTAGGTTTGACTGATATTGATGTCTCCTCCTGTCAAGCGTCTCCTGCTGGTAAGAAGAAACTCATCCAGCTCATAGCTGAGTACCAGTCTATTTTTTTCCAGGCACAAGTTGGATTGTGGAAAAGCTTCCGGATGTCTTCACCGCATTCAACTGAGTGATGAGAAACCCTTTCGGATGCCCTACCGACGCCTTTCACCAAATAATTATGAGAAGCTCAAACAAGCACTGAATGAGATGGAAGAACGTAATATCATAAGGAAGTCTAGTAGTGAGTTCGCCTCTCCCCTTGTCCTTCTATGGAAGAAGTCTGGAGACCTGAGACTCTGTACTGATTTTCGTTTGCTCAATGCTCGCACCATCAAAGACGCCCACCCACTCCCTCACCAGGCTGACGCGCTGGCTGCGTTAGGTGGAAATGCCTTTTTCTCGACAATGGACCTTACCTCTGGCTACTACAATGTGGAAGTGCATGAGGATGACCGGAGATTCACAGCTTTTACGTCGCCATTTGGATTGTACGAATACAATCGAATGCCACAGGGGTTATGTAATAGTCCGGCAACCTTTATGAGGATGATGCTAAACATCTTTGGGGATCAGAACTTTCTTAGCCTGCTGTGTTACCTTGACGATGTCTTGGTCTATGCGCCCACTGAAGATCTAGCTATACAGCGCCTGGAAATGTTTTTTGAGCATCTCAAGGCTCACAACCTGAAGTTGGCGCTTTCTGCAGAGGTCTGTGAAGTTTCTGGGGCATATCATTAGTGCAGATGGTGTAGCTACAGACCCCGAGAAGGTGAGGGCCATTACAGGAGTAACAGAAGCTGATCTGATGAAAGATGGCACTGACATTCCATCTCAGAAGAAATTGAGGTCATTCCTTGGGATGGTGGTGAACCTTCAGTTCATTGAAGGTTGCTCGAACATTGCAAAGCCTCTCTTTGGATTGACTACTGGACACAAGGCTCCACGCTGGAAAAAGAAGCGAAGCTCACCTGTCAGGAAGGTGACGGCTGCCGACTGGACAACAGAATGCAGACAGGCCTTATTCCAGCTAAAGCAAGCCTTACTGGACCAGGTTTTGTTGGCCCACCCCAACTACGAAAAACCCTTTCTACTCTCGGTGGATGCATCCAGCAATGGCTTAGGTGCTGTGCTATCTCAGGTGCAGGAACCAGGAGCTACAGCGAGACCTATAGCCTTCGAGCAAGTCCCTCAGTTATGCACAGTCGAGGTATCCTGCGCACAGGCTCGAGCTCTTTGCCATGAAATGGGCTATCTGTGACAAGTTCCACCACTGGCTACGGGGACAGCAGTTCACAGTATGGATGGATAATAATCCCTTGACATACATTCTGACCAAAGCAAAGCTTGATGCTTGTGAACAGAGATGGGTCGCCAAGCTGGCACCGTACGAGTTTGACATTAAGTACATCCCTGGAAAAATAAATGTTGTTGCAGATGCTTTGAGCAGAGAGCCCTTCGTACGACCCAGTGCACTCCATCGCCTGACAAGGGTCCCGTACGAGACCTTACTAGCTGAAGCCGACGCTGTGCGCACAGACAGAGTGCAAGATGTGTTTCGCTGGTCCAGCCACCCCTTTGACAAAGCCTCTGACTCCAACGAAGTGGTCATTAGCTGTCAGGCTACTGTTGACCCCCCATCTGGTGCTTTATCAAGACATGAAGTTGCAGCTGTTCTTCATTCACACAGGTGCTGGGTGGGTGAAGTGGGCTCACATGCACTGCTGTTGCCACAGCTCCCACAGGCTGTTATGCCATCAGAGCAGACCGATGTCGATGTTCTGCCACACGACCTACTGATGAGTAAGCAGCGTGATGACAACGTGATCAGCAAAGTCATCTTCTTTGTGAAGAGGGGGAGAAGACCATCCAGGAGAGAGCGTGCCCATGAGAGTGTTGAGGTTTTGTGTCTTCTCAGAAGTTGGGACAAGTTGACCATGAAGAATGGGTGTACTGTATCGTGTTTCGAAGAATGTGGTTACAAAGAGGGAAATGTATCTATGTGGTTCCAGCCTCCATGAAAGCAATGGTGTTGAAGGGTGTCCATGATGAAGCTGATTGAGATTATGAATCAGCAGAAAGTTAGCTCTTGAAGGTTAGATATGTGAATAGAGGGGTCAATGGTATTGACATCTTTTATTTGTTTTGCTTTTACATCATTGTGACCATGATTAGAGGTTGCAGGATGGTAATGTGACGGATATGATAACGTCTCTTATGGTGGTTTATTTTATTACTTGGATGTTTTAAAGTCACCGAGTGTACTTAACATGTGACAGGCATGTTTACCTATGAGGGCTAAGGGGATTGATCAATCGCTTTTCACTCTAATTCTGAAGGAGAATAGTCTAATGACTGGAATATTTAGTGACTGATTTAAAGCAGGGTCTGCATCCTTGATATACACAGCTTTACCTTTTAGTTCTCTCTATTAGGTAGTATATATTTTTTTTCTTCTCTGGATTATTCTGTACATATGTTGAGTGTCTCTGTATCTGGTATGTTTGCACAGTGCCGTTTTGTATTTTGTTATTTTTCTTGGCAAGTGGAATTCAGTAGGGGGGGGAGTGTAACAGGGTTATATTGGTGATTCCACTTGCCACTTTATTGTTAAGCCAATGGGTTTTTGGTTTGAGTTTGTCTTGCCTTCACCTACTCAAGATGGCATCTTATTGGCTGGTTTGTGTAGCTTGCTTACGAGGGGGAATGTTCCAGTTAGAATCGTCCCAGTGAACAAGCACCAAACCAGCGGTAAGTTGTTGGTTGCCAAGCACTGTACATCAAAAGTGATTTTTATACTTTCAAGTGATGATTTAAATGTACAATTTATATCAAATTGTTTGTAAATGTTATTCGAACATCACACATAAGATACAGCGGTTTTTGGAGAATATTTGTTGTGCATTTTGTTGTAAAGAATTCCCGCCAGTACTAGCTAGCAACTTACTGTGTCAAGTGGGGGGGTTCATATATTTTGTACAGTGCGTGAGTGCAGAGTTGGATGGTGAGACGAACATTGCATGACGTGCAATTTTGTGCCGTTCCTATCAGGTACATTGTTAAAGATATTATATTGTATATTGTAATTGTATTACTTTGGTAACTAGCCCAGTGAACAAGCACCAAACCAGCGTGCGTGAGTGCAGAGTTGGATGGTGAGACGAGCATTGCATGACGTGCAATTTTGTGCCGTTCCTATCAGAATAAAGCTACATGACTGGTGCTACATGTTGGAGTTCCGTGTCGATGACTGATTGTACACAACGCAAGAAGAGTACTGTTACATACGCCGAGGAACTTAAAACTTACTACCCTCTCCACTACTGTCCCATCAATGTGGATAGGGGGTGCTCCCTCTGCTGTTTCCTGAAGTCCACGATGATCTCCTTTGTTTTATTGACGTTGAGTGTGAGGTTATTTTCCTGATACCACACTCCGAGGGCCCTCACCTCCTCCCTGTAGGCCGTCTCGTCGTTGTTGGTAATCAAGCATACCACTGTAGTGTTGTCCGCAAACTTGATGATTGAGCTGGAGGCGTGCATGGCCACGCAGTCATGGGTGAACAGGGAGTACAGGAGAGGGCTCAGAACGCACCCTTGTGGGGCCCCAGAGTTGAGGATCAGCGGGGTGGAGATGTTGTTACCTACCCTCACCACCTGGGGGCGGCCCGTCAGGAAGTCCAGTACCCAGTTGCACAGGGCGGGGTCGAGACCCAGGGTCTCGAGCTTGATGACGAGTTTGGAGGGTACTATGGTGTTAAATGCTGAGCTGTAGTCGATGAACAGCATTCTCACATAGGTATTCCACTTGTCCAGATGGGTTAGGGCAGTGTGCAGTGTGGTTGAGATTGCATCGTCTGTGGACCTATTTGGGCGGTAAGCAATTTGGAGTGGGTCTAGGGTGTCAGGTAGGGTGGAGGTGATATGGTCCTTGACTAGTCTCTCAAAGCACTTCATGATGACGGAAGTGAGTGCTACGAGGCGGTAGTCATTTAGCTCAGTTACCTTAGCTTTCTTGGGAACAGGGACAATGGTGGCCCTCTTGTGGGAACAGCAGACTGGGATAAGGCTTGATTGAATATGTCCGTAAACACACCAGCCAGCTGGTCTGCGCATGCTCTGAGGACGCGGCTGGGGATGCCGTCTGGGCCTGCAGCCTTGCGAGGGTTAACACGTTTAAATGTTTTCCTCACCTCGGCTGCAGTGAAGGAGAGTCCGCAGGTTTGGGTTGCGGGCTGTGTCAGTGGCACTGTATTGTCCTCAAAGTGGGCAAAACAGTTATTTAGTCTGCCTGGGAGCAAGGCATCCTGGTCCGTGATGCGGCTGGTTTTCTTTTTGTTAGCCGTGATTGACTGTAGACCCTGCCACATGCCTCTTGTGTCTGAGCCGTTGAATTGTGACTCTACTTTGTCTCTATACTGACGCTTAGCTTGTTTGATTGCCTTGCTGAGGGAATAGCTACACTGTTTACCTTTCCCTGGTTAAAAGCAGTGGTTCGGGCTTTCAGTTTCACACGAATGCTGCCATCAATCCACGGTTTCTGGTTTGGGAATGTTTTAATCGTTGCTATGGGAACGACATCATCAATGCACTTTCTAATGAACTCGCTCCTTTTTCTTTTGAGATTGTGCTTTGACATTGGTGTAGAAGTTACCTTATTATATCACAATCTCCTTCTTTCCGTCCTTGTGGTTTGGTAATAATAGATACAGTAACAACAGAGGGGGTTGGGGACCTAATCAACAAGAGGCTTGTGGATTGGATGTGTAAGCAGAAAGTAGGTTACATGGGAGTCAAAAAATCACTATCATATAAGGGTTACAAGCTTGAGCTGATACATGTTCAACACCTTGCTTTGTGAGGTCCAATTCCTGTAAAAGTGATTCTAAACGTCTCCATCAAGGAAATCTATGTGAAACATGAGATGTCCATAGAAAGTACAGCTTTTCACTTGTACTTTTGAATATGAGAGGGATCGATGTTTTGCAAGATATAAACTATAAAGTAGTGTGAACTTGAACACATACCCAATGATTAAGGGCAGGTTTGCTGGGTGTGGACGTTGTCTTGTCAATGAAAAATATATGGGAATAGGTTAGTCAAGTGCAAGCTGGAGCATGTGCCACTGTGACTCTGTAATTTATATTGTGAATTTCATACACTGGACTGCTTTCCACATGATGCTAATGATCTTCCAGGGTCTTCAGTAGGCGTTAGCTTACACTCACAAGACAAGGCTTGCAAAGTGTTTCACATAAAACACATCTCTGTTACCGCACTGATCTTTCTCCTTATGTCCTGGAATATTAGTGTGTAGCCCAAACTGTTTGGACGCTACAGACAGAAGTTGGCAGATGGCCCAAATGCTTGAGAACCTCATCGTGTTCATGAGTGTAACGGCTTTCTTCCTGGGAAGGAGAGGAGGACCAAAATGCAGCGTGGCTAAAGTTCATGGTTCTTTAATAAGAGAAACTAACCATGAACAAAATGCAAAACCGAAACAGTCCTATCTGGTGCAGAAAACACAAAGACAGGAAACAATCACCCGCCAAACCCACCACAAAACAGACTACCTAAATATGGTTCCCAATCAGAGACAATGACTAACACCTGCCTCTGATTGAGAACCATATCAGGCCAAACCTAGAAATAGACAAACTAGACACACAACATAGAATGCCCACCCAGCTCACGTCCTGACCAACACTAAAACAAGGAAAACACACAAGAACTATGGTCAGAACGTGACAATGAGAGTCTCATCTTCCCATAGAGGGGTCCTAATCGATTTCTAGGCCAAACCGTTTGGACGCTACAGGTGATTTTGTGAGAAAATCATGGTCTGACAAACACCGCTCCAGCTTGATTTCCACATGGGCGCTGACATCAACCTTAGGGGGTGACAGATTTTGATGGGCATTTTTTTTTATTGTGTTACTTAGATCAACGCACGGTCTGATTAAAACTTGACAGTTGTTGACCTCTTGAGGTTATTTTGAGCAATTGCAAGAAGAAAACAAATGAACAGGAACCAACCCACCCACCCAACCACACACACACACACACACACACACACACACACACACACACAGAGACATCTAAAATGTTTCCATGCTTATTTTATACATAGCCTAAAGGAAAACATGAATGTATTGTTTTGGGTATCCTTTGTAGGATAGATAGATCAGAGATGTCCTGTCAACACAGCAGTAGTGCATCACATCAGCACTATCCGCATGATGATTGCTGCAAGAAGCAAATTAGGTTTAACTAAACTATTGATTTCAAGCCCAAAGTTCGGCAGATAGCGATATTGAATCCTTTCATTTTACCGTCCAAATGCATTGTATGCAGCCGGCAATACATTCCTATCCCTAGTGGACTTTTTTGTACCTGAAACATTCTCCATTAAGGCTGCATAGGCTTCACCTTCCTCATTAGCTTTATTTAATAGAGAGATGGCGGAAACATTTGGGAAAATATGTGTACTTTCCTTGTAAAAAAAAAACATTTTCCACCGCCCTGCTAGAGTGACTAAATGTTAATCCCAGATGTTGTGTATCGCGTTCAGACAATCAGGTTGCAGCAGTCTGTGTTTTTTCACCGCTAACCTAATAGAGCCCCACAGTGGAGTTGTCATAATACAAATAGAACGTAGTGATCCAACAGGGAAATGGTTCCAATCATTTGTACACTATACGTTTTTCCCATAGGGTATTTTAGAAACACTTAAAATAAGGGCTGTGTTTCGTGTAGGCTTACATTGGCATGATGTTTTGATAACCATGTAAATCTCTCTCTGAGTTTTATCAACATATTCGCCTCTATTTATTCTCATATAATAGAAAAAGCTAATTAGCATCAAAGTAGACATCATGCAAGACTATAAATCTCCGCAAGCTCCTGACTGATCTTTTCGACTCATTCAGTCAGATGGCCCAAATTTGGACTAATTTTGTTCATTTGAGTAAGTAATGCCCAGAGCACGCAGGACCAGGACCAGCAAATGATGAACTAAAAACTACAAAGAGTCATGATTCTTACAAGCCTCTCATTCACATCTCATAAAGCCAGCCCAGTGGCGCAGTCTAAGGGCTGCATGTCAGTGCAAGAGGTGTCACTCCTACATGGTTCAAATCCTACTACATTCCCTGGTTCAAATCCAGGCTGTATCACATCTGGCTGTGATTGGGAGTCCCATAGGGTGGTGCACAATTGGCCCTGCACAATTGGCCCAGTGTCATCTGGGTTTGGCTGGGGTGGGCCATCATTCTAAATAATACTCTGTTCTTAACTGACTTGCCTGGTTAAATAAAATAGAATAAGATGGACGGTGAAATGAAACGACTCAATATCGCTGTCTGCCGGCCTTTGGGCTACTTGACTCCCAGTGCAGGAATCTATATAACTAATTTATTAAAAAACACTCCCGTTTCCAACTAAAAATACATAACATCACTAACTCAACTAATAACAGGCGGCAGGTCTGTCAAATAAATAAAAAATACTTTCCCCAGATTGGTATTTTGATTCGGTTCAGGATGATTTTTAGTTGTTGGTGTTGTTCATCTCTTGCACAGCCAGCCAGACAGACAGTCAGACAGACAACAACCTAAAGAGGTTTCACTCAACGAGCATAACTATTTTGGGAGATTATATTTATACTGGATTTAATAAGGTCTAAAAATAACAAAGTGCATTTTAACATCAACGTCGCACGTTTTTGTATCTTTCTTCGTATGACTACCTAACAGTTAGCTTAGCTTGCTAGCAAGCTGCAAGTGTGGTAACGTTAGCTAGCGGTTTACACAGGTGCTAGCTAGCTAACCAGCTGCCAGAATGAATGTCGCAAAAAGTGGTTATCGGGTCTTCTCTGCCAATTCTACTGCAGCATGTACAGAACTAGCCAAGAAGATAACCGAGTATGTATATTTTATTGTTCTAGCTAAATGTATGTGTTATGATAGATAGATAACCAGATAATGTTGCTAGCTAGCTCGCAAAAATGTGTATGCTGGTGTTTGCAGGTGCATGGCCACAGATGAAGTCATTTGAATTTAGCCAAGGGTCTTGCTTACTGTCATTAATCGATTGGGTTTATGAGTTGGTCATTTGCTAGATGTTGACAATGACATTCAGAGGCTTAAGGGAACTGATTTAATGTGAGACAATGGTGGGCGTCTCGGCTGTGTGAAACTGGGAACTGTCTCTTATTAACGTTAGTGACATTGAAACAGGGAGCGAGTGCCTGTGATCTAGATGAACTCTTCCCATGTCTAGATATGCAAGGTAGTGGGCCCACTGTCTCTGAATTACAATGTAACATGTTGCTTGCTTGCTTGGGTTTTAAATGATAGAGGTACAGCAGGCTTAGTCAGAGTGGGATCAGTTTCCATGCAGGGCCTCTGTCCTGTCTGAATAAGACACATCACAGTGTCATACCTCTTGTCTGGTGTGTTTTTTCAGAAGACTAGGAGTTGAATTGGGCAAGTCGGTGGTCTATCAAGAGTCTAATAGAGGTGAGTTGAAACTAATTATGTATATAACAGGGGAGGCTGCTGAGGGGAGGACAGCTCATAATAATTGGAATAATAACATGAGCCATCCTCCTCTCAGCAGCCTCCACTGGTATACTGTGCATTCGGAAAGTATTCATACCCCTTCACTTTGTTACGTTACAGCCAATATTCTAAAATATATATATTTTTTAAAACAAACTCATCAATCTTCACACAATATCCCATAATGACAAAGCAAAAAAAGGTTTTTAGAAATGTTTGTAACTATTACAATTTTGAAAATGAAATCACTTATTTACATAAGTATTCAGACCCTTTGCTATGAGACTCAAATGTTTCTAAAACTTGATGGGAGTCCACCTGTAGTAAATTCAGTTGATTAGACATGGAATGGCATACACCTGTCTATAAAAGGTCCCACAGTTGACAGTGTATGTCAGAGCAAAAACCAAGCCATTAGGTCGAAGGAATTGTCGTATAGCTCCGAGACAGGATTGTGTCGAGGTACAGATCTGGGGAAGGGTACCAAAACATTTCTGCAGCATTGAAGGTCCCCAAGAACACAGTGGCCTCCATCATTCTTAAATGGAAGAAGTTTGGAACCACTAAGACTTTACATAGAGCTGGCCACCCAGCCAAACTGAGCAATCGGGTTGAAGGGCCTTGGTCAGGGAGGTGACCAAGAACCCGATGGTCACTCTGACAGAATACCAGAGTTCCTCTGTGGAGATGGGAGAACCTTCCAGAAGGACAACCATCTCTGCAGCACTCCACCAATCAGGCCTTTATGGTAGAGTGGCCAGACGGAAGCCACTCAGTAAAAGGCACATGACAGCCTGCTTGGAGTTTGCTGAAAGGTACCTAAAGACTCTCAAACCATGAGAAACACGATTCTCTGGTCTGATGAAACCAAGTTTGAACTCTTTGGCCTGTATTCCAAGCGTCACGTCTGGAGGAAACCTGGAACCACAGGGGTGAAGGTTCACCTTCCAACAGAACAACGACCCATATCACAAAGCCAATACAACGCAGGAGGGGCTTCGGGACAAGTGTCCTTGAGTGGCCCAGCCAGAGCCTGGACTTGAACCTGATCAAACATCTCTGGAGAGACCTGAAAGTAGCTGTGTAGCAATGTTCCCCATCCAACCTGACAGAGCTTGAGAGGATCTGCAGAGAAGAATGGGAGAAACTGCCCAAATACAGGTGTGCCATGCTTGTAGCGTCGTACCCAAGAAGACTCAGGGCTGTAATTGCTGCCAAAGGTGCTTCAATAAATTACTCAGTAAAGGGTCTCAATACTTATGTAAATGTGATATTTCAGTTTTTTATTTGTAATAAATTTGCACAAATTTGTAAACTTTTTTAAACTTTGTCATTACGGGATATTGTGTGTAGATGGGGGGGAGGGAAATGTACAGAACCATCAATTTTATTTTTCGTTCTGTTGCACTGTTCCAACAGCAAAATTAATTTGTGAACCGTTTCTAACCCACAAAAACAGTTTATATCATTCCTTTCTGTTCCTTTTTAAACCTCTGAAATTGAAGATGTTTTTTAAACATTTAGTTTGAAATTAAATCACCACCAATTAGTGTGGATAGCTATTTACATGGGTTGGACAGTGTAGGGGGCATGGATTGGACAGTGTAGGGTGCGAGATGGTACTGAAATTGAGAGCGAGAGAGGAAGGGATTTGCATAGGCACTTCGTTGCATTTTTTTGTGGGACTGGAAAAAAATACCTGGAACATAAAATTATGTTATTAACCGGTTCCCATACTTTTAAAATAACTCTTCTGTTCCGGAACAGTATAGATCACGTTCGTTCCCGATTCTGTTCCTCAAAAAAAAACATTGGTTCTGTTCCCTGAATCAGTTCCAACTCCTAGTTGAAACCCAGTCACTCTGCCTACTCTGCTAATACAAAGGACAACTTATTTGTTTGGCCTGATACAAAGCATTTTTCTATTTTGGAAAACATGACATGTTACAGATGAGTATTTACAATGGCTTGATAATTATGCCTGAACTGAGTGTTATGTCCTAGTTGACATAAACAAGTCTAGGCACATTTGGGGAGCTGTAAGTGTAAAGTTAGCATTTTACCCACACTTGCTGTTGATTCAACTTTACGTGACCCTTGATAGAGACCAGAGTAGACGTGAAGGAATCTGTTCGCGGCCAAACTATCTTCATCATCCAGACCATACCCAGGTGAGTAGACTGAAATATGTCATCTCCTCCACACTTCTGTTCTAGGACACACACACACACCTATACTGTGTGTAATGTGGTGCAGCCTTTAGGACTATGCATATCAATCTATGTTGTAGGAGGGGTATTCACAAAGTCATATCACGTGTTAGGTTGCATTACCCATATTCAAACCTGTTTGATTGACACACTATAAATCAGGCACAAGCTCATCTACCATAATATGAATAGCTACCAGTGTTATTAATAGCCATCCTCTTATCTGTCATCTGACTTGGCGTGCACAAGCTGTACTGAGCATATGCTGTTGCCCTCTGTTTGCACTGACCACACCATAAATGTGACCATTATTTGTTATTGACACTTTTCCCTTGTTTTAACCTTGTTTTAACCAGAGATGTCAACACGGCCATCATGGAGCTGCTGGTCATGGCCTACGCCCTTAAGACCTCCTGTGCAAAGAACATAATTGGGGTCATTCCCTATTTCCCCTACAGCAAGCAGTGTAAGATGAGAAAAAGGGGTTCCATAGTGTGCAAGCTGCTGGCTTCCATGCTAGCCAAAGCAGGTAATTAAATCAAATCAAATATTATTTGTCACATACACATGGTTAGCAGATGTTAATGCGAGTGTAGCGAAATGCTTGTGCTTCTAGTTCCGACAATGCAGTAATAACCAACAAGTAATCTAGCTAACAATTCCAAAACTACTACCTTATAGACACAAGTGTAAAGGGATAAAGAATATGTACATAAAGATATATGAATGAGTGATGGTACAGAGCGGCATAGGCAAGATACAGTAGATGGTATTGAGTGCAGTATATACATATGAGATGAGTATGTAAACAAAGTGGCGTAGTTAAAGTGGCTAGTGATACATGTATTACATAAAGATGCAGTAGATAATAGAGTACAGTATATACATATGAGATGAATAATGTAGGGTATGTAAACATTATATTAGGTAGCATTGTTTAAAGTGGCTAGTGATATATTTTACATTTCCCATCAATTCCCATTATTAAAGTGGCTGGAGTTGAGTCAGTGTGTTGGCAGCAGCCACTCAATGTTAGTGATGGCTGTTTAACAGTCTGAAGGCCTTGAGGTAGAATCTGTTTTTCAGTCTCTCGGTCCCAGATTTGATGCACCTGTACTGACCTCGCCTTCTGGATGATAGCGGGGTGAACAGGCAGTGGCTCGGGTGGTTGTTGTCCTTGATGATCTTTATGGCCTTCCTGTGACATCGGGTGGTGTAGGTGTCCTGGAGGGCAGGTAGTTTTCCCCCGGTGATGCGTTGTGTAGACCTCACTACCCTCTGGAGAGCCTTACGGTTGTGGGCGGAGCAGTTGCCGTACCAGGCGGTGGGTGATACAGCCCGACATGATGCTCTCGATTGTGCATCTGTATAAGTTTGTGAGTGCTTTTGGTGACAAGCCGAATTTCTTCAGCCTCCTGAGGTTGAAGAGGCGCTGCTGCGCCTTCTTCACGATTCTGTCTGTGTGGGTGGACCAATTCAGTTTGTCTGTGATGTGTACGCCGAGGAATTACAGCCTGTTTGCAAGTGTTAACAGTTTACTGTTTACATTGCCCTTGACCATCTGTGTTAAAGGAAAATGTATACATTTTTCAACTTCATATTTGTAATCTTCAGCCCCACCCCAACATCAACATATGTGAAAATGGCACATTTTTTTGTTTTGTGGAAAAAAATATAGAGGAAGATAAGTGTTTCCAATGACGTCAGTGGTGTGCATCACGTGATTTTAACCAATAATGAGTAGGGAATGACTTCTAATTGTCTACTAATTGGTTGATGATGTCATTGGAAGCACTTATCCACCTATCTTTTTTATTACAAAACAGAAACGTGCGTTGATGTGTTGATGTTGGGGTTGTGCTGGAGAAGAATTTGAAGTGGAAAATGTTTTACATTTCCCTTTAAACTTGCCTCTGTGGCTGATTTCTCATTCTGCACCCTCTCTTAAAAGCAGTCTGCTGTTTCTTCAGTCTCTTTTCTCATCCTCTCTCTTTCTCCTTCCAGGTTTAACTCACATCATCACCATGGACTTACATCAGAAGGAGATTCAGGGCTTCTTCAGTTTTCCAGTGGACAACCTGCGTGCCTCCCCCTTCCTGCTTCAGTACATCCAGGAGGAGGTAACCATCTCACTGTAGCTCATGTGCCATGCCTGGTAGTAAAGTTGTAAGATAGTAAACTACACACAGCAGCCTATTCAATGTCAAATGTGGGCTCCTCTCACTTCCCTTCAGGTCCCAGATTACAGAAACGCCATTATTGTTGCAAAGTCACCGTCTGCTGCTAAGAGGTAACATATTATTTAGTTATGGAGGCCTGGAGTGTGATCATCTAATGTACATAATGTAAAAGGGTGTCTGCATTTCTCCGGTGTTTTCTTGCTGTTGTCTTTCAGAGCTCAGTCCTATGCAGAGCGACTGCGTTTGGGCCTGGCAGTGATGCATGGCGAGGCTCAGTGTTCAGAGTCTGACATGGCTGACGGACGACACTCTCCCCCCTGTGTCCGTAACACCTCAGGACACCCTGGGCTGGAGTTGCCTTGTAAGACCTCTCTAGAAGCCCTATATAGCTTATAGCTTGGTAACTAGCCAGGTGTAGTTGTAGTCAGTCTGCCATCAGATCAAATTGAAACTGTATCTTTGTCTGTAGCTTCCCCAATTCTTTAGTGTTGGTCAGGCTGTGTCTGTAAGATATAGATGGATGCATAGATGCCTGTACTCGTCAATGGTTGCATCCAAAAATATGTTAAGTGTAGTGTGAAATGTTCAAGTCTCTGAATTATTTGAATAATTATTTCAAACCCCCAAAATATCCATGGCAAAATCCTCATCATATGGATTTAATGTCAGCACTAACCGCTTCATAAGTGACGATTCTGCTATAACCATTTTAACACCTGACATAATTTTTTAAGGATCTTGAATTGTGTAGCCTATTTACTGCACGTTCTAATTCCACACATACACTGCCTCTACTAATGTTGCGACCGTAGCCTCCCTAAAATGTAAAGGCATTCATACCAAATCGTTTTAGAATGGTTTGCATGTTTAAAAATGACATTTTGAATAAGAGAACATACATTTAGTTTTTCATTTTGAGAGAATGACACTAACTTGATATTGGATATGTCTCATTTTCTCAGTACATTCGCGGTAAGGCTGTTAAAACAGTCGGGTCTGACAACATGGTCAGACTTTCTGTCTGGGCTTTGTGTCATTGGCAAATGACTCCAGAGTATTTATTATGCCAACTGGCTGTGTCCCCCTTCAGCTTTAGTGTTTGTAATAATATTTGTATTATTTACTTAATTTATTATCCTTGACTTAAAAAATCCTCTTATTGTAAGCCTGGGTCAGTTGCAAACTGTCCTACACATTTCTTGAATGAATAAGTTTAGTGGAATGGTTTTGGATTCTTCACGGGTTAGCTTTAAAGATTTTGCTTCATGTAAGAGGATTTTCCCAGTCCTGGCTTCATGTCTTCGTAGTCTGTTATGTCCAGTCTCTGTGGATGTGTGTTAACGTGGTGTTTATTTGTTGATAATAGCTGGCAGCAAACAACAAGCTCCGTTCCCAGGCATAGAGCTCCCAAGTACGACCGTAAACTTAATTCCCTTTTGACCACCAAATGGATCCTCTCCAAATGGTTCCTAAATGCGTGCATGTAGTGATCAAGGGTTTTCGAATCATCTTGCCAACAAACAGTCTTAAGTGCAAGGTCCTCTGTTGTGATTGAGGAAAGCATAACAAAGACAATCAATGGACCAATTACAAATGATCTGGGTCAGTTAGTTGATGTGGTCCAGCGCTACAGATCCATAGTGGGTGTACTGACGCCTATGTACCCTCACTGCATACTGTAGATGAGATCCTCATCAGGAATGGATCAATGTCTTCCTTGATCCACAGTCAGGTCTCCAGCAGTGTGCCGGTGTCAGAGGCAGAGACTTCAGACTGTTCTGCAAGATGGGCTGAAAGCCCTCCGTTAGTTGCTTTGTGAGACTCTCTTCAATCATCTGACAAATGGAACCATTTCTCCCAGATTCATGTTTTTATTTTCATCCGGACTCATCTTGCCAATCAACACATCATGCTTCCCTATTGAAGCCTCGCCCGAAGGAGTCTGATTAACACCTGGCCTTCAGAAATGCATGTTTTGAATACTAATTAAGCATGCCGTTGATATGTGGGCCTAATACATCATGATAGGAAGAGGAAACAAGATAATCCTTTTTTTCAGAATCTAAAGCAAAGATCCAGATTTTTGGGTGGGTGGCAACATGTTGTTCTTGTGTGTGCTGCTGAACACACAGTACAGTACACCACAGTAGGTCAGGTCAGGGTTATGTTGTGTTCACCTTCTTCCCTGCTGCCCATACAAACCAGTGGGCTGCTGTGTCACACACCTTGGGCCTTCCCACATTTAAATAACTATAAATCCTAAACGTGGACCCTACATGTCAATAACAACACATCTACTGGTTTGGGTGTGAATATGACCTGCTTATAACCTCAGACCATGACTATCACATATTAGTTGTATTATAGCATATGTATTCCTTAGCCCAGCAATGCTGGCTTCTAGCTTCATTGAGAGGATTGCTGAGATCTTCAGGCTTTTCAACTCTTGCCTCACATATATCCAAGACAAGTTTATCTCTAACATATGTGTAGGCCTAACTATAGTTTTTACTAGATCATTTTGATTAATTTCTATATTCTACCTGAAATCATTCTAGGTTGTACCTCTTTAAGACTACAGAAGGTTTTAAGACCTAGTGGTGATATTGATGCATTTTGAAAAGCTGAAATGTTCCAGTGCTTATTATTGCTTGTGTGTGGTCCCCTGTAAGGAAGGCATGTGTTCCAGGAAGGAATGTGTTCCTGGCATGAACCTGTGTTCCCTACTCATCTCTAGCTTCCACCCCCACAATCAGCTTCCCCACTCTGGCTGGCTGATTGTCCATCCGCTGATTGTGCGCTTCCCCCATTGACTGACAACAGTGGTGTTCAATAAGACAAACCTGGAACATTAGTAAGCGTGTGATTACCTCATCAGTGCTTGTCTGCCTCTATCGTTTTTGATGGATTAACGACAAGATTAGGTTGTGCATATTGCTATATGCAAACTGTTGCCAAATGTCTGCACTGAGCTCTGAGCAGACTGTGTTGTGGAGGAAATGTAATATCAGCGTCTGATTGGGTATGCTGGGCAAAAAGCCTGTCATTTTGATTATCCTTGTGCTGGAATGAGTTTGGCATTCCATTTAAATCTATAAGGGTATAATTTGGACAATTGACATAATTTATCTAATTTCCCAATTACATTTAATTTTGAAGTGAGAATGTTAGTCAGTTACCCAGAAGGGGGGGGGGAATTGCATGGAACATCAACTATTAATTGAAGAATACATCATCATACCAGTGATTGAAATTGGACTTTGTAATTGTGGAAAGCTCATACTTTTGAACCCATTTTACCCAATCTACTCTGAGATGTATCCTCACTAGTTTTACTGTTTATGCCTATGGATACTGTATGCGATGACTAGCAGTGACCAGTTCATTCTTCCTTTTCAGTAATGATGGCCAAGGAGAAGCCCCCGATCACTGTTGTAGGAGATGTCGGTGGAAGAATCGCCATCATTGTTGTAAGAAATGTGCCCATTTGTTTGGGCCATTTGTGGTTTTGTCCTGGAAGGCCTGTGCTATAATGAGCCACTTGAACTGAATTTGCAACATTTTGCCACATTGTATTTAATAACAGAATATGACAGCCTTAGATTATGTATGAAGGAACTACAGGCGCACATCATTTCCAATCCCGTGGTTGCCGTTCTTTCCCAGGATGACATCATCGACGACGTGGAGGACTTTGTGGCGGCAGCTGAGATTCTGAAGGAGAGAGGAGCTTATAAGATCTACATCATGGCTACACATGGGCTGCTGTCTGCCGATGCCCCCCGTCTTATTGAGGAGTCCGCCATCGACGAGGTGAGATACTGATGTAGGATCTTCATTTCAGACAGTCTGCTACAGCAGGAAAATAATCCTGCAGCAGCAGGAAATGTGAATTATTATGTGGATTGTAATTAATAGATGTTTTTGTAGGGGTTGATACATGTTTCATGAGGGAAAATCAAGTGGAAATGACAAACTTCAGAAACCTTTTTAAACTTCAAATACACTACAAGTTTTAGATTTCCTGCATTACATTTCCTGCAACAAGGTGATCAAATTAAGATCCTACATCTGTAACAGCAGCCCTGTGTTCTGAATTTATCACTACATCTTGAATGGGGAAGTGCTCAGTTCCTCATCCTAAAAGCTTTTCAATCACTTTACAACAGAAAGGCAGTGCCAACACTTTCTATGTACCACCTGTGTGCATGATATTGCAACTTGATTCGTAGGATGTTTCATCGCCTGTATAAAGGCTGTTATAAGATACGGTAGTCAGGCACAGTTCAGTCTGGGAATGAGACAAAATATACCACGCCGACGAACGGTTGAAAGCAGCGGGTGGCCCGGCCGTCCTATCGCCAAGCGATTCTACATGTAATATCAACACTGTTCGTGGACACCCAGCAGGTGATCTCCTGCACACGGCCAACCTTCATTATGGTATTTCCTCCTCTGTTCCCTGTCTGTCTGCCCCCCAGGTGGTGGTGACTAACACCGTCCCTCATGAGGTACAGAAGCTCCAGTGTCCCAAGATCAAGACAGTGGACGTCAGTATGATCCTGGCCGAGGCCATCCGACGCATCCACAATGGGGAGTCCATGGCCTACCTATTCCGCAACATCACGGTGGACGACTAGGCCAGAGACATATGGTTGAGTCTGTGCTGGAGGTGAGGTGTTCGGAGGAAGGCTGGTGGTATACATGCTATGGTCCCCTCCTCTCTCCACAGTGCAAGAAGTGCATACTGTCCCTGTTGTCTGCACCTTCACACACAGCCTAGTTCTGATGACTAGGACGAGGGGGAGTACCGTCATCATATCCCCTCTTACAAACCAATAAAATGTATTTTCATCAGCTTTTAGTGCCCGAAACATAACATGGAGTTGCTCAATAAAAGTGATAAAAGAAACAAAAAGTTAAGCAATACTAAAAGGTTGATTTAACGTGCGTATTTGTTGTCAGGTCTTTTGTGTTTTTTTTGCCTTACTATGCTAAGGTCTGGCAAACCAGCAATGCATGAATTACTGTACCTCACCTCCATGGTAGTTTCATGTCTTTTTTAATTCCTCCATGCTTCAAGATATGAAGGGATTTGTTATTTTGTTGGTTCACTGTTCACTGTTTTTCCCACCTGAGTAAAAGGTGTAGGGTGAGTGTTACGATGAAAACTAGCTTTCCTTGTCTAGCCCAGGGGTGGGAAAAAATATATATGTATTTTTTTGGGGGGGGGAGAAATTATTTTGGGTCAAAAAAACTCCAGGCCACTCTTGAGCGTTTGAAGCTAGATAGAAAGTATGTAGATATTATAATGGGCCGGTATTTTTTTCAAACAACTGCCCTTTTTCCTTTTTTTCCAAAATTGCTTTTGGGAAAAATCTGTGCCGCCTTGTGATAAATGTTGAAATCCCGATGTGGCCCTTGAGCCAAAATGATTGCTCACCCCTGGTTTAGCCACTGTCAACATATCTAATGATGGCTTTTTCTTCAGTTCTCCGTTATGAAGGAGGTTGACCCTATTTCACTCTTTTTAAGTATCTCCCCAATAACATCACTTATTGCTTGAATCATTTCCCCCCACACCCCTGACCCTCCAGGCCTACCGAGCACTGTGACTGCTTTGCATTTAGATGCATGTGTGTTAATGCAAAACCTACTGAGAACAAAGCTAAAGGAACCCTAGTACAGCAGCTCCCAACCAGTTGTGTGTGACACCTAAGCCTCGTGAATTCAGGCTGACTCACCAAATACATCTAATAAGACCACATGTATTGTCTACCACCACACATTAGGCCACAGATTAGGAACTTTTGACCCACCATGTTTGAATCCCAAACACTGTCCTAGTCATTGTTACTGTATTGGTCCAGTCAGTCAACTGTTCTCTGTGTAACTAACAAATGTCATGATTGACACAGATCGTTGGGCAAACTATAACATCAGCTGAATATCTGAATGGATATAACCTTTTATATTAAAGGGGGATATGACATCCTGACTTTGTAGTAGACTTTCCTATATAGTCTTGTTGCTTCTCATCGGCATTCAGAATGACTGACAATATATGCATTATGTGTCCATGCTGAGGTCATGGTTTTGAATATAGAAATTGTAATCGTGACCCTTTACCGTGATGTATGAAATTGTGGTGTCAACTTGCTGATCAGGAGGACTGAGATCTGTCATGATGGATGCCATTTAGTGTCCCCTATGAAAAGATGTGGACTAATAGTCAAACTGATGTTCAAGGGAAGTCGTGTCTGAACCCTCTGTTGGAGCTTTAAGCTCAGGGAGATATGTTTCTGAGGCAAACGCATAATGTATGTGAAGAAAAAGCGCTCTTAATGCTTGTGCCTATGTCTCTGGTACAGCAAAGTCTGCAAATGTAAATGTGTTGCATTCCGTTCCGCAGAACTTTCTCTTTACCATTCTTTGTTACTTTTGTTGTTGACATTCGTTCCTTTGTTATCCTGTAGGATGTGCTAATTGTAAACCGTTAACTATACCTGTGTGTGGTACAGACATGAGGAAAGGTCCTTCTTGGAGAGAAATAGCTGTTGCTATGCCAACTCATATCCATGTCTTCCGATAGCACATTGATTTGTTACTTCACTCTCATTGTCTGATCTTGATGTGGCCTATTTGTGAGTTTATGATTTAATCGAATAATTGGTGTCTGCATCCAATTTTTTGTAAGTTAAAATAAACCTTTCGGCTTCGTTTGTTTTTGCCAGACTTTTTATTGGTGAACAAAATTGTTATGTGTTTAATAATGTAACCAGTTACATTTTATTCTGGAGAATTCTAGTATCTCTAGTCTTAACAATCAATTTACTCTTCTGTTAAAATGAACCATTCACATTATTCAGGTCAACCTTCATCAGATCCCAGAACTATTGATTTATAATTACACAATTATTTGACCATCGTACAATCCCAATATTGTCAGTTGTTATACTTGATCAGGGGAAAATACCATTGAGTTTTATCTACGCTTTGATCAGAGAACATTACTTCTGGTTTGTGTTGTTGTAGTATAGCTACCTAATGCAGTGAGTGGACAGTACAGTGAGACAACTTCTTCAGATGAAGTCAGGGACCCTTTACTTGTTCCAAACTTCTCAGGTTTCTACTCATCACTGAGGAGCTTTGACCAAGTCGAGGGGCAGAGACGGACTAGAAAACTCTTATCCCTTGCAGTGGAGGCATTGGTAAGGATGCACATGCTAAAATTCTTCACCACCACTCCTAAGAACTGTAAAAAGGTATGATAAAGACATTATAGACTAGTAACATAATATATTTTAACTAGAAGTGCTGACTTCTGATGTTGGCCTTATGGATCACAGAAAATAATTTGCATGCATAATATTTAGGAGCTGTAAGTTAGACCATCGCCTATAACATAAATTGTACATTCTTCTTTAAGTTTTGAAAGATGGTAAACGGAAGCCCTTCCAACCCCGGAGAGAGTGGTACGCACCTGAGTGTGGGTCTCTGTCGGTGCGCGGTGGTGAGTGTGAACCAGCTGGTGCATTGACAGCTGTGTGTTTAAACAGGACCCAAAGAGGAACTAGAGTGTCACAGATCATAGGTCACTTCCTCGTCTGGGCAGAGGGAAACAATGCACCATGTCTCTGTGTGTGGCTGGAAAGGGGAAACATATTTCTGTGTGCATGTGTGTGCACAGTACTATATATTAGAATTATCACTAGCGCACAGTTGTTACAGTCTTAACTTTCATTAAGTACGCTTATACTGGATTCTGATTGTTACTATGGAAACATTATCTGCAGGTAATTGTTGATATAGATCGCTACAGGAAGTCATATGCTAAATCTGAAATGTCTATTATATAACTGACATTATTTGTGGCAGTGTCAGGTTAACGATGCATTGATCAGGAAAGTAGATCCTTATATGAGAATTTCACACTCTTTTCATATGGAACCTAGGCATGATTCCCTGCATAATGGTTTCTGTTACTAGCCATGTCAATGATCTGGGCATTGGAGGAACAAGTTGACATCCTGCCGAGCAGCACAAACAATGGTCTTTTGTCTGGCACAGTGAGAGGTTCCCTAGTATTTTATTTCTGCTCTGGCCAGGTTTTGTATTAACTAACAGGTTTCCCCATAGATTTCAAGGTGCGTTGTGTGACAGACAAGCAATGTCAAAAACATATAGGCCTACCACTAGAGGGTAATGTGAGACAACTTACTGTAACATTTTAACATTTTATTTAGCTAGGCATGTCAGTTAGGGCCTACCAAAAGGCAAAAGGCCTCCTGCGGGGACAGGGGCTGGGGTAAAAAATATAATATAGGACCAAACACACATCACGACAAGAGACACTACATAAAGAGAGTCCTAAGACAACATAGCATGGTAGCAACACAACATGACGACAACAACATGGTAGCAACACAACATGGCAGCAGCACAAAACATGGTACAAACATTATTGGACACAGACAACAGCACAAGGAGCAAGAAGGTAGAAACAATACATCACACAAAGCAGCCACAACTATCAGTAAGAGTGTCCATGATTGAGTCTTTGAATGAAGAGATGGAGATAAAACAGTCCAGTTTGAGTGATTTTTGCAGCTCGTTCCAGTCACTAGCTGCAGCGAACTGAAAAGAGGAGCGACCCAGGGATGTGTGTGCTTTGGGGACCTTTAACAGAATGTAACTGGCAGAACTGGTGTTGTATGTGGAGGATGAGGGCTGCAGTAGATATTTCAGATAGGGGTTTTTATAAATAAGCATCAACCAATGGGTCTTGTGACTGGTATACAGAGATGACCAGTTTACAGAGGAGTATAGAGTGTGGTGATGTGTCCTATAAGGAGCATTGGTGGCAAATCTCATAGCCGAATGGTAAAGAACATCTAGCCTCTCGATTTCACCATTTCCTGCCGATCTACAAATTGCGTCTCTGTAATCTAGCATGGGTAGGATGGTGAAGATGCTTGAAGAGATAGGATACTTGTTGATGATTTTTGAGGAAGTGGATTTGTGATACTGGTATGATGTTTTGGGATGATTCTACACCCCTGGTACTGAAGCTGATTTTGTCAACATAACCACATGTGTGTCTTGTTGATTGTATGCTTGTTTGTGTTCTTTTTATTTATTCCAGAGTTTGGCCAGGTCTCTGCTGCAATCATACTGGAAATGGACAGATTTTTGGGGGTATTGCTTTGTAAGTTCTAAATATCATCTCTGGCTAGTCTGTTATACAGTCTCTGGCTTGTTGAGTTTTGACTTGGGTAAAGAGATTTGATGTTTGCATGATAAATAAGTCCTTGTCACACCTCATACCAGATGTGTTATTACTTGGCCATTAGTTTATTGCACTTTCTTTTCCAGTAAGCACGAGCCAAAATGAGTCCACCGAAAATGACCATGACTAATACTTTGATATATAATAATATTTTATTTATCATGAATAGACAATATATATACAACAAGTAATAAAGCCATAACGTATTTGTTATACTGTTTTGGTGAATAAACATGATTTAATCATCAACATGTACTTCAAATTTTCATAGAAAAACAATACACTATGTAATTTATATTTGAACACATTTTGTACGTTTTTTAATAAATAATGATATCTGTGCAAAATAACTCCTAAGTGCATATGAATATTGCCAAACAACAAATTGGTATTATAGAATGAGGAACGCAACCAGAGTTGACTCAGAACATACTATGATTTGTTGCCATGACAAGCAAAATAAAGATTTGTCGCAAAGAAACTTCACTTGATGAATAAAAAAAGCTCTCATGACACGTTGTCCAAATTCAGCCTTTTCCCAATTAGCCACAACTGTCTATCGTCACAGTTATTGCAAGTGAACACCGTCAACACTTACAAAAGGCAAACACAACAGTAACATAGTAGGACATAGATTGAAAACTTGACAAAGTAAGCTCATTGCCACTTTTGCACTGTCACAGTATATTTTTAACAATGACACCACCACATTCAGGACATTGTGTTCTTGCACCTCTTTCATTTAGTTTCAGCTTTATCAATGTCCCGCACCTGTGTCATGTCATTAGTTCCGCTTCCCCTTTAACAGTCAGTGTTCCTTTCCTCTACTTCAGTGGAAATGCTGTGGTGGAGATACTTAGGATGGTTAGATGAGGAGGCTTACAGGGAATTGAAGCCGTCAGACTCCAACTCAGCAGCACGGTCTATAGCAGCAGCAGTAGTAGCACATTCAACACCACTGTGTTTGTCTGTAACACTGACCCAGCTTCGGGTCCCCATCCTTCAGCCTCTCTGTCCCCAGTCTGTCTTTGTCTGTCTGTCAGACCCCTCCAGCCCCTCTGCCTTAGGAAATGAGGCAGCTGTTGGTCTTGTTCATGGGGGGACGTTTGTTGCCGTCTTTGGGGAAGGTCTCCCTGCGTCGTCTCAGTGCGGGGCTCAGCCGACTGGGCAGGTTGGCTTGTTGCAGCAGCTCCCTGAACACCTCCAGTACGTTGTTGTTCTCCTTGGCAGACGTCTCCAAGAAGCTGTTGTTCCAGTCCAGCTCCACAGTGGACAGCACGTCTTCGCTGGACACCGTCCTCTCGCCATGCCGGTCCGTCTTGTTGCCGACCACCACGATGGGTGTGAACTTGTCTTCTTTGACCGCCAGGATCTCGTCTCGCAGGCTCTTGACAGCCTCCAGGGAGTCCGGGTCATTGATGGCGTACACAAGGGCGAACGCGTCGCTGTTCTGAATGCAGAGCTTCCTCATGGCTGGGAAGGAGTAGCTGCCGCTGGTGTCCATGATGTGGATGGTGACCTTGGCCCCTCCGATGTCAAACTCCTTGCTGTGCAGTTCCTCCACGGTGCGCCGGTGCTTGGGTTCGAATGTGTCCTGGAGGAAGCGGCTGATCAGGGCTGTCTTTCCCACGCCAGCTGCCCCCAGGAACACCAGACGCACCTCAGTCTTCTCCTTCACTACTAGAGACATGATGACTTCCTCTAACACACTTTAACACTGGCTCTCTCTCTTCCAATTCTGCTATTTTTACAAAATAACTCTCCTTGAACCTTTAGAGATGATGGAGAAGTTGGACTCTGCTGCAGAAGCTGCTGGAGTTATTCAGTGAACAGGGACAGTGTGGTAGGTTGTAGTAGTAAATCACTGAGAGTAGCTGGCAGTTGCATCTGTGTATGTCTGGTTGCCTGTGCACGCTATTTATGGTCTTTTTCAATCAGAGATTCCATGCCCCCTCCTACTCTCATCCAATCAGGAGAGTGGAGTGTCTCTTTGAGTGAATTCAAAGCAGCCAGTCAGAAAGACTCATGCAAACGACATAGAATCAGATTGCGAAGGAGGGAGGTGATGGATAGGAGTGAGCCCAAACCAGCGGGTGTATGTAGGATGCATTGCACAGTGAGATGATTTTTGTATACCCACGATTGTATACTTTCATAAGACCTTTTGCACACAAAAAAGAAATTGTCTGCTCTGTGTGTGGGATTGTTAAATCAGCCTATGTGTTTGTGTACTATAGAATGTATGTTGACTGTTCTTTTATGCAATATGTATGTACAGATGTATTATCTCAATTTGACCTGTTTCTCACAGTAGGAAAATAAATCCTGCAGCAACAGGAAATGTGAATGATTATAATTAATGGGCATTTTTGTAGGTGTTGATGCATTTTTTGTTAGGGCAAATCAAGTTTGAAATTGTTAAGTGGAAATTACAAACTTTTGTAAGCCTTTTTAAACCTCAAACAGTACAAGTTTGCATTCCACATTCTCTGCAACAAGAGATCAAATTAAGATAACACACATTGCATGTTAATTTCTTATATGACATTATTGGTATGCCATGCTGATCATAAAGGACCAGCAATTAATCACTCATCTTTTACAACACTTGGGACCTTGAGTGAGCACGGCAGAATGAATTTATGAAAAGCTCACTTGCTTTTATGCCTACAAAAGGTGTTGACAAGGGAGCTTGCATGTTTGATGCATTGTGTGATACATTGCAATATCTTTGTGAGTATGGCTTCTGCCTTAGTACATACTGTGCTTTGAGCTATTGATAGACACACATATGTACTCTTTAGTACCATATCTACATCTATGGATACAGCTACTTCTTTACCACAGCCAGGTTATCAGGCTTCTGTGTCCTTCTGCTCTCCATTCCTCAGCTCAGTGTGAGAGAGAGCCTTCTGGAGCTCCGTTTTTTTTAAATAAAGCAGCTGTCACGATGTGCGCAACTGGTTGAAGGTTAAGTCAGGTGCAGAGATGGGTGATAACAGGCGCACTTTATTCATGCCCAAGGAAAACAGCGATAATGCCCACGGTACAATAAACAAAACACACGCGTCAAACACATACCCGGCGCAAACCAGCCTGATGCGAACCACACGTAACAAACAAACAATTCCACACACAGACATGGGGGGGAATAGAGGGTAATATTCATTTAGTCAGATGAAGGAATGTGAACCAGGTGTGCGGAAAACCAAGACAAAACAAATAGAAAATGAAAAGTGGAGCGGCGATGGCTAGAAGACCGGTGACGTCGAACGCCGCCCGAACAAGGAGAGGGACAGCAGCTCTACTCATTCTCTAGCTTTTCCTGTAAACCTCCAGCAGTCTGTGTGGTCAGTCGAGCTCAGCCCTCCACCTCCCACAGGATCCCGGTTAGTTATTTGATGCTCATCATTCTGTGACCTGCCGGACCCAAACGGTCAGCACGTTTCGAAAGGTTGTGGACTCAAATGAAACACACCACTCGAGGAAATCCCGGTACTGTGTCACTGTCTCAGAGAAAATGGCATATTATAACAGCGCTGTAAAAGAGATTCTGTCCTGGAAACGTCTGTGTAATCACTATTACTGTTTATAAGAACTTGTTGAAGGATCCAGACTTTGACTTAGTCAAATCCCAATGCATTTTTATGCAATTTGTCTTGCATGTAATTTATCTCTATGTCTCTGTCATCCTGCGGTGTCCCAGTTAAACCAGAGTCACAGTTGCAGTTCCCCTTACATTGAGAGGGTATTGCATCACTCAGTGGGATTGCTCATCATAGGGGGCATTCCATGGATTGGTGTATGGATTGGCCTGGACCTGGGAGTCCCACTACTTACGCCCTCAACTGGCCGTGCTGTAGGAGGCTTTCTCTCAAATCACCCTCATGGCCACTTAGGCTCTCGTTAAGCCACATAGACACTGAGAATTTGCATGGAATGACAATGAGTGTGTTGTGCAGAGAGGGCTTTATTTTCCCATTGCCCTCCCTCCTTCACTGGCTGGCTTTGTAGTCTCTTTCCTCTCCACTAAAGTTCTCTTCTGGAGGACTTCTGTCTTCAAAGCTCAGCTAAGGAGTCTGTCTGTGTGTCTTCATGGCTGGATCCTCCTGCTATATTACATGCATAATGTTTACATATTTTCATTACTCATGTATTCTATCCTATTCTACTGTATCTTAGTCTATGCTGCTCTGACATTGCCCGTCAAAATATTTTTATATTCTTGATTCCATTCCTTTACTTTAGATTTGTGTGCATTGTTGTGAAATGGTTAGATATTACTGCACTGTTGGCGATAGAGAAACAAGCATTTCACTACACCTGCAATAACATCTTCTAAACACGTGCATGCGACATAACGTTTGATTTGAATTGCACTCAGCTGTCATACTCAATTATTCACTTGAAAGAGCCTCATTACAAAGTTTTATTTATTTATTTTAAACATTGCAATCATTGCTTTTGGTTTGGCATACATTTTAAAGTGGAAAATCTGTTACCGTGGAATTGCCCATGTACTTTAGCTGGCTTCACTCACTCACTCACTGTGCTGTGATTATCACATGTTGCCATTGATACAACAGCTACAATTATTTAATGAGCAGGGATTTGTGCCTTATTAAAGGCATCATTATTCACAGCATTGATTACTGATGTGCTGTTCTGAATTATTGTAATTTTCAGTAGCATTATGGCAGAATTGTGATATGAGGGGGTTATAGAGTGATTGCCATCTCATTTGAGTACTATTGTGCTAAATGGGATTGAGACTGTCTGTAGTAGTCTTATCACAGTTTCTCACGTTACATGACTAGGGTAGAGTTCAACTCTCAGGCTACTTACTAGGGTGAAAACCTTCCCTTTTTGAAGCTCTTATGAAGAAGTTGAGGAACTGGTAGCTAGACAAAACATCCAGGCTGCTTCTCAAGGCAGATGTGATGCCTATTACTAATGGTGAGTGGAGTTGGGTAGAAAGTGAATGCCTTTAGCTTAATCTAGCAGCCTTGTTGTCTCAAGTCTTCATCTCTGTCATCCAAAGGCATGTTTTATATATTTTCTGGTGCAGAGTTGTCACATACAGGAAGTTGTCAAATAAAATAAGTCCTCCCAGGGCTCCAGACATTCAACCTGAAGGTCAAATCTAGTTGAATTAATCTCCTGTTTAGTTGAATGTTCTACATTGCCTTGCTTAGTCTGGCCTCATTTCTATTACTTTTTGATCCTTTCAAAAGTCCTGTCCTTTCCAGACCGAAACTTGTGTTTACTGATGGCTCGGTGTCCCCCAGCAATTCAGCTCCCTCTCAACTCTGTCAGTTATTAAAGAGTCCAGAAAGTAATATTAGAGTCCTGTCACTATATGTGTTTTCTTAGAATTCCCCCCTAAATTCCCCTGTATGTCTAACACTACTAGGAGAACGACAGCGAAAGAGAATATATAGTCCCCCGGCGGCTGTGATACTGAGCTGGTGTGTTGCTCTCACGGCCCCAGAGGTGTAAGTGATGATGCATGGGTGTGAATGGGTGATGTTAGGAACAGCCTGTTCTAAGAACACACTGTTGAAGGGGGATGGGCTCTCAAAGCATTCAGCAAGCAATCATTTTTAGTTATTTATTTTATTTGTGTTTTTTTATTGAACCTTTATTTAACTAGGCAAGTCAGTTAAGAACACATTCTTATTTACAATGACGGCCTAGGAACAGTGGGTTAACTGCCTTGTTCAGTGGCAGAATGACAGATTTTTACCTTGTCCACACTAGCAACCTTTCGTTTACTGGCCCAACGCTCTAACCGCTAGGCTACCTGCGCGTGTGTGTGTGTGTGTGTGTGTGTGTGTAGCTCACAGTGCTCGCATGTACAGAACATTGGCATTGAAAAACAGGGGGTGCACATGTATGTCAGGGAAATGAAAGGAATGTGGTAGGCTAGAGGATCAGTTGCGAGCAGCTGTTCCTTTGCTGAAGATGGAATGCAATAGTGCAAATGATTTGAATTAGGTTGTTTCTTATGTTAGGCAGGCTATACCTGATCTAGTAAACCAAAATACCAATATACACAGGTGGTGAAGTAATGTTTAGCTGGTAGGATTATAGGCCTTTTTTATAGGATGTTATTTTGAGTATGTATGTATGTATGTATGTTGATGTGAATACAGCACATCAGTCGCACGCTCTGTCGGCTCTTATTGTTCCATTGTGTTTGGGTACTTGATCCTCTGTCACTTGTTGGCAGAGGTGACCAGGCTTTAAATTAGGGATGGGGGAAAAATCTATACAGTAGAGTATCGCAATCTTAATTTTGCCGATTTAATATCGATCTTGTGACTTCAAGTATCAATTGGTAAAAAATAATCAGCTCTATCTGCGCCAAAACTCTGGTATTTCTCATCCTATAGCTTGTTCTCCATCTTCTTTTTAAATGGTGTGCCAACATCTTTTGAGCACTTCTAAGGCTCTCTCTTGTTCCTCTGCAGCAGACGTACACTTAGCTGTGCATTCAGAAAGTATTCACACCTTCACTTTTTCCACATTTTGTTACGTTACAGCATTATTCCAAAATTGATTAAATAGGTTTTTCCCCTCATCAATCTACACACAATACGCCATAATGACAAAGTAAAAACAGCTTTTTATAAATTGTTGCAAATGTATTAAGAATTAAAAACTTAAATATTACATTTACATAAGTATTTACATAGTACTTTGTTAAAGAACCTTTGGCAGCGATTACAGCCTCAAGTCTTCTTGGGTATGACGCTACAAATTTGGCACATCTATATTTGGGGAGTTTCTCCCGTTCTTCTTTGCAGATCCTCTCAAGCTCTGTCAGGTTGGATGGGGAGTGTTGCTGCACAGCTATTTTAAAGTCTCTCCAGAGATGTTCGATTAGGTTCAAGTTCGGGCTCTGGCTGGGCCACTCAAGGACATTCAGATCCTTGTGCTGAAGCTACTCCTGCATTGTCTTGGCTGTGTGCTTAGGGTTATTGTCCTGTTGGAAGGTGAAACTTCGCCCCAGTCTGAGGTCCTGAGTGCTCTGGAGAAGGTTTTCATCAATGATCTCTCTGTACTTTGCTCCATTCATCTTTCCCTCGATCCTGACTAGTCTCCCAGTCACTGCCGCTGAAAAACATCCCCACAGCATGATGCTGCCACCACCATGCTTCACTGTAGGCATGGTGCCAGGTTTTTTCCAGACGTGATGAGTTCAATCTTGGTTTCATCAGACTAGAGAATCTTGTTTCTCATGGTCTGAGAGTCTTTAGGTGCCTTCTGGCAAACTCCAAGCGGGCTGTCATGTGCTTTTTACTGAGGAGTGACTTCTGTCTGGCCACTCAAATTTTATTAGTCACAAGTCAGTTAAGAACAAATTCTTATTTTCAATGATGGCCTAGGAACCATGGGTTAACTGCCTTGTTCAGGGGCAGAACGACAGATGTTTACCTTATCAGCTCAGGTATTCGATCTTGCAACCTTTCGGTTACTAGTCCAACACTCTAACCACTAGGCTATCTGCTGTCCCAAATGCGCCGAATACAACAGCCTTACAGTGAAATGCTTACTTACAAGCCCCTAACCAACAATGCAGTTTAAAAAATATGAATAAGAAATAAAAGGAACAAGTAATAAAAGGCAGCAGTAAAATAACTATATACAGGTGGTAACGGTACAGAGTCAATGTGCGGGGGCACCAGTTAGTCGAGGTAATATGTACATGTAGGTAGAGTTATTAAAGTGACTATGCATAGATAATAACAGAGAGTAGCAGCAGCGTAAAATAGGGGGTGGGCAATGCAATAGTCTGGGTAGCCGTTTGATTAGATGTTCAGGAGTCTATGAATAGGGCCTTACTCTGACGGAGCCTGGTATAGAGGTCCTGGTCCTGCATGGCAGGAAGCTTGCCCCCAGTGATGTACTGGGCCGTACGCACTACCCTCTGTAGTGCCTTGTGGTCGGAGGCCGAGCAGTTGCCATACCAAGCAGTGATGCAACCAGTCAGCTCTCGATGGTGCAGCTGTAAAACCTTTAGAGGATCTGAGGACCTATGCCAAATCTTTTCAGTCTCCTGAGGGGCAAAAGGATTTGTTGTGCCCTCTTCACGCCTGTCTTGGTGTGCTTGGACCATGTTAGTTTGTTGGTGATGTGGACACCAAGGAACTTGAAGCTGCTCCACTGCAGCCCTGTCGATGAGAATGGGGGCGTGCTCGGTCCTCCTTTTCCTGTAGTCCACAATCATCTCCTTTGATCTTGATCACATTGAGGGAGAGGTTGTTGTCCTTTCACCATATGGCCAGGTCTCTGACCTCCTCCCTATAGGCTGTCTTGTTGTTGTCGGTGATCAGGCCTACCTCTGTTGTGTCAACAGCAAACATAATGATGGTGTTGGAGTCGTGCCTGGCCCTGCAGTCATGAGTGAATAGGGAGTACAGGATGGGACAGAGCATGCACCCATGAGGTGCCCCTGTGTTGAGGATCAGCGTGGCGGATGTGTTGTTACCTACCCTTACCTGGGGGGGGGGGGGGGGGGGCAGGAAGTCCAGGATCCAGTTGCAGAGGGAGGTGTGTAGTCCCAGGGTCCTTAGCTTAGTGATGAGCTTTGAGGGCATTATGGTGTTGAACACTGAGCTGTAATCAATTAATAGCATTCTCATATAGGTGTTCCTTTTGTCCAGGTGGGAAAGGGCAGTGTGGAGTGCAATAAAGATTGCATCATATGTGGATCTTTTGGGGCGGTATGCAAATTGGAGTCGGGTCTAGGGTTTCTGGGATAATGGTGTTGATGTGAGCCATGACCAGCCTTTCAAAGCACTTCATGGCTACAGATGTGACTGCTATTGGTCAGTAGTCATTTAGGCAGGTTACCTTAGTGTTTTTGGGCACAGGGACTATGGTGGTCTACTTGTAACATGTTGGTATTAGAGACTCAGACAGGGAGAGGTTGAGAATGTAAGTGAAGACACTTGCCAGTTGGTCTGCGCATGCTCACTGTACACATCCTTGTATTCCGTCTGGCCATGTGGCCTTGTAAATGTTGACCTGTTTAAAGGTCTTACCCACATCGGCTGCGGAGAGCGTGATCGCAGTTGTCCGGAGCAGCTGGTGCTCTCATGCATATTTCAGCATTATTTGCCTCGAAGCGTGCATAGAAGTAGTTTAGCTCGTCTGGGATGCTCGTGTTACTGGGCAGCTCTCGGCTGTGCTTCCCTTTGTAGTCTGTAATGGTTTGCAAGCCCTGCCTGGAGCCGGTGTAGTACGATTCGATCTTAGTCCTCTATTGGTGCTTCGCCTGTTTGATGGTTCGTCGGAGGGCATAGCGGGATTTCTTATAAGCTTCCGGGTTTGAGTCTCACTCCTTGAAAGCGGCAGTTCTAGCCTTTAGCTCAGTGCGGATGTTACCTGTAATCCATGGCTTCTGGTTGGGGTATGTACGTACAGTCCCAGTGGGGACGACGTCATCAAAGCACTTATTGATGAAGCCAGTGACTGATGTGGTATACTCCTCAATGCCTTCGGAAGAATCCTGGAACATATTCCAGTCTGTGCTAGCAAAACATTCCTGTAGCTTAGCATATGCTTCATCTGACCACTTTTTTATTGACCCAGTCACTGGTGCTTCCTGCTTTCATTTTTTTTGTAAGCAGGAATCAGGAGGATAGAATTATGTTCAGATTTGCCAAATGGAGGGCGAGGGAGAGCTTTGTATGTATCTCTGTGTGTGGAGTGTAGGTGGTCTAGAGTTTTTTTCTATCTGGTTGCACATTTAACATGCTGATAGAAATTTGGTTAAACAGATTTAAGTTTCCCTGCATTGAAGTCACTGGACACTAGGAGCGCCACCTCTGGATGAGCATTTTCCGGTTAGCTTATGGTGGAATACAGCTCATTGAGTGCGGTCTTAGTGCCAGCATCATTCTGTGGTGGTATGTAGACAGCTCCAAAAAAATACAGATGAAAACTCTCTCGGTAGATAGTGTGGTTTGCGCCTTATTATGAGATACTCTACCTCAGGCAATCAAAACCTAGAGACTTCCTTAGATATTCAATGCAGGTTGCTGCTCAGACACCTCCACCTCACCTTTCCAGGGGGAACACTCAGAAAAGAGTGGAATGAGGCATATCGTTATAGAGACAAACTAACAATGTTTCTCAGCTTTTTAGTGTTTTTTGGAATAGATTATTTAAAAAAATTGGGACGATCACGTACATATGTCAGGAAATTCAAATGAGCCCTGTGAGTGCCTGAAAAAGAGCAGTTCTCTTGCTATCCAAATAATTTTCTCTCTCGCTCAAACGCTAGGCCTAGGTCCTATTACCGCAATATTGAAGTGTACAAAAATGAAATGCAGCCATACACATCAACTGTTGTTTTATAATAATTTTAAACATTTTGATTTGCCGTGGTAATCAATTAAATACGTTAGCTCTATTTTACAAAATGCTTGTCAAATAGATAAATCAACCATAGTCTGTTCAAAAAGGACTCAGTTCAGATTACAATACCAACCAGAGGGCAAACATATCTTAAGAATTTGGTTGCAAGCAGGACTAAGGGTTAGACCGACATCATTTTTCAATGAGTGGCAATGAGGTGACCAATAATGGTATTGATGGTATAACGAGACATCAGCTGATGATAATTTAGTACCATCGATGATTGCAATAGGCCCCTTGTTATTTGATTATATGCCAACAGGCTACATTCTGTAGGCTACCCGTTAGCCTATCCATTGTCACATAATGAAAGGTGTGAAAACCCATAATAGAATTGGGCTGCCTGTGTAAACACAGCCTATATCGCCCAGCATTGGGCGCAAACTCATGATGCTCGGAGCTTGAGCGCGCAGGTTAGACCACTGCGCTACAATGATCTAGCAAGCACTAAGAATACTAAACTCAGCAAAAAAAGAAACATCCCTTTTTCAGGACCCTGTCTTTCAAAGATAATTTGTCAAAATCCAAATATCTTCATAGATCTTCATTGTAAAGGGTTTAAACACAGTTTCCCATGCTTGTTCAATGAACCAAAACAATTAATGAACAAACACCTGTGAAACAGTCATTAAGACACTAATAGCTTACAGATGGTAAGCTGTATGTCTCAGCCTCCAGTATTTATGCTGCAGTAGTTTATGTGTCGGGGGGCTAGGGTCAGTTTGTTATATCTGGAGTACTTCTCCTGTCCTATTCGGTGTCCTGTGTGAATCTAAGTGTGCGTTCTCTAATTCTCTCCTTCTCTCTTTCTCTCTCTCGGAGGACCTGAGCCCTAGGACCATGCCCCAGGACTACCTGACATGATGACTCCTTGCTGTCCCCAGTCCACCTGGCTGTGCTGCTGCTCCAGTTTCAACTGTTCTGCCTTATTATTATTCGACCATGCTGATCATTTATGAACATTTGAACATCTTGGCCATGTTCTGTTATAATCTCCACCCGGCACAGCCAGAAGAGGACTGGCCATCCCACATATGCTCTCTCTAATTCTCTCTTTCTTTCTCTCTCTCGGAGGACCTGAGCCCTAGGACCATGCCCCAGGAATACCTGACATGATGACTCCTTGCTGTCCCCAGTCCACCTGACTGTGCTGCTGCTCCAGTTTCAACTATTCTGCCTTATTATTATTCGACCATGCTGGTCATTTATGAACATTTGAACATCTTGACCATGTTTTGTTATAATCTCCACCCGGCACAGCCAGAAGAGGACTGGCCACCCCACATAGCCTGGTTCCTCTCTAGGTTTCTTCCTAGGTTTTGGCCTTTCTAGGGAGTTTTTCCTAGCCACCGTGCTTCTACACCTGCATTGCTTGCTGTTTGGGGTTTTAGGCTGGGTTTCTGTACAGCACTTTGAGATATCAGCTGATGTACGAAGGGCTATATAAAATAAATTTGATTTGATGGTAGGCATTTAAGGTCACAGTTATGAAAACTTAGGACACTAAAGAGGCCTTTCTACTGACTCTGAAAAACACCAAAAGAAAAATTCCCTGCTCATCTGCGTGAACGTGCCTTAGGCATGCTGCAAGGAGGCATGAGGACTGTAGATTTGTCAAAGCAATTAATTGCTATGTCCGTACTGTGAGACGCCTAAGACAGCGCTACAGGGAGACAGGACGGACAGCTGATCATCCTCGCAGTGGCAGACCACGTGTAACAACACCTGCACAGGATCGGTACATCCGAACATCACACCTGCGGGACAGGTACAGGATGGCAACAAAAAAATGCCCAAGTTACACCAGGAACGCATAATCCCTCCATCAGTGCTCAGACTGTCCACAATAGGCTGAGAGAGGCTGGACTGAGTGCTTGTAGGCCTGTTGTAAGGCAGGTCCTCACCAGGTATCACCGGCAACAACGTCGCCTATGGGCACAAACCCACCATTGCTGGACCAGACAGGACTGGAAAAAAGTGCTCTTCACTGACAAGTCGCAGTTTTGTCTCACCAGGAATGATTGTCGGATTCGCGTTTATCGTCGAAGGAATGAGCATTACACTGAGGCCTGTAGTCTGGAGCGGGATCAATTTGGACGTGGAGGGTCCGTCATAGTCTGGGGCGGTGTGTCACAGCATCATTGGACTGAGCTTGTTGTCATTGCAGGCAATATCAATGCTGTGTGTTACAGGGAAGATATCCCCCTCCCTCATATGGTACCCTTCCTGCAGGTTCATCCTGTCATGACCCTCCAGCATGACAATGCCACCAGCCATACTGCTCGTCCTGTGCATGATTTCCTACAAGACAGGAATGTCAGTGTTCTGCAATGGCCAGCGAAGAGCCCGGATCTCAATCCCATTGAGCACGCCTGGGACCTATTGTATCGGAGGGTGAGGGCTAAGGCCATTCCCCCCAGAAATGTCCGGGAACTTGCAGGTGCCTTGGTGGAAGAGGGGGGTAATATCTCACAGCAAGAACTGGCAAATCTGGTGTAGTCCATGAGGAGGAGATGCACTGCAGTAATTAATGCAGCTGGTGGCCACACCAGATACTGACTGTTACTTTTGATTTTGACTGCCCTTTGTTCAGGAACACATTATTCCATTTCTGTTAGTCACTTGTCTGTGGAACTTGTTCAGTTTATGTCTCAGTTGTTGAATCTTATGTTCATACACATATTTACACATGTTAAGTTTGCTGAAAATAAACGCAGTTGACAGTGTGAGGACGTTCATTTTTTTGCTGAGTTGTATACTGATGAAACATAGGCATGCGTTTTTCATTATTAACAAAATATACATCTACCTCCAAAAAATATGTACATTTATTATAATCCACATAAGAATTCACGAGCGACACACTGTAGCCTGCACCTAGCCCGCAGAAGGTACAATGGAGGTATGGTACTGCATTGTATACAAACACTACTTCCAGCTGCCCCCTGGTGACGATTCTAAATATTTTTCCAGATATTCAAATATTCCTACTGTGTGATTATTCTTCTCCTGCGATTAAAGGGGTCAAATTAACATCCAACATCTGTAGGTCACACACAGGACTCCGAGATGAGGGGAGCAGGAGTGCCTGCTATAGAATATGTACAATTATTCACAGATGTGAGAAGCTCCATGATTCTGAGTAGTTATCTCCTTTTTGGTGCAAGGGATATATAAAGCACAATCTGGAATCTTCTCTATTCCGCTGACAGGGAATTGACCCGGTATGACTCATCCAGAATGTAACGTCAGAACCATCACGTGAAGCCGCGCCTCTCTTTAAGACTGACCCACTTTGGGATCCTATGAAGACTTCTAGTTTTAATTGGATTTATATAATAGAAGTGTTGCAGTCTGGAGTCCTGATAGCACGGCAGCATTATTAGAAGGACTTGAAAGGCAGTCTGGTATTGACTGAGCCTCCATCCACAAATAGATAAGTTACTGAGTGTCAAGAAGAGTGTTATTTTTACGATACAAAACATACACATACAAACGACAACATAAAGACACACATCCACAACATCACCCCTGCCCAGACCCACCTGCTCACACTCCCTTCTCCAGCACCCGCATCCCTCTCTGCCGGATGGCCTCAAACTGCACCACTTGGGTTCTTTCTCTCCATTGCCCACACACTTTCAACATTTAGATAATAAAGCATTTGACCTTTCCATTGTGTTAATGATGGAGGGTTGGTTGAGTTTTCTTGGCATGAAATGTGAAACTATTTTCTATTAATACATATGAGAAATGCAAGGAGAACGTTTTCAAAAGGAAGCAGTTCTCAATGTTGATTTCATGGTTCGTTTCTTAAAGAATAATGTTTTTAAATTCTCAACTGCAAAATATCTGATAATGTAGTCTATTTTCTACCTTGAGTCTGTGATAATTAATCTACATAGAGTATATTAAACATTTTGCCATAAGAACAGCCTTAATTCATCAGGGCATGGACTCTACAAGGTGTTGAAAGCGTTCCACAGGGATGCTGTCCCATGTTGACTCCAATGCTTCCCACAGTTGTGTCAAGTTGGCTGGATACCCTTTGGATGGAGGACCATTCTTGATACGCACGGGAAACTGCCTGAAAAACCCAGTTAGCGTTGCAGTTCTTGACACTCGAACCGGTGCTCCTGGCACCTACTACCAAACCCCGTTCAAAGGCACTTAAATATTTTGCCCTGACTCTTCCTTTTCATCTACACTGATTGAAGTGTATTTATCAGTTGGCATCAATAAGGGATCATTGCGTTCACCTGGATTCACCTGATCAGTCTGTCAAGGAAACAGCAGTTTAAAAAAAAATGTTTTGTACACTCAGTGTATATTGTTATGCTAAACCCAAAAAGCTGAAGGTTAGTAGGTTGAAAAGCAGATAATTGAATTCGTCTGAATATCCGAAATCATTAGAATTACATAGATTAGCTCTGTAAAAGTGACATAAGGAATGGTCAAATGTACTGATTACCACCAACAGCTTAATATATGACGGGGCTAGTTTGTCTTTTGCCTATTGTGATCCACCCATCCTTCTGACCAGTGTCTTTGTGAATGGGGGAGGTAAATGAGTGCGCACAAACCACAACCGTTCACTTCTTGGTTCCATCTCTGTTGACATAGTGCTGTTGCTTTAGTGTGTCACATAATGTCCTAGGAGAGAGGGATAGTGGTGGTCTCATTACAACAGAAGGGGATTTCCCTCTGCTGTTGGAGGTAGGTCGAGTTCTGAAGCGCTTCCAGTGTACAGAATGTATTGAGGCTAGTATGTTGATGCTCTACAGCCTGATTTAACAGACCAGGTGAAAGAGGAAAAACACATGACCTTTGAGCTGAATGACTGAGTGCTTAGGTGTTAAGAACATTTTACTGCACCTGATTAATGATGTTCCCACAGTGCTGTGACTTTGATTTAGTACATTTTTCAACTCAGATTATTAGTTCCCTGTATTTCAGTATTACTTCTCCCATTATTGACATCTAAGTTTTATTTTGTCTCTGATGTCCAACTGTTTTCCCTTCACGTCTTCAAAGTTGATCTGTAAGTACTTAGGCCTATATCTACAGCCTAGTGCTCAGATAGAGGAAATTGTTTGTGGGAGCCGGTATGGTAGCCTACTCTCTTCCAGGTGAGCCTCTGATCTTTTCTCCCGACTCATCTGATCCAGGGACAGCAGGTGTTATCAGAAGGAGTGCTACCAGTCAGGCCTGATGACCTCTGTGCTGTATCCAGGTCAGTAAGGGGAACCTTTGTGTATCAGCAGCCCTCTACTAACTCATCATGAGAGAGCCCAGAGGGACACTCACGGCTCCTTCCTCTACCACAGGAGATGGCCCCTCCTCCTCCCTTCTCCCTATTCCCTGTCCCACCTATCCCGTCTTCCATGCACTGTGAACATCTGAAAGATTAAACCTAAAATACCCTGCTCTGGGCGATAGAAAGAGCCTCTTTGTGTTCCTGGGTCTTGGAGTGGATGTGACAGGAAGGTAGCCCATCCCCTGATGCCCATGTGCCAGGGACTCATGTTTACAGCCACTGGCGCTGTACCTGTCTGTACCCAAAGCACTCTTGGCAAAATGGGACATTCACACAATGTAAAAAGGTCAGAATTCTTATTTTCCAGGACATATTGTCCTCAAAAGAACTCAAATCCTGTGTGCTTGTTATTCCAATGTTACACAATCCTATCAAAATTTCAAATGCTTTTTGACCTTTCAGATTTCATTACATTAGTGCTGATCGATGTGTACTTTTTGACCTTTCAGATTTCATTACATTAGTGCTGATCGATGTGTACTTTTTGACCTTTCAGATTTCATTACATTAGTGCTGATCGATGTGTACTTTTTGACCTTTCAGATTTCATTACATTAGTGCTGATCGATGTGTACTTTTTGACCTTTCAGATTTCATTACATTAGTGCTGATCGATGTGTACTTTTTGACCTTTCAGATTTCATTACATTAGTGCTGATCGATGTGTACTTTTTGAGGTCGGTTAGATTATACAAAAAATCAAGATTTTTTGATTTTGGTTTCAATTATTTTTTTAAACATTAAATGCACTATGCATTATGTGGGTTGAATGCTGTAACAACTAAAAACAAAAGTCCCATGATGGTTGTGAGTGTCCATTACTGCTTATCACTTATTAATCATTTATTCACATTACTTTATTCAACTATTTCAGTTGTGTATATTACATTTGTTTTATTTGATGACTTTATTATTTAAGTCATCTCATGCCTATAGAGCTGCTGCCTATGCTGTCTTACAAAATCACTATTTTAGTAGTCCTTCAAAGTAAATAAGGCGTACTTTTATGAATACCAACTATCAATCACTTAGGTCATGTGCTTTCAGATAGAGATACCGAGCGAAGCAAAAGAACGAACGAAATGGAATTCAATGAATTTAACCAACAGTCAGGTCAATTAGTTGTTAAAAAAACTAAATTGTGGTTAACCGCTCAGCACTACATGACATTGACCATTCCTAATTGTTGTGTTGAAAGTAGTAGTCTAGTCGGTCAATGTTTCCATTCATATATGATGTGTAATAGGACCTGGGGGCTAGACAGCTCTTCCCAAAAGCATTTAAGTCTAAGTTCTTAGTTAGAACCATCTGATCCTATAGTCCTATGGTGAATTTAGCCTTAAGATGCGTTTGGGAAACCCCCGGGCAAGCCCCCGGGTCCTATTACACATCACATGTGAATGGAAACATGTTAAGTCACTCCTCCCTGCGCCACCAATTACTGTTGAGGTCAGTGTATGTCTACTATATGTGAGCCTGTTTCTGTGTGATTTACAGTGTTCTGCTGCATGACCACAGGTCCCTTGAGTTATGTTCATATTTGTTTGTGTCTGGCTTTTATTTTCAGTGCTGAACACAGTCAAAGAGGACCATTTTTGCACAAGTGTTTACATTTTCACCTCCAGATTGCTTTTCAGTCACTGCAGGCCTCCCATTATGGTCTCAAACTGGTCTTGAATGTAAAAAAAAACTAAATTCATGGCCTTTACCAGAGCTAGAACTCTGCAAAAGTGTCATCCTACAAACACCTAGGTATGTGGCTGGATGACAAGTTGTCCTTTAAAGTTCATGTGGATAATCTTGTGACTGCTTAAATTGAAATTGGGTTTTTATTTTCGTAATAAGGCTTGCTTCCCGCTTATGGCTAGAAAGAAGCTTGTTCAGGCCACTTTTCTCTCTGTCATTGATTATGGTGACTTGTTGTATATGCATGTAACCTCCTCCATCTTACAGAGACTGGACTCTGTTTATCATTCATCCTTGTACTTTATTACAAACACCAAGTCACTCACCCACCATTGCACCTAGTCTTCAACTGTTTCCAGTCACCCTAGTCATAGACTATTCTCTCTGCCACCGCACGGCTAGCGGTACCGGAGTGCCAAGTCTAGGTCCAAGAGGCTTCTAAACAGCTTCTACCCCCAAGCCATAAGAGTCCTGAACATCTAATCGAATGGCTACCCAGACTATTTGCATTGCCCCCCCCCCCTCTCTTCTACGCTGCTGCTACTCGCTGTTATTATCTATGCATAGTCACTTTAATAACTCTATCTACGTGTACATATGACCTAAATTACCTTGACACCGGTACCCCCTATATATAGCCCCGCTATTGTTATTTTACTGCTGCTCTTTAATTATTTGTTATTTTTGACTCTTACTTTTTTTGGGGGGTATTTTCTTAACTGCATTGTTGGTTAATGGCTTGTAAGTAAGCATTTCACTACACCTGTTGTATTCGGCGCAGGTGACAAATACAATTTGATTTGATTTGAAAATGTGTAGTTTTGTCACACAACACAATACCACAGGTGTCTCAAGTTTTGAGGGAGCATGCAATTGGCATGCTGACTGCAGGAATGTCCACCAGTGCTGTTGCCAGAAAATGTAATGTTAATTTCTCTACCATAAGCCACCTCCAACGTCATTTTAGAGAATTTGGCAGTACGTTCAACTGACCTCACAACCGCAGACCACATGTAACCACGCCAGCCCAGGACCTCCACATCCAGCTTCTTCATCTGTGGGATCATCTGAAACCAGTCACTCGGATAGCTGATGAAACTGAGGAGTACTTCTGTCTGTAATAAAGCCCTTTTGTGGGAAAATCTCATTCTGATTGGCTGGGCCTGGCTCACAAGTGGGTGGGCCTATGCCTTCCCAGGCACGCCCATGGCTTGGCCCATGCCCAGTCATGTCAAATCCGTAGATTAGGGCCTAATTTATTTAAATGTATTCATTTCCTTATATGAACTGTAAGTCAGTAAAATTGTTGCATTTATATTTGTGTTCAGTATTGAATATAGAGTGCAAGGGCTATTCAATATTCATCTGCAAAATCTGTAAAGTCTAGCGGGACTCCTTGAACTATATCAATATTCACAGAAGGTCATATCGGGTGGAAATTGAGGGAAAATATTGATATTGAAAAAGTGTTTACACTGAAATGTCTGTGTTTTGACCAGCAGCAGTTTCATACTGTGTTGTTTTGCAACTCTATTTCAATGTAGAAATTATTCAGAAAAGTCTGAGAACATAAAGTCAGAGCTGTTGTGTTTCCATTGTATTGTATTAAACGTTTTTCTGTGGAACATGTTGAGAGAGGTTACTCCAGCACACCAGACAAATGTTTAGTTTCCCCCTCAAACATTTGAATGAATATCTATCAAAACGTTGGGATCATGACATAAAAATAAAGCTGCACATTACTTCTGATTAAATGGAAGATGGACAAATTCACAGTCACCTCACTACCACTTAATCAAACGTTTTCCTTCAGCCTAGTTCTCTTTAAGACCCCGTGGCCACTGAGCCAGTATAATTAGGTCATTATAATGTTTCGAAAAATATTATTCCTCTGAATGTGAGAGAATCTAGTGCTCCGTCTATGACTGATCTCAGCCTGTGCCGTTAAAATAGCCTGTTCTGACTAGGAGCCATTAAATGATCTGACATCGTAAGATAAAGCTCCTCGTGACCTCTGCTTCTCTCTCTTTCGTTTAGATAATGATCTGAACTGATGTGGTGTCCATGGCGCCCAGCAGTTTGTCATAGCATCGCCATTTTCATTTGAATTACTTTGTATTGTTCAAAAACATGTATTCAATCCACAGAAATACATACAGTGGTAAAACTGTGTGTGCTGACTTCCAAACCCATTTGCCTCTGCCCTCCTAGTCCTCATACAAACCTTCCCCAATCACCATAGTAGTAATACAGTACAGTAGCTCAGAGACAGTTCTCACAGACAACATTTACAGTGCCAATCAGCAGTTGAAACAATAACAAACCATTCTCCTGCCACTGTTTGGATAAAAGGCTGAGGGATGGGGCTGGAGAAATGTAAGCATTCAAATTCATAGATATTAGCTATGGATGCAAGGACTGACCTTCTATGATATCAAAATGATACTTTAACATTTTGTTTTTACATAAAAGACTGGGGAAACACCAGCAAATCAGCTGCAAGTGATTTTCATTTTGGAAATATGTTTCAAAGTATTCCCACGCATAATAGATATATATATATATATATATACTGTATGTAATCGTATACAAATGTACATTTTAGTCATGAAGCAGACGCTATTATTCAGAGTGACTTACAGTTAGTACATTCATTTTAAGATAGCTAGGTGGGACAACCACATATCACAGTCATATTAAGTATATTTTTCCTCAATAAAGTAGCTAGCAGTAAAGTCAGTGCTAGTTCGAGCCCCCTGAGATTCCACTCAAGAAAAATTCATCCCGCGGCTGAAACTAGTCGATGATCCCTGCTATAGTGTTTGTTTACATTTACTTAGTTTACAAACATTGGAGTAAAACAAACTTATATTTTTGGTTCTGATGGGGTATGACAGTTGAACTAAGCGAATGAGGCATTCACAAGTTAATTCTTCAATAATCAGTGGGTACATATTATTCATTTATTAGTCCAAAAATGGAGGCAGTAACTGCAGATTGCCCCTTTAACACTCCAGTGAGGGTTAAATACATCACACCAGCTCAGTAGGAAATGTAATGGGCCCCAGGTTACTATGTCAGTTTGGGTTGATGGTGTACTGTACTGAATATAACCCCTTTTGATTAGAGATTTGCTGACAGTGACTCCTCTTTGATTTGACTCCTTGTGAGGGTCAGTTCTGTTCTTACCATAACATTTGGCATGAGCAAAAATGTTTCCAAACTGCCTACGAGGGAATAGAGACCTCATAAATGTCAATGGTATGTTGTTGTCTGTTTGTGTCTGATAGGGCACTACCGGAGCTCTGAGACATGAATGACCTTCCTTTGTCCCTCTCACCCTGTGGAACCTCAGACCCTCACCACGCTGGCTCACATGTGGGTACTTAGGGGCTGTGTGTGTATGTGTGTGTGTGTGTGTGTGTGTGTGTGAGATATATATATATATATATATATATATATATATATATATATATATATATATATATACATATATATATATATATACATGTATATGTATGTATCAAGTGCTGAGATGTGTTAATCGGTAATGAGTGCCTGCTGGGTGATTTCGTTGTCAAGCCCAGACCCTGATGACTGTGTTGCCATGGTACCTGAACAACAGCAGCAGCATCTGAACATCTGTTTATCTGTTTGCCACAGGGATCAACATTTCATCTTTATTTTCTTTTACAGTTTCTTGCTGTAGATGTGAAGATTTTGACAATGCCATAGAAAATATATTGCACAATGCATTTCTGTATCTCTGAAAGTTTCTCCTTGTTGATAAAGGAATGCTGATCAACATTTCAAAGATGGTGTTTTGGTCGTCCTCGTCCAAGGATGTATCATAAACATGCAACATTTTACACTTCTATCCAGTTTATAAGAACACAGACGACTCAATCTTCACCGCCAACACGTCAATACACTCATTAGTTGACATATGAATATGTTTTGAAGAGGCTAGGCAAGTAAAGGCTGACAAACATACTAGTCTTATCTCTAACATGTTCTTTGATGAATGCTAACCCTTGACTTGGACCATAGATCACCGCAAAGTGGAGGAGGGTTAGGCATCTCACTGTGATACATTATGTACATCCAGTGTTCTAATATCCTATGAAACCTGTGTAGTTTGTGTGTTTCGAAAATCTGGTCTCTCTCCAAGAGTGATGGCATCCCCTGCTTCCTGTGTAATGGATTGTCCTGTAATGGATTGACTGCGCAGACCAAATGTGACCGGGGGGGATTACTCTGACAACTTGATGTAGGTGTACCTCACCCCCCACAGACAGCAGGCCTCTATATCTATAAAGTTAGAAAGCTGTCTAGCTTTTTTCCATATATTTTCAATGTCTGGGAGGTGACAGCATGCTGATGAAAGAAATAACAGCACCACTTGTCTGATTCCCTATAGGCTCTAAGTTTCAACAGCTGCTCTGCTTAGAAAACACAGGGAGAGGAAATGTATCAAGAGCAGGCTAGGCAGTTGAACAGAACACACCGTAACCGTGATCCTTGGGTCTTGAAAGAACAACAGACAGGTAAGAAAAAGGTGCTATCTAGAACCAAAAAGGGTTCTTTGGCTGTATCCATAGGAGAACCCCTTGAAGAACCCCTTTTGGTTCCAGATAGAACCCTTTCCACAGAAGGTAATACATGGAACCCAAAATAGTTGTAAGTGTAACCAAAAAGGGTTCTCTTATGGGGACAGCCACAGAAGCCTTTTGGAACCCTTTTTTCTAAGTGTGTATACATTGTGACATACAGGTGCTACGTATATGTCCTGAGGTATGGTAATGTACAGTATTGAGTTGTCAGATTTCAGATGCGTCACCTCTACAGTTATACTCCAGAACAGATGACAAATTAAAGTTTGATCAAATGTTTGCCCTTATCCACCTTACTCCCTGAAGACCAGAAGTACTTCCACATTATTTTTAAAGACCGGAGGGAATTTCATCAATGTTTTATATCTTCTCACGTTTAAACCTGCCTGCATATGTCTACATGTCAAAGGTAAACAGACTAAAGCTCACACAGCAGGTGCTTGATATGCAAGGACGGTCCATGTCATGAATCAAACATGAGTGGAAACTGCCATATCTGCAGTCTTCTAGGTAGGAGATACATTTTCCTTCAGGCCCAGTGCGATTTATTGCATTTGGTGTTGGGACCACATTTTGCCCTGCTTATCAGAACCGGATGTTTTCAGCATGCCCGTATTCTATTAGAGTCTTAAGACATGGACTGACTATCAGCACTAGGGATATAGTGGATCAGAATGTGTTTTAGGTAGACGTGTAGACAGGACCTGACTTTGATCAGTAATTCTTTAGGGAAATGAAAATCAGCCAAAGGAATTACTCCCCAAGCAAATTAAAGGTTACTATATGTGTTGGCTCTGCGTGGATGTGAAACAGCCGTTTCTATGATTACTAACTAAAGGACTGTGGTTAGGTTCACCTTTCAAGGTCAGTGGGTTGAATGGCAATGTGTTGACACACTTCAGCAGAATGTCACTATCTGCATGGTGGCATTTCTATTGATTTTTCACACTTTCTTTTTTTCTTCTGTTTGTACTTTAAAACATGGTCCATGTTTTCTCTGTCTGTTAAAAGGTTAGCCTGTAAGGTACACCAACACGACCTTGCATCCTTGCCTTATAGTTAGCATAGGCACTATAGCATGGCAGGGGCATTTTATCTGCTGATCTAGGTTTACCACTTTATTAGGCAGTCAGACGTGCTGCTGCAGCTCATCTCAGGGTGCCGTTCTCTCTGAAGTATGACGTTCCGTCAGTGACTACAAGGGTATGATGAGGCTGTTCTCATATGAGGAGCATCACCACAACACTAGAGCCAACCAAGGCACATGTTATCTATTATATTTACCAGGTACTCAAGTCGCTTTACCTCTTCCTCTCTGACCAAGGTCAGGAGGATACTTCACCACCAGACTGTCTGTGTCCCATCAGATTGCTTCCTCACATCATACATAGTTAATTGAGTATGCTGTTTTAATTAAATTAAAGCACTGGTACTTTGGCAACTAAGTAAGTATTTTTTAAACCTCCTGTTTTGGGCTAGATGTATCAATGTGTTGTTCATACATTCGTACATGCATATTCTATGAGCAGAATTACTGTCTTAACCTCAATTAGCCACGAAATCCCTAGTTTGAAGGTGACTGTTTTCTGGCCATTTAGAGTAGTGCGAGCTTGGACCACGTGTGCCAGCCCTTTAGCAATTTGAGTTCCAGTCTATGAGGTTCAGCCCCTTGCCATTTGAGTGACAGCTAGCAAAAGGCCTGCCCAGCATTATCCAATGAAGTTGCAGGGTGGCCCAACGGCTCTGTGGACACAGCAGAGAGAGCGATGACGTGGTGCACCTATCTGCACATATATTTATTTTTTACCTTTATTTAACTAGGCAAGTCAGTTAAGAACAAATTCTTATTTTCAATGATGGCCTAGGAACAGTGGGTTAACTGCCTGTTCAGGGGCAGAACGACAGATTTGTACCTTGTCAGCTCGGGGGTTTGAACTTGCAACCTTCCGGTTACTAGTCCAACGCTCTAACCACTAGGCTACCCTGCAATTTTAGGGAACCATTTTTGGCTTGTGAGCGCTACTTTCAGAGCTACTTGCTAAAAAGTATATTTAAAATGTTAAAGAGCTCCTATTACAAGATTATAGACAGTCCTTTTATCTCTCATCAAGTTTTCAATGACCTAGGTTTCAAAGCCGCTAATGCTCACGTTGATCTAGAAGAAAGATTTATTCCATTCGACAAGCATCGAGTGGAGCAAGACCTTATAGGATGATGTAATGTATGTGGAATTGAATGTTGAGGCTCAGTGACTGAACAAGATTTGATTGGGTGAAGCCTGATTCTGAATGAGGCTCAACAGTAGGCCGCGGGTCTTTCATAAAAGCATGGTTACCTCACAACTGCTGTTGGTCACCATGGAGACCCTAGACAGCACATTTATGATCAAATGTATTTACAAAGAAAACACGGCCCTCTGACCAGCCCTAGATGGATGCTTCCCTATAGGCCTACATTTTTATTTCTTGGAAAAACAAATAAACATGGAGATGACCCTAGGATACAGTAAACAACACCTACCTACGTCTGTCTTTCAGTTTGAAGTGGGGATAATGATCCACCCCAGAGCCCTGAACAGGCTCAGTCTACAACATGTTTTGTAACCACACTAGAAAACATTGGATAATGTTGATTACAGGGACTCCCTGCAGGGCAGGCAAAGCTGGGCATTAGAGAGTGTTTTTCTCCTCCAGGCCTCATGACCAGTTTCTACATAACGTCCACTGCCTATATCCCTCGATGCTCTGTTATGAAATACCTGGTTCTACCAGGGCACGGTGGACTTACTCCATGTTCCTTCCCTGCTAGATATAACCTCAGGGAAAGAGCTTGGCAGGATATATGAAGGCATATGCCAAACTGCTATGGCACATTTAATGTGGAGAGCTATTGGAGGTCAGATCATTAGCATGCTAGTTTGACCCAAACAACTTTAGGGAGTAAGGTTCAAACAGTACCATCCGAGAATCAAAATAATACATATGTCTATATACACTGAGTGTACAAAACATTAAGAACATCTGCTCTTTCCATAACATAGACTGACCAGGTGAATCCAGGTGAAATCTATGATCCCTTATTAAGGTCCCTGATTAAATTCACTTCAATCAGTCTAGATTAAGGGGAGGAGACGGGTTAAATAAGGATTTTTAAACGTTGAGACAGTTGAGATATGAATTGGGTATGTGTGCCATTCAGAGGGAGAATGGGCAAGACCAAAGGTTCAAAGGCACTTCAATGAGGGTATGGTAGTAGGTTCCAGGCACGGTTTGTGTCAAGAACTGCAACGTTGCTGGTTTTTTCACAGTTTCTTAATATTTTGTACACTCAGTGTATAGTTCTGCTTTAGAGGCTACCAAGATCGATGGACTAGGCTTGAGTACACAAACATGGTTATCATATTTTATATTCCACATGAGCCCTCATGGCCATGTATCTGTTAGTAAGGGTAATATGTACAGTGCCTTGCGAAAGTATTCGGCCCCCTTGAACTTTGCGACCTTTTGCCACATTTCAGGCTTCAAACATAAAGATATAAAACTGTATTTTTTTGTGAAGAATCAACAACAAGTGGGACACAATCATGAAGTGGAACGACATTTATTGGATATTTAAAACTTTTTTAACAAATCAAAAACTGAAAAATTGGGCGTGCAAAATTATTCAGCCCCTTTACTTTCAGTGCAGCAAACTCTCTCCAGAAGTTCAGTGAGGATCTCTGAATGATCCAATGTTGACCTAAATGACTAATGATGATAAATACAATCCACCTGCGTGTAATCAAGTCTCCGTATAAATGCACCTGCACTGTGATAGTCTCAGAGGTCCGTTAAAAGTGCAGAGAGCATCATGAAGAACAAGGAACACACCAGGCAGGTCCGAGACACTGTTGTGAAGAAGTTTAAAGCCGGATTTGGATACAAAAAGATTTCCCAAGCTTTAAACATCCCAAGGAGCACTGTGCAAGCGATAATATTGAAATGGAAGGAGTATCAGACCTCTGCAAATCTACCAAGACCTGGCCGTCCCTCTAAACTTTCAGCTCATACAAGGAGAAGACTGATCAGAGATGCAGCCAAGAGGCCCATGATCACTCTGGATGAACTGCAGAGATCTACAGCTGAGGTGGGAGACTCTGTCCATAGGACAACAATCAGTCGTATATTGCACAAATCTGGCCTTTATGGAAGAGTGGCAAGAAGAAAGCCATTTCTTAAAGATATCCATAAAAAGTGTCGTTTAAAGTTTGCCACAAGCCACCTGGGAGACACACCAAACATGTGGAAGAAGGTGCTCTGGTCAGATTAAACCAAAATTGAACTTTTTGGCAACAATGCAAAACGTTATGTTTGGCGTAAAAGCAACACAGCTCATCACTCTGAACACACCATCCCCACTGTCAAACAGTGATGGGAAGATGGATGGAGCAAAATACAGGACCATTCTGGAAGAAAACCTGATGGAGTCTGCAAAAGACCTGAGACTGGGACGGAGATTTGTCTTCCAACAAGACAATGATCCAAAACATAAAGCAAAATTTACAATGGAATGGTTAAAAAAATAAACATATCCAGGTGTTAGAATGGCCAAGTCAAAGTCCAGACCTGAATCCAATCGAGAATCTGTGGAAAAAACTGAAAACTGCTGTTCACAAATGCTCTCCATCCAACCTCACTGAGCTCGAGCTGTTTTGCAAGGAGGAATGGGAAAAAAATTCAGTCTCTCGATGTGCAAAACTGATAGAGACATACCCCAAGCGACTTACAGCTGTAATCGCAGCAAAAGGTGGCGCTACAAAGTATTAACTTAAGGGGGCTGAATAATTTTGCACGCCCAATTTTTTCGTTTTTGATTTGTTAAAAAAGTTTGAAATATCCAATAAATGTCGTTCCACTTCATGATTGTGTCCCACTTGTTGTTGATTCTTCACAAAAAAATACAGTTTTATATCTTTATGTTTGAAGCCTGAAATGTGGCAAAAGGTTGCAAAGTTCAAGGGGGCCGAATACTTTCGCAAGGCACTGTATGTATTTATTCATAGCTATATAATGCCTTGTATAAAATGTAATAATTGGCAGGGAATATAGTTTCACTGTAAAACACATTCTAATCAAAGCTCTATCTGGTCAAGGAGAAGAGGATGGATGAGATTTCCCTGCAAATGGCTGCTTCCTCTCAAGGTTTTTTCCTTCATAAAGAGGTTTTCTTTGCCACCTTCCTTGCCTTTGCTTGCTCTTGGAAAATATCAATTGGAAACATGGGACAACTGTGTTTTGTAATCAAGGGTTAGTTCTGTCCTACTACTTTCTACCATTTTCACTTTCTCTCCCTCTGGTGTTGCACCATTGGGTTTGAGGGCAATGTTACCAGGATATTGTATTCATACTTTAAATACTTTTATCTAGGTCTATATAAATGATAAGCTTAACAAATAATCACTTGAGGGTTTAACAATGCAAGGCACAGGCTAGAGTAAAAACGACTCCAGGATCTGTCATTTAGCTGTAGGGTACTGATTTTGCCAGCACTCTATAATCTACACTGGGTCACAGCATGGCCTAAGAGTGACCCACTTAGTGTTTGTCGACCCTGGTCATGTGATAGGGAATCTGTGATGATTCATGTCTGACTCTGCTCAACAGTCAATGAGTTCAGCCTTACTTAATGAGCTTTCACCTGCAGCGCCTTGTGTGACTGCCTGCCTGCTGGCTACTGTGCACACACACACACACACACACACACACACACACACGCACACACACACACACACACACACACACACACACACACACACACACACACACGGTCAGCATGATCTGGTTGAGGTCTGGACTGGAAGCACTGAACTAAATTGCTAATACACTGAAGTGCATTATGGTCCCAGTGCATTGTCCACACATAATGAACTGATCTTTGTTTGGGTTCCGAGGCACATCACCTGATACTGTTTGACTGTCTAATGTGGCGAAATAATGAACCGTGTTGTCTTGATGTCTGCCACTTGCATGTGTCAACGGGTTGCTATTGCCACACACTGTGTTATCAGCAGTAGCCCGTTGGCTTGGTTGGGACATTATGACCACAAAGATTGTAGATGTATTGTTGTACACTCATGTAGCCTTTTTCTGAATGGATCTAAAGTAGGGACAGAACTGAAAAAAAGACTTTCCTCCGTGTGAAGAAGGTACTGTAGTTACTTGAACTTATCCTCTGAGTGCGGTTTACTGATTTAGATTGAATAACAATAAATGTGATTTATGATTTATTTCTTTGCCATACTGCAGGAATGTCATCCTTTTGTGAAGAACCTTGGCAGACTCAATCAAGAGTTTTAGGGATCCCCCTCTCAGGTGTCATACGTACAGCACGGAGGCCACCCATGCTGTACGTAAAATTTATACACACATGACTGTAAGTGGCTTTGGATAAAAGCATCTGCTAAATGGCATAATATTAGTTGTAATGTACTGTCTATCATGTCTCTTGACCCCACTTATACAGCTCAAGTATATAAATAATTTGACTGCATCCGTTTGATAGCGGCCCAGCTGCACTCGTCACAGCCACTCAGCCAGATGGCTCAGCTAGGCGCTGTCAGAAAAAAAACAATTAGGGCAGAGGAGCTGGATTTGGCCATGAGAGCATCACGTGTGTCACTTAACCATCATAACACAAGGGGAATTAGATGTTGTGTCATTTCAACGTGGTCACTAATACTGTAACATGCTCAGAAAAGCTTCCCACCACAAGCACATTGGCCAGACATATTGTGTTGTGTGTGATTGAGAGGGTGGAGGATGTCCATGAATCTGAAGTGTTTAAGATTTTCAACACAGAGGAACAAAGCACGTGGTTTGACCTTAGCTCTCTGTAATATAGACCTAGCTGTATGACCTGTGTGGGTTATGAGGCTTTGTGAAGATCAGTATGTTGACAGAGGTCAGGGCCTCTGACCTACATATTCAGCTCTGTTATGGAAAGAAAGATGCTCATGTGTTGCTTAATCAGGGCCTTTAACAGGTATATGCTCTTAACCGTCACCTTATGTTCCTGTCTTTGACATCCACTATCCTCAAGGATCAGTATCCACTGTATGGTTGTCACGACTTCCGCCGAAGTCGGCTCCTCTCCTTGTTCGGGCGGCGTTCGGCGGTCGACGTCACCGGCCTTCTAGCCATCGCCGCTCCATTTGTTTGTGGGTGTTTGTTTCCGTGTCTGTTTTTTTCACCACATGGTACTGTTCCGGTTTTCGTTCGTTTCACCTTTATTGTTTTTGTATTAGTTGTGTTCATGTTGAGTATTTCTTATTAAAAGAACCATGAACACTTACCACGCCGCATATTGGTCCTCAGATCCTTCTCGCCTCTTCTCTTCAGATGAAGAGGAGGAAAACCTTTACAATTTGTTTGAACAGAATTATTATGACTGTTTGCACGTTTTGCACTTTTGCCAATTGGCTGGAGGTTTTGACGCCGTGGCGTCCGTCTGTTGGTTTTATTCCTGCCTCAATAAAGTGTTCGCCTGTTCACAACTCTCTGCTCTCCTGCACCTGACTCCGCTACCAGTACGCACACCATTGACAGAGGTGTATGTATTTAAGACCTGCTTTTAGGCAATGAAACTCATCTCAACCAAGAGCTTAATAGAGGGGAGATGGATGCTGTTCATCCATGATGCATAATGTAGCCAGGGCACAGCTAAGAGAGATTGATGATTATCACAAAAAAACTTATGATAGATTTAGTGCTGTTGTTGTGAGCAATACAGTCTATCATGCATTGTGAGGGCTGTTTTTGCAGCTATAGAGGATGTCGTCCTCTGATATGAGATGATGTTAAGCTGCAGCTAAGTGTTCTAGGCAATATTTTCTCTTTATTAACCTCTGCCCTTAGATTTGAAGCTTACATTGTGCACATAACCATGCAGGACTCTTATCCCTCACTCCCAAAGCCTGGAAAGCCTAGTGTTGTGTACACCAACATGCTGTTATTTGGAATTGAATGATGTTTGTCTGCTCGTTTAAATAAGGTCTTCGTTGCCGTTTATTGTTGGGCACCTAGCCAGGTTCCTGAGGAGCCATTCACAATGCCCTCCATCCCACAATGAAAGACACGGCTGGCTCTGAGTGATAAGAATGTGCTAAAGACATTGGAGACATAGAGAGGGGTTAACGCTTATATACCGGGGTGGAGGGGATACATTTGTTAGCTTCTTCAGACAGATTAGTCTTCTTGTTTCAGCAGTAGGCTTTCCAAATGGTACATTTTTCTCACGATTGTATTTAGAAATTTGCGAAAGGCAAACTGACAGCCACAACCAACCAAAGAAACATAATCCATAGATTGCAGTTCCCATTCAAGGCAGGACTGGCAGCCATTGCTAGTGAACCCATGACTTTAACAGTCACATTGCGAGGGTTAGAGGTTCCAAAACCCTTCTATGGATTATATGTCTATGGCCACAACAAGGGGCGTTATGCACCCATTATTTTAGAGGGGACACAAAGTCTGTGTGGATGGATGGGGGTGGTCCGCAGGGGGGCTGATCCCCCCCTCCCCCCTCCAGAAGATAGATCATTTAGCATTTTTCAAACAACTGTAACAGCTTTTTCCTGTAAACTCCAACCATAATCATTATGCCCAATTCTATGTAAAAAAAATATGTATATTTTTCTGCGTAGGTTATCTAAGCATACCTTATAACCTGTTCAATTGTAATTTTAGTTGATGAACATTGATTATTTGAGAACTTCTTTTCCTTAGTAGTTTAGTACAACTGGAACACTGGTGTAGAGTATCATTACCCTAAATATGCTTCTATGCATTTTTGCTGGGTAAAAGATTAAATCTGGGTAAAAGATTGAAAGGAATGTGAGTCTTACTTAGTAATTGCTTGCTTTTCTAAAGTCTAGCAACCTTGCCAGAAGGAATGCCAGCTAAGATAGTTAGACAAGCAACTCTGATAGACTGAAATGGTTTGGTAGCTAGTTATGTAAGAGGCTGGGAGATCGGGAACAGATCTAGCTGGCTAGCTAAAGCCAACTTCATAAAATTGCCAGGAGGCTATTATTACAGAGAAACAACAAAATATTTTCGTTTTATCTTTCATCAAGAAGGAATCAATAGGCTACATAGCTTGATCAAATTCAGGTTGGAGTGAAAAGCTACAGGACGGAAGCTCTCCAGGAACTAAAAATGAAACGCTGAAATGTCTTGAGTCAATAAGCATTTAACCCCTTTGTTATGGCAAGCCTAAATAACTTCAGGAGTAAAAATGTGCTTTTCCCATAAGAGTCTAAGCCCTGTCTAAGGGGGGTTCTACTAAGCTATATGGAATTGTTTAAGATATTTTACCTATTTGATTTAGGTTTTTAAGACCCCTTGAAGTATAAAAAAAAACAAATTATTATTGATGAAAAAGTATTTTTGGCCTTACTGCTATTAGCCCATTTAAACACATTGAATAACAGATTCACTACATGAAACAACAGATAGTCCCAAAAACAAGTCACATAATAAGTTGCATTGACTCACTCTCTGTGCAATAGTTGTCACGTCCTGACCTTAGTTCCTTTTTTATGTCTCTATTTTAGTTGGGGTGGGCATTCTATGTTTTGTATTTCTAGTTTTGGCTTGGTATGGTTCCCAATCAGAGGCAGCTGTCAATCGTTGTCTCTGATTGAGAACCATACTTAGGCAGCCTGTTTTCCCACTATGGGTTGTGGGTAGTTATTTTCTGTTTAGTTTTTTTTATTGCACCTTACAGAACTGTTTAGTTTTTGTCGTGTTTTCTCCTTTGTTTTTTTTGTGTTCGGTTTAATAAATATAACATGAACACTTACCACGCTGTGCATTGGTCCTATCCATCCTATTCCTCATCAGAAGAGGAAGACAATCGTTACAATAGTGTTTAACATGATTTTTGAATGACTACCTCATCTCTGAAATGGAATAGAGCTAAGCACAGGCAAAATCGTAGAAAACCTGGTTCAGTCTACTTTCCACCAGACGCTGGGAGATGAATTCACCTTTCAGCAGGACAATAACCTAAAACACAAGGCTAAATCTACACTGGAGTTGCTTACCATGAAGACAGTGAATGTTCCCTGAGTGGCCGGGTTACAGTTTTGACTTAAATCTGCTTGAAAATCTATGGCAAGAACTGGAAATGCTTGTCGAGCAATGATCAACAGCCAATTTGACAGAGCTTGAAGAATTTTTAGAAGAATAATGGGCAAATGTTGCACAATCCAGGTTGGTGTAAAAAGCTCTTAGAGACCTACCCAGAAACATTCACAGCTGTAATCACTGCTAAAGGAGATTCTGACATGTATTGACTCAGGGGGTTGAGTACTTATCGAATCAAGATATAACTGTACATGTACTACCACTTCAGAAGCCTTTGTCAAATTATTGACGGTGTGATGAAGTAAGTGAGGATTTATTGAGCTCTCAGCAGGATTTAGCGTTGAATGCCTGGAAGACTGATACGAAGCACTTAGCAGGATCCATGGGGAGCTCAGCTTAGTGCCGACACTGACGCCTTTTCAGCACCAGCTAGCCTCCATGGAAGAGAGAACTAAGAGCTACAGGTAGTAACGAGTCAACACACACCATCTCAAAAAGAAAGGATTAGGAGTCCCATGTAGACGATTCAGCGATAAAATCAAGCCAGTATAAAATAAAAGGTCCAGAGCAGGTGAACGGCAGAAATACACAGGAGAACTAGAGGGAACAGATTGTAGACTTAATTACCACAATCACTTCGACTCCCACTAAGCGTTGTTGAACTCTATATTTAAGTCAACAAGCAAAACCATGGCAGCTACAGTAAGTGATTGAAAATGAGTTTTCCTCCCTTTTCTAGCAAACATAATTGGACTATGGCATTTGAAGATCTGCCCAATGTATCTCAGGTGCCAAGACAACAAGCTATTGTCTGCTTCTCAACCTCATACAGAATGGCTAACTGAGTCTGTTAATGGTTAGCCATAGATTGGGGTTGTGCACTCATAGATTGGAGTGATGTCTTTTTGTGCAGGAGTGTATGGCTACCTGGAGAAATATAATCGTGATGCGTGTATGGTGATGTGCTCTTCCAATAGTACGACAGGCGTGTTTCTCAGAATTGCCTTGGCGGATGGATGGAAAGAGAAATGTCTTTCTGAGAAGTCATCTCCTTGGCATGTGAGACAGATGAGTGGGAGGGTAGTGGGCTCCCAAGTGTCGCAGCGGTCTAACGCACTGCATCTCAGTGCTAGAGGCGTCACAACAGACCCTGGTTAGATTCCAGGCTGTATCACAACCGGCCGTGATTGGGAGTCCCATAGGATGGCGCACAATTGGCCCAGCGTCGTCCGGGTTAGGCCGGTGGAGGCCGTCATTGTAAATAAGAATTTGTTCTTAACTGACTTGCCAAGTTAAATAAAGGTTCAATAAAATAAATAAATGGGGGCTGAAGATGGTTGAGCCTGTGTGTTTGGGTTAATGTTTTCTTGTGTGCCCTGTCAGGATGGTCAGAAGCACACTGTAGTTCATCCCCACCTCCAAACATGAGGCTTGCCAACAAGGAAATTCAATTTAAAGTAAATTTGAAGAGGTGGGCTGATGCTCTCAGACAAATAACTGTAGAAACTCTTTGTAAGGGGTTTTACAGTGCAGGGTCCTAAATTGTGTAGTTGATTGTTTTTCAAAAATAATACAATAGTTTGGTTTGCTTTTGTGCGTGACTTGTAATATCTAAGTGATGCTCTCTACTTGAATCTGTGTGCCTTCACCCATTCCCTCAATCCCCATAGTTAACTTTACTGGCATTGTGAACAGAGTGGCAGCCTTGGCCAGTCTACTGAACCTTGTAGTGTCAGCTTATTAGATGGTGATTAATGACTCACACAGCAGCCAAAGGACACACTGTGCGAGTCCAAGCTATTGATAGGACATTTGCTCCAGCAGTACAATACAGCCTGAGACCACTATAGATGGTTTTGACTTGGAATAACTTTCATTCACATGTTGGCACATGCAATATGGCACATGTTGGTGTGTGTGTGTGCAGTGCATGCGTCAGTATGCCACTCCGTTTTCATACAGTATCACATGGCTGAGCTGACTGGCATGCAGAGACTACTGTGTGGGCGCACCCACTTCGCCTGCTATTTTCAGCTCCCTAACCTGGCGTGTCGTGTCTGTGTGCAACTGACAGCAGAGTAGACAGCACAGTAAAACTTTTAAAGGGTTATACAAATACGCAATTCATTTCTGTGTATGTCAGACATGGTGCCAGGATAAAGTGACAAAGGCGGCAGTTGAAATCGGTGAGGTGCCACAATTTCTGGGGGTTCTTGCTTTGGAATTATGTTGAATTGTTCTTATATCACGACATACCACAATAAACATAAAGTTCAAATGCAGAGACTCCGAGATCACGGATTGAGTGCTTTTGAAGTGACAGGTTGGTGTGAAATCTATAGCCTACCTCCGCTGCGCTGTATCAGCACAATGGACAGCGCCCTACCCACTAAAGCAAGGCCGTTTGGTAATGAATATGGGCTACAAGATACAGTAGATAGGGTCATTCACCTATTACAAACAGCCTACTATATGTGACTGCAGCCGTACACACAGCTGTCTGGCCAAAATAATGCAAACTAAATGCTGAAAGTAGTAGCCTAGTTATTTATGCATACCAACAAAAATACTGAATAACACTTTGGCTTAGAATACCAACACAACTGCGAACTAATGAATAAATGAATGAACGATTGGGAACAGAACAAAACAGCAGTACCAAGTAGGCCTAGTAAACAAAATATCAGATGGATGAAGACCGGACACAATCTATAATTAGGCTAGTTACATTAACAGTAAACTAAATATCAGATAGATAATGACACAATCTATAATTGGGTTAGTTATATTAACATAATATCAGATGGATGAAGACAGGACACAATCTATAATTAGCTGGCACGTTAACACAGGTGTGAGTGTTGACGAGGACAAGGCTGGAGATCACTCTGCCATGCTAATTGAGTTTGAATAACAGACTGGAAGCTTCAAAAGGAGGGTGGTGCTTGGAATCATTGTTCTTCCTGTCAACCATGGTTACCTGCAAGGAAACACGTGCCGTCATCATTGCTTTGCACAAAAAGGGCTTCACAGGCAAGGATATTGCTGCCATTAAGATTGCACCTAAATCAACCATTTATCGGATCATCAAGAACATCAAGGAGAGGGGTTCAATTGTTGTGAAGAAGGCTTCAGGGCACCCAAGAAAGTCTAACAAGCGCCAGGACCGTCTCCTAAAGTTGATTCAGCTGCGGGATCAGAGCACCACCAGTACAGCGCTTGCTCAGGAATGGCAGCAGGCAGGTGTGAGTGCATCTGCACGCACAGTGAGGCGAAGACTTTTGGAGGATGGCCTGGTGTCAAGAAGGGCAGCAAAGAAGCCACTTCTCTCCAGGAAAAACATCAGGGACAGACGGATATTCTGCAAAAGGTACAGGGATTGTACTGCTGAGCAACTTCTCTCAACCATCCAGGAACAGTTTGGTGATGAACAATGCCTTTTCCAGCATGATGGGGCACCTTGCCATAAGGCAAAAGTGATAACTAAGTGGCTTGGGGAACAAAACATTGATATTTTGGGTCCATGGCCAGGAAACTCCCCAGACCTTAATCCCATTGAGAACTTGTGGTCAATCCTCAAGAGGTGGGTGGACAAACAAAACCCCACTAATTCTGACAAACTCCAAGCATTGATTATGCAAGAATGGGCTGCCATCAGTCAGGATGTGGCCCAGAAGTTAATTGACAGCATGCCAGGGCGGATTGCAGAGGTCTTGGAAAAAGAAGGGTCAACACTGCAAATATTGACTCTTTGCATCTTTCTTCATGTAATTGTCAATAAAAGCCTTTGACACTTATGAAATGCTTGTAATTATACTTCAGTATTCCATAGTAACATCTGACAAAAATATCTAAAGACACTGAGGCAGAAAACTTTGTGGAAATGAATATTTGTGTTATTCTCAAAACTTTGGCCACGACTGTACATGTTGTGATATGGCACAATACACTTTTGTGGATCAAATTCGACCCGCGTAATCAATTAAGCAATGCCAGCCTACCATAAACACTTTTCCAATACGTACAGTTTAATTTACAACCATGAAAACCATAATAGAATGTAGTTCTATGATGAAACCCGCCGATATGTAGCTATACTCATGGGCGTCATTTGGGTTCTTGCATTGGAATTATATTAAATTCTACAGTAGTTGAGTATTCCAGACACTCTTTCTATGAACCAGTTGCTATTAAATTAACGTTTTTGGACAGAAATCCTGTGGCTAGGGTAGGAATCTAGGCTAGCCTGGGCTGTCTCCTCTGTTCCAAGATCGTCAGGAACAGTTGGAGGTGGAGGGGTTGTGGAGGCACTATCCTGGCGGCGCTTGTGGAAGGGTGGGTAAGACTCGGAAGCATCATCTCTGCTGGGCTTGGTGGCGGCCTCGGTGTTTTGATGCTGCTGCTCATCGCTCTCCTTCTCCTTTTGGCTTTGTTTGGAAACTTTGGCGAAACCCATTTCTGATATCCATCGTGGCAGTGGCAGATTTATCTGGTTTGAGCTAGCTAAATAATCTAAACCTAATGACACTAACACTTTTTACATCTAGCTAAGAAGCTAAACTCTGTAGTGGTGGGGCATAAGGCAGAATTCAGCGAAGCTACTTCAATTGTAAATTTGGCCCCACCCTTATAAATCAGGCGGAGGCGCATCACGTTATTCACATAGCCTACCGCAGAGATGAGAGGTGTTTTTTCACGCTTTTTATGGAAACCAAAGGAGTCATACCTAACCACCCCAGTGGCTTTCCATAGCCCCCTACACACACTGCGGCGTGCTCTGTCCATTGTCATGATACAGATTTGGCGCCAACATGACACTCAGTCATTTGAACTTTTTTGTTATATTTATATAGAGACATGAAACTAAAACTAAGGTGACACAAGTTTCAACTGAGGGGGCTAAGCCCCCTCGTGGAACCGGGCCCTCTGTGTGTGTGTGTGTGCACAGGTGTGCGATTGTGTTTTTCCCCAATGTTATGTACACACCACCAAAAACGTGATATATTGTGTAATGACAAGGACAGTGTGTTGAGTTTTGCGGTGGACCATAGCTCTAAACAACAGTACTAATATCCACTGGAGATTTGTTGACTACTTGTAGAAATGAACTTTTTCATAAACCCCAGTTTTCATTCTGGGGTTCTGATTGTGGCTGCCGCTGCCCCCAATACAGTACTGCCGAGGAAGTTAATGTGTGGCTGTAAAGTACGCTGCAATCAATCAGTTGACGTTTGTCTGTGCCTGTTCAATTACAGAATAATAATGTAAATCAGTGTGCGCTGGGGAAAGACTGAATAGAGCATTATACAACAAAGGCAGACTTGATGAGGCCACTCCAGTCATGGAGTAATAAGGGATCATTTCAGCAGGACAATAAATCCATAGGGCACATCTCCTGCTTTTCTACCCCACTTGTCATTTTGCTCTGCAACAAACCACAAGTCTTCTTGTACTGTATATCTCTCTACCCAGGTAGTGTCTCTGTTAGAGATTGCAAGATGGAGAAACATCAGCACACAAGTAACTGATCCTGAGGAACATAATGTCTTTTTTTCCTCCATCGGCTAATTAGTGTGCATTTAGAGAGAAAGAAACACTCCTGCTAATTACCTGTAAAAAAAGAAAAACAGAGAGAGAGAGAGAGAGAGTCCAGCCTGCTGCCTCTTTGCAGTGTGAGGCATCGGCAGCTTCACTTCACCATGGCAACAGGCTTCCCATCCAACAGCTGCCTGTATCCAGGAGGGCAGAAAGCATCGCCCCAGTCCAGCTCTTATCTTAGGCCAAGATATCAGTGATCCAGACCTCACAGATAGACCATCCTCAGAGAAACCCACAAAACCCCAAGGTCATCCATTCTAATGAATAAATGAACTTTCCCAAGCCCAGCTAGACTTAGATAATCCGTTAAAAACCAGTCCTATCAAAGCCTCTCTTTTTCCAGCCTTCAGCAGGACTGGTTTATTTGGATTGGCTGATTCTCATCAGATAGCTCTCTTAGTTATGGTAATTAATGTGGGGAAGTTTTATCTCTTCTACATTAATTGAATAAAGCCAAAGCATTAAAAGACAAGTCTGTGTAGCAAACAGATGTTGTTGTTGAAATTATGAGAGCTGAAGAACACAATAGTTTCCGTTAAATAGCAGAACACTGCAAGTCATTTAACTAATAAAAAATACACAACAGGAACTTTCCCTCATTAGCTAATTTAAAAGAAGAGAGTAGGGGCACAATGAAATGATCTACCATATTTTCATTCTAAACTTTTATTTTCACATGAACACTTATAAACTACATATAAAATACATTTGTAAATATACAGAGAAGCTTTGGTGTGTGCAGTGAATATTCTACATTATGTAGTGTGTGTGTTCTGCATTCTGTGTTCCTATACCATGTGACAAATATGTACAAGGAAGGATATCATGTATCCCTCAACCACACACCAATTACTTGCAATTACTTCCATATTCCCAGCCAGTGACGCGCATTGGTTTGTAGCTAGCCATTGTCAATCATGCCAGCCCCAGCACATGGGAGCTGACTTCTGACCCATACGCCAGGCCAGAAATAGACTCTTGTCTTCCTTAGACTTGCAGTCTAACACCCCACTCCACCACCCCTCAACACACACGTCTGTCCTTACACTCATGCTTAGTGACCCAGAGTCTTCGCTCCTCTCTCTCTTATTGATCCAGTGTCTGATTGGGTGCTGGCTCTGCTGGAGCGTGTTGTTTTTGGCCTATTGAGCCGACTCACCCTCCACTCTGTTCACTCTGTCCACAGTGGCTGACCTCTCCTCCTGCCTCTCTACTCTCTCTAGGGAGCCTTTGGACCAGCATCGCTGAGTCTCAGCCCTTAACCGCCTGTCATACCACCATGCTCTAGGGATAGCCATGTCAGGTCTCCCTAATGCTATGTGGAAGCAGGTGTTATCTTTTTTCAGTCTGTTCACTCACCATGCACCCGTATGTCTGTGTGTATTTTACAGTGAAACTCTATGAACTACATCACAAACAGGAATTTGTCTCCCAGTCAAGTCAAGTTAAACAGAGTTGTGGTTCTCTTAACCGCTGTGTTGCGTTAAATCTATACAGACTAGGCTACAACTAAAGCCCCTTGTGGACCTTTGTACACCTTGGAGCAGGTTTGCCAAAAGGAGGCCAATGACCATCATCTCCTTTCTAGGTAATGTTTGATTTTACTGAAACAAACTGTCAGTAGATTTAAAACACTAACTATATTTCTGATCATGCCCCGTTTGGGATAACAGGACTCATCATATTGATGAGTGTTTGATAATGACGACAGGACTCATCATAGTGTTTGATAATGACATCCCACTTTGCAGGAATCCTCACAATTGTCGGGGAAATGTACCTATTTATCCGAAAAAATGCAGCATGTGTTGTTATACTGTGTACTCAACAGGTACTTTTAACATCTCTCACAGCAGCCCACACAACATGTGCAACAAGGTCAGTCCATCTAAAACACTTTACATATCCTCACACCTGGATAATGCATTAGAGATGTGAGTTTGACACCACAGAAGTCATGTGGATTGATTTGAGTGTTTTATAATGAGACATTGGACCCTCCACTCCTTCACTTTGCAGGAGACCCCACATTGGCGTAGAGGAAATTGATAGGAAATGTGTCACATCAAAGTGTTGATTTATACAGAACAGTTGGATTGGAATTCACACAGCATGAGTGTGTGTGTTTGTATGCAGAAGGAGAAGAGTTGTGTATGATTGGTTTGAATGTCCTCTCTGGTGGGATGACTCTGCCCCCTTGTGGTACACTGAGACGGAACTAGAAATGCAATTTGAACGACCATGAGTCCTCATTCTTTTACTGTCAATGTCATGAGTTCCCTCGGTGGTCTGGTGCATTTGTAAATTGAGAACTAGTACAGAAAACAACACAGGTGACTATATTTGCTATGGTATAATACAACTTATATTTTAGAATCCAGAACACACAGTAATATGTCCTTCTAGCCATGTTTTGACATTGCATTGATTATTATACAGTATAATCAGTCTAATCAGTACTGACTGGAAACAACATAATCAGTCTAATCAGTACTGACACAGCAACAAGATATGACAGACTTAATAAGCAAGATCAGTCAATTCAACAATACAATTTAGAACAGCTTTATTACTCATCTAACAGCAATACTATTTCCATCAGTAAACACTTTCACCACCAGGAAGCAGTATTCTACTACTGTAATAAGCAATGCAATTTAAGCAAGTGTATAACGTTGAAGACAAACGATGAACAAGATGAGAACAGATGAATAGTTCTTACAGTATTCTCAAATCCCAATGTACAATGATTTTCAGTTTAAAATTCAATTGTAATTTCTTTGATATTTTGCTTCCCAGTATAAAAAGTGAAAACATATATCCACTTGGACATGGCAGTCCAGGTTTGCTTTCTCTTCACTCAGTAAGAGAAAGGCCCTGATCCATCCTGTGTAGATGGGCTTTCCTGGTCAGGGCACTTTTCCCTACTGTAGCATTTCTAGCATTTCAATCGGTGACGTCACTTGCACTGAGACCTTGAAGTAGTGGTTCCCCTTGCTCTGCAAGGGCCGCGGCTTTTGTGGAGCGATGGGTAACGATGCTTCGTGAGTGACTGTTGTTGATGTGTGCAGAGGGTCCCTGGTGCGCGCCCGGTTATGGGCGAGGGGACGTCACTTGGGTAACGATGCTTCGTGAGTGACTGTTGTTGATGTGTGCAGAGGGTCCCTGGTGCGCGCCCGGTTATGGGCGAGGGGACGTCACTTGGGTAACGATGCTTCGTGGGTGACTGTTGTTGATGTGTGCAGAGGGTCCCTGGTGCGCGCCCGGTTATAGGCGAGGGGACGTCACTTGGGTAACGATGCTTCGTGGGTGACTGTTGTTGATGTGTGCAGAGGGTCCCTGGTGCGCGCCCGGTTATGGGCGAGGGGACGTCACTTGGGTAACGATGCTTCGTGGGTGACTGTTGTTGATGTGTGCAGAGGGTCCCTGGTGCGCGCCCGGTTATGGGCGAGGGGACGTCACTTGGGTAACGATGCTTCGTGGGTGACTGTTGTTGATGTGTGCAGAGGGTCCCTGGTGCGCGCCCGGTTATGGGCGAGGGGACGTCACTTGGGTAACGATGCTTCGTGGGTGACTGTTGTTGATGTGTGCAGAGGGTCCCTGGTTTGCGCCCGGTTATGGGCGAGGGGACGCTCTAAAGTTATACTGTTACACACTCAACACGATTTTAAAAAAGGAGCGCAAGCCTTTATCGTTCTTTGGCTTTTCTACAGAAATATTTGGTGATCGGCTAGGAATGCCTTGAAGATCGACCAGTTGGCGACCACTGATACAGAGCATCCCAAACATGCTCAATGGGTGACATGTCTGGTAAGCATGCAGGCCATGGAAGAACTGGGACATTTTCAGCTTCCAGGAATGGTGTACAGATCCGTGTGACATGGGGCTGTGCATTATCATGCTGAAACATGAGGTGATAGCGGCGGATGAATGGCATGACAATGGGCCTCAGGATCTCGTCACGGTATCTCTGGGGATTCAAATTGCCATTGATTAAATGCACTTGTGTTCATTGTCAGTAGCTTATGCCTTCCCATACCATAACCCCACCGTGAGGCACTCTGTTCACAATGTTGGCATCAGCAAACTGCTCGCCCAAACAACCACATTCTGCTGTCTGCCCGATCAGCAGTTGAAACCGGATTAATCCGTGGAGAGCCCACTTCTGCAGCGTGCCAGTGGTTATCGAAGGTGGGCATTTGCCCACTGAAGTTGGTTACGACGCCGAACTGCAGTCAGGTCAAGACCCTGGTGAAGACGAAAAGCACGCAGATGAGCTTCCCTGACATGGTTTCTGACAGTTTGTGCAAAAATTATTTGGTTGTGCAAACCCCCAGTTTCATCAGCCGTCCGAGTGGCTGGTCTCAGACAATCCCACAGGTGAAGAAGCCAGATGTGGAGGTCCTGGTCTGGCGTGTTTACACATGGTCTGCGGTTGTGAGGCCGGTTGGACTTACTGCCAAAATCTCTAAAACGACATTGCACTCGATTTGGTAGAGAAATTAACATTAAATTATCTGGCAACAGCTATGGTGGACATTCCTGCAGTCAGCATGCCAATTGCACACTCCCTCAAAACTTGGCTTGTGGTGTGGTACAAAACTGCACATTTTAGAGTGGCATTTGATTGTCCCCAGCACAAGGTGTACCTGTGTAATGATCATGCTGTTTAATCAGCTTCTTGATATGACACACCTGTCAGATGGATGGATTATCTTGGCAAAGGAGAAATGCTCACTAACAGGGATGTAAACTCATTTGTGCACAGATTTTGAGAGAAATAAGCTATTTGTGCGTATGGAACATTTCTGGGATCTTTAATTTCGTCTCATGAAACATGGGATCAACACACATGTTGTGTTTATATTTTTGTTAAGTGCATATTGTGGCCATAGCCAGTTAAGATAGGAAAGAAGGAGTTGTGAGAACTTGAAGAAAGTTTGTTTCTGTAGAAAGCAGATCATTTTTACTCAGGTCTTCTCAAGGTAATACTACAGATGCCATCTTTCTCTTTATCAAGGTCCTAGCCAGACAACATGGATCCTTTGAACCAAAAATGTTTTGTACTTTTATAGCAGAATCTTACCCCAAATGATTTGAAATATGCCTGTACTTTCTGTATTTGCTGGATGTGACACATCCTTACTAAAAGACAAAAGATTGTTACCTCAAGCAGCTTTTTTTGCCTGGTAAAAAACAGCCAAAATATGTTTTTGTGCACTGTCTCACAATGTTAATCACTTACTTTCACTGTTGACAACTGAAGAGAGCCAGATGGCTAAGACCCAGACAAAAATGACCTCTGTTTTTCTCTGTTTCATCTGCATTTAAATTGACATGTGTTACTTTTGACGGCACAGATCACAGCTCAAACACGTCTCTAAAGAGAGAGCATCCAATCCAAAGCACAGGGTTACTTTCTGATATGTATTATAGCAGTACTACTCACCATCTTGTTAAAGCTCTTAAAATCACAGTCTTCTCTGTTTGACTTCCTGCCTCTCTTTTCCTGTGAGTGGTTTACTCATACAGATTTAAAGCACTTGAACTAACCTCAAGTTGTGTTTAGGTATTGCACATTTCTAAGCCAGAGGAGTGTCTCACATCTCAATTGTACGATAACATGAACATTCCTCTGGGTTTGTTTTCATGCTTAAGGTCATGTAGTGTCAGGTTTGCACTAGAACATGTGCAGACTGGCCTCTGCTCCAGTTCGAGTGAGGAACTATGCTGATGGTTCGGGCAAATGCAAGCAGCTTCAGATGACTTTTCAGTTTCACTTTTGTCAGTCATCTGGAAAGGCCTCTAGTTATTTTTATAAACTCCATGTTTGATTTATTCCCTTATATGGAAATGATGTTCTATTTCTTGTTTATTTCTGTAAACAGGGACAATAATTAGTACTCCGTTCCCCCCTTCTTCTCAAACTAATCATGACATAAAGTGCATCTTATTGTAAAATGTTGCCCTTGAATTCCATACATTTCATACTTTTGTGTGTTTTATGACCTTGCTTCCACTATCTTCCATCTCTTGAATATTTCTTGAGACTTTCCTTTCGTCCAAGAATAACATCTGGAGTGAGATGCAAGAACACCCACGTATCCTCAAGCTTGCCTTTTATTTCCCTATAAACATTTTCCTCAAATTCACCTTGAATCCTCATATAGAATTATAGGATACTGAGTTTGGACCAGACAAAAACAATGTTAGTTGAAGTCTTGAAGGTCAAAGTTGCTTAACGCTCACTTATCCATCATTTCTTCTTGTCTCTGGCTTTTCTGTCACCATGCAATACACCCCCTCTCAGAGAAATAGACTCTATAGAATCTGTCCACCCACTTGTATTGAAAATAGATTGAAATGTAGTTCCTCCGACACATCTTGACAAACTAAGGGTATTTTAATTGTCCTTGACTCACTGAAAGACATGCTGTTGTCTGAGGGAAGAGCGATTGAGTAACAATCTATTCCTACAGTTGAATTACATACTGTATCCCTCTCAGATTGAGAGTTTTACGTCTTCTGAGGTCTCAAGTTTACCTTCACATTGAATTCTTTCACAGCTATTATTAAACTATCACACTTCCTTTTGATTCATGAAACTCGAAAAAAAAATCTGAAAGAAAACCCAACAGCTTTTATTGCCATGTTTATTTGATTTTTAAAGCACTTTGCTGTTTAATGACACAGATATAATCAAATGTCTCCTGGGTCTTGCCAGAGAATGCATCAACCTCCAACACTCATAGGCTTTCAGCGGTAATTATAGACTATGTCAAATCCTCGCAGCATTACAATTGGACTGCTGGTGTATGAAAGGCAGAAAGTCAACTTCCACTTGGTGGCTGCATTCAAATCTTTAACTTCATTGATAGCAGCACCAATACAAGTATTTTTTCTTTTTTCTTTTGGAAAAGTTTTATTGACACATTTCCTTTAAAAACAGCTCATACATTTTTTACATCATTGATACACATAAAAACGGCAACAAAGCATAAAACACAGCATTTGAAAGTTACATTTAAATTAGTTAAAAAGTACATGTTGTTAAAACCAATGAAAACAACCATGGATAAAAGTACTTTCCTTGTAAAAACATCAAATCTGTAAAAGCCATTTAAAATGTGTACTAATGATCTAACAAAGGTAAAACATTTTTAAGACATGAAAAACCATGTTAAAAAGTCACTTTGTTAAAAGGCTGTCTTCAGTCCCTTGTACAGGAGGGGGGTGAGTCTTTATCAAGCTCACCTCATCCTGCTCTTCTGAATAGATCATCGTCCCGTCCTTCGGGGCCCAGAGGAGATCCCTCCCCTAGGCGCATCGCCCTAGGCGCCGCAGCGCTGTCAGGCCGTGGCCGCGGGACCTAGGGTGTTGTGGGGGACCCTTCGCCTGGGGTCGAGGCCCCCTTCCTTCCGTACCACCCCAGGGCTTCCATGGCTACCATGGCCACTGCCTGGGGGGTGGTCTCTACGTTTTTCGCTACCAGCAGGTTACGGGAGGACCACAGTGCTTCCTTCAGGCACGTGAGGGTGGGCCAGAGCTTGGTGAAGGCCTTCGATGGAATGGGCCTTCGGCCCACCCCATACAGCACGAGCTGAGGTGTTAGGTCCTCCCCTGCTGGCAGACACGAGGTGATCAGGGGGCCTGCTTCCTTCAAAAAAGATGGGCCAAAATCGTCATGATGGCCCTTTAGTGATTTGGGAGGGAATTAGAACATGGCCTTCCTCATAAATGTTATTGACTGTGGTAGTGACTCTGTCAATCAGAATCCCTATGGGGAAGATAATCATTAATGTGCTCAGATTTCATAGTGATCATCACAGGTCAGGGTTGTGAAACACTGTCCTCTTTCCTACCTGTGTGAGGAGGAGCCTTGTCAGTGCCCTGAGGGAGATTTGCATGGCCCACCCCTTAATTACCCACTCCCTGACTCATTCATATGGGAGTTACACATGACACCTTGACCATGTGACATCAGTGGTAGTAGTTATCCGTTGCCTTTGTCAAAATGAGTGGACATCAATATGGAGAAATGTATACATTAAATTAAAACAGGAGTCTACCAGTAAACCGTCTGCAGTGTCATAACTTGCCCAAGACTGTACTACGATTGTCAAATAAAATTCTAGTACTGATGATTGCTTAAGACCACAGCTACCTGGGCATATTTTCATACTTGCCAACTGGATACAGATGGGATATTCTATAACACATCTGTCAACATCTGAATTAACATAATGGGCAGTGGGTTGCAGCATGTCTTGGATTTTGGAGTTTTAACACCACAGCAACCTTTAACAAATATATTTTGGCAGTGTCTGTATACAGCCAGCATATCTCATCTGCCTTTTAGTTGTCTTGTGAAACAGACAATGTTTGTCAGTCAGGGTACTGTGAAGTTGGTTCTGAATTCTAGCTAAGATAACAGACAAACAGAATCTGTCCTAACCCTTGTTGTCTTAAGGGTCAAAAATAACCCACCACTATGTTTAACAGCAGAGAAAACCCCATAAATTATATTTTTTTCAACTTGAAATTTTAAATTTCCTAGAGTGACCCCAACATTAGAAAAAGTGAAACATTGCCTTTGTTCATATTTCCATGAAAGCTGTACACCACCAGGATACAAAGATTATCTTAGGGTCATTTTTGACGCGGCAGTTATAAAATCATTTTCACACCACACAAACCACAGACATACACACACAATGAGAAATTGAGATGATATGTGTTACTGGTTGAACTCAGCCAGCAGCTCCTGAAGAGGAATATCACCATGGTTGGCACAATTAGTAAGAACAAGCCTGAGCTCCCCCTGCACTCCTCGCAACAAGGGGGAGACAGGCCTTCTCATCAACGTTTGCCTTGACCCCCACCACCACTCTAGTTTCTTACCTCCCAAAGAGGAACAAGAATGTGGTCCTCCTGAGCACACTGCACAAAACAGCTGAGATCAGTGATCGTGAGGACAGGAAGCCAGCCACCATCCTGGACTACAACCCCAACAAAGGAGGTGTGGACAACCTGGACAAGGTGATTGGAACTTACAGCTGCAGAAAGATGACTGCCCGCTGGCCCCTGGTCATCTTCCGTAACATCATTGATGTGTCCTCATACAATGCCTTCGTGACATGGAACAAGACCAACCCTACCTGGATGCCTGATAAGCAGAACAAGAGGAGGGTGTTCCTGGAGCAGCTGGGAAAGGCATTTGTAACCCCACACCCCACACATTCAAAGAAGGGAGCGCCTTCCCCACACAGCAGCCTCTGCAGCACTTGTGAAAGCTGTTTAGGGGGCTGAATCTTGTCCTGATCCACCTGAGACTCCAGCTGGGGCAGGCAAGAGGAGGAGATGCCAATTCTGCCCCCCAAAGGAGGACAAATAATATGTGCTGCACATGTGAGAAAGACATTTGCCAAGTCCATGCACACACACTTGCATATTGTTCTACATGTGCTAATTAGAGTTGATTGATTAATGTTCTTCATGTTTTTGTTTTGTATCTATTATCTTATTTTATTTGTATTTGTTGTTGTTTATACACCTTGTGGGTGGGGGCAATGGTTTAAAAAAATAGGAGAAGACTAGTCTTTTGTAGTTGAATTCCTAATTGTACAGTATATAAGAATATATATATATATCACTGACTGTTATTGTTTCCCTTCAATAAAATGCATTCAAAACTACTATCTTCACATTTCTGCTACTTTCTTAGGCCATACAAGTGCTATCTCTAAAAAAATGTATGTTTACACCTATGCAGTATCTTTAGCAATAATAATAATAATAAACCTCTACTTCAGTAAAGAAAACAGTTATGACAGGTGTGTTATAATAAAAAACGAGTGGGTTCCACTGATTAAATGCAGTATTTCTGCATTGTGAAGAGGGAAAACCCACATATTCGCAAAGTTTGAGATGAATGACAGGTTGTTTCTTCATGCAAAATAGATTTAGGGTTTAAAATTCAATTAAGCTTCTTTATTTTAGGGTTTTAGTGAAGGCGGGTCATTTTTTTTACCCTTAGGACAAAGGGAGTATACAGCATGTTAAGACTAGACTAGACTAGGGTTAACATCTTGGTCCTGGCACAGGCTCTATCACAGCATGTTAAGACTAGACTAGGGTTAACATCTTGGTCCTGGCACAGGCTCTATCACAGCATGTTAAGACTAGACTAGGGTTAACATCTTGGTCCTGGCACAGGCTCTATCACAGCATGTTAAGACTAGACTAGGGTTAACAGCTTGGTCCTGGCACAGGCTCTATCACAGCATGTTAAGACTAGACTAGGGTTAACAGCTTGGTCCTGGCACAGGCTCTATCACAGCATGTTAAGACTAGACTAGGGTTAACAGCTTGGTCCTGGCACAGGCTCTATCACAGCATGTTAAGACTAGACTAGGGTTAACAGCTTGGTCCTGGCACAGGCTCTATCACAGCATGTTAAGACTAGACTAGGGTTAACAGCTTGGTCCTGGCACAGGCTCTATCACAGCATGTTAAGACTAGACTAGACTAGACTAGGGTTAACAGCTTGGTCCTGGCACAGGCTCTATCACAGCATGTTAAGACTAGACTAGGGTTAACAGCTTGGTCCTGGCACAGGCTCTATCACAGCATGTTAAGACTAGACTAGGGTTAACAGCTTGGTCCTGGCACAGGCTCTATCACAGCAAACTGACATCTCTGGACTGGTGTGAATCAATGCAACATAGCCACACCAGAGGAACCAGAACCAGGTGCAAATGAGGAAAAGTGCGTATTGGTTGAATATTGAGGAAGCTTACACTTGGAGGAGTGTTTTTGGTGAGGAGGAGGGGAGAGGTTCAGATAGCGATGTCACATTTCCATCCAGTCGTACTCTCTATTGAGAGACAAGTTGGTGTGAATAAAGAAGATCGCTTGTGTTAAAGTAATGCTGTCAGATCTCAGAAATCTCTGTTTTTCAATATACGTGACAGAGTTACAGCACAGCGCTTTTTATTCAGTGTAGTCTATACAGACGTCAGCACCGCATTCAGCAGGTATTCTTCTGGGGTATAAACCAGCCTGTTCCTCACAGGTGGAATACAAAGGAAAAAGAGGAAGGAAAGAGACTCCAAACCTTCAGAGCCATTTCCCTTTCATGTGTCACTGTGCCGAGCAGTGTACAGATGTAGGATCTTCATTTTATCACTTTTTTGTTGCTGAGAATTTGTAGTGTGTTTGAGTTTTAAAAATGTTTCTAAATTTCATATTTCCACTTTAAAATGTCAGACTTGATTTGCCCTAATGAACAATGTATCAACCCCTACAAAAATGTCCATATAATCCACATAACAATTCACATAACTGTTGCTGCAGGATTATTTTCCTTCTCTAGCTAACTGGCTCAAATTAAGATCCGACATCTGTACCTGAGTAGTGAACAAATCCCCATCCACCAGCCATAGTCCAAAGCATGACAGATGAAGCAGAAGCCTGGCTGATTGATCTGCATTTCCTTTATACAGGGATTCATATATGGCACAGTACAATATATTCTAGGAAGGCAGAAGTATGATACTTACAGTATGACCTAGGAATAACATAATCATTATGTTTTGGTCAGAAATGTATTGTAATGCCAATAACCATTGAGTAATTTGATCAACAACATAAAGAATACTCATACCATATTGCATGCTAATATTTTTGGTGCAGCAAATCACAGCACCATCATACTCTTACGGAATGAAGAAGCAACCTTTCCTCCTTGGTTTGAATTATGATTCATAACTATAGAATTGAGATCAAACTTGTAAATGAGGGTTGGCATTTTGAGTACACAGTTCAGTGAGTTTCTTCTCTCCCTGCCTGCAGGTATTATCGCTGATGGGTAGAAGTGTTCCCGGGTCCCCTTAACCTGGTCTAAGGGGAGGAAGAGCATTCCATCTCTGGAAACGGCTTTGTTCATCTCCCCCTCACCGCCTGGAGCGACAATAAAGCAGCAAACAGTGCTGAGGTGCAGAAAGATGCCCTTTTTCTTATCAGTGGGGAGGCTTGACAAAAGAAACCCTCAGGCCAAACGTGTGTATATATATATATATATATATATATATATATATATATATATATATATATATATATATATATATATACACACAGTTGAAGTTTACATACACCTTAGTCAAATACATTTGAACTCAGTTTTTCACATTTCATGACATTTATTCAGAGTAAAAATTCCCTGTCTTAGGTCAGTTAGGATCACCACTTTATTTTAAGAATGTGAAATGTCAGAATAATAGTAGAGAGAATGATTTATTTCAGCTTTTATTTATTTCATCATATTCCCAGTGGGTCAGACATTTACATACACTCAATTAGTATTTGGTATCATTGCCTTTAAATTATTTAACTTGGGTCAAACATTTCGGGTAGCCTTCCACAAGCTTCCCACAATAAGTTGGGTAAATTTTGGTCCATTCCTCCTGACAGAGCTGGTGAAACTGAGTCAGGTTAGTAGGCCTCCTTGCTCGCACACACTTTTTCAGCTGTGCTCACACATTTTCTATAGGATTGAGGTCAGGGCTTTGTGATGGCCACTCCAATACCTTGACTTTGTTGTCCTTAAGCCATTTTGCCACCACTTTTGAAGTATGCTTGGGGTCATTGTCCATTTGGAACACCCATTTGCGACCAAGCTTTAACTTCCTGACTGATGTCTTGAGATGTTGCTTCAATATATCCACATAATTTTCCTACCTCATGATGCCATCTATTTTGTGAAGTGCACCAGTCCCTCCTGCAGCAAAACACCCCCACAACATGATGCTGCCACCCCCGTGCTTCACTGTTGGGATGGTGTTCTTCGGCTTGTAATCCTCCCCCTTTTTCCTCCAAACATAACGATGGTCATTATGCCCAAACAGTTCTATTTTTGTTTCATCAGACCAGAGGGCATTTCTCCCAAAAAAGTATGATCTTTGTCCCCACGTGCAGTTGCAAACCGTAGTCTGGCTTTTTTACGCCAGTTTTGGAGCAGTGGCTTCTTCCTTGCTGAGCGGCCTTTCAGGTTATGTCGATATAGGACTCGTTTTTGCTGTGGATATAGATACATTTGTACCTGTTTCCTCCAGCATCTTCACAAGGTCTTTTGCTGTTGTTCTGGGATTGATTTGCACTTTTCGCATCAAAGTACGTTCATATCTAGGATACATAACGCATCTCCTTCCTGAGTGGTATGATGGCTACGTGGTCCCGTGGTGTTTATACTTGCGTACTATTGTTTGTACAGATGAATGTGGTACCTTCAGGCGTTTGGAAATTGTTCCCAAGGATGAACCAGACTTGTGGAGGTCTACAATTTTCTTTCTGAGATCTTGGATGATTTCTTTTGATTTTCCCATGATGTCAAGTAAAGAATCACTGGGTTTGAAGGTACAGTGCCTTGCGAAAGTATTCGGCCCCCTTGAACTTTGCGACCTTTTGCCACATTTCAGGCTTCAAACATAAAGATATAAAACTGTATTTTTTTGTGAAGAATCAACAACAAGTGGGACACAATCATGAAGTGGAACGACATTTATTGGATATTTCAAACTTGTTTAACAAATCAAAAACGGAAAAATTGGGCGTGCAAAATTATTCAGCCCCTTTACTTTCAGTGCAGCAAACTCTCTCCAGAAGTTCAGTGAGGATCTCTGAATGATCCAATGTTGACCTAAATGACTAATGATGATAAATACAATCCACCTGTGTGTAATCAAGTCTCTGTATAAATGCACCTGCACTGTGATAGTCTCAGAGGTCCGTTAAAAGCACAGAGAGCATCATGAAGAACAAGGAATACACCAGGCAGGTCCGAGATACTGTTGTGAAGAAGTTTAAAGCCGGATTTGGATACAAAAATATTTCCCAAGCTTTAAACATCCCAAGGAGCACTGTGCAAGCGATAATATTGAAATGGAAGGAGGATCAGACCACTGCAAATCTACCAAGACCTGGCCATCCCTCTAAACTTTCAGCTCATACAAGGAGAAGACTGATCAGAGATGCAGCCAAGAGGCCCATGATCACTCTGGATGAACTGCAGAGATCTACAGCTGAGGTGGGAGACTCTGTCCATAGGACAAGAATCAGTCGTATATTGCACAAATCTGGCCTTTATGGAAGAGTGGCAAGAAGAAAGCCATTTCTTAAAGATATCCATAAAAAGTGTTGTTTAAAGTTTGCCACAAGCCACCTGGGAGACACACCAAACATGTGGAAGAAGGTGCTCTGGTCAGATGAAACCAAAATTGAACTTTTTGGCAACAATGCAAAACGTTATGTTTGGCGTAAAAGCAACACAGCTCATCACCGTGAACACACCATCCCCACTGTCAAACATGGTGGTGGCAGCATCATGGTTTGGGCCTGCTTTTCTTCAGCAGGGACAGGGAAGATGGTTAAAATTGATGGGAAGATGGATGGAGCCAAATACAGGACCATTCTGGAAGAAAACCTGATGGAGTCTGCAAAAGACCTGAGACTGGGACGGAGATTTGTCTTCCAACAAGACAATGATCCAAAACATAAAGCAAAATCTACAATGGAATGGTTCAAAAATAAACATATCCAGGTGTTAGAATGGCCAAGTCAAAGTCCAGACCTGAATCCAATCGAGAATCTGTGGAAAGAACTGAAAACTGCTGTTCACAAATGCTCTCCATCCAACCTCACTGAGCTCGAGCTGTTTTGCAAGGAGGAATGGGAAAAAAATTCAGTCTCTCGATGCGCAAAACTGATAGAGACATACCCCAAGCGACTTACAGCTGTAATCGCAGCAAAAGGTGGCGCTACAAAGTATTAACTTAAGGGGGCTGAATAATTTTGCACGCCCAATTTTTCAGTTTTTGATTTGTTAAAAAAGTTTGAAATATCCAATAAATGTCGTTCCACTTCATGATTGTGTCCCACTTGTTGTTGATTCTTCACAAAAAATACAGTTTTATATCTTTATGTTTGAAGCCTGAAATGTGGCAAAAGGTCGCAAAGTTCAAGGGGGTCAGATACTTTCGCAAGGCACTGTAGGCCTTGAAATACATCCACAGGTACACCTCCAACTGACTCAAATGATGTCAATTAGCCTATCAGAAGCTTGTAAAGCCATTAAATCATTTTCTGGAATTTTCCAAGCTGTTTTAAGGCACAGTCAACTTAGTGTATGTAAACTTCTGACCCACTTGAATTGTGATACAGTGAATTATAAGTGAAATAATCTGTCTGTAAACAATTGTTGGAAAAATGACTTGTGTCATGCACAAAGTAGATGTCCTAACCGACTTGCCAAAACTATAATTTGTTAACAAGAAATTTGTGGAGTGGTTGAAAAACAAGTTTTAATGATTCCAACCTAAGTGTATGTAAACTTCTGACTTCAACTCTCTCGCTCTCGCTCTCTCTCACTCGGCCCTGATCTGTGCTATCCCAAGTGCCCCTCCTATTCCACCTGAGGTAAATGTTTATTGGCATTGAATTAAGTGAGGTCTTTTTCCACTCTGTGCACAGCAAGGGGCAACAGTAGCATGGAGAATAAACCCTGACTTACCTGAACCTTGGTGTTGGTCTTGATTTAATACAAGTTAAGGCATGATCTTTGTCTCCCTGTTTCTCTGTCTGTTCTTCCCTCTTTTAGAAGGCATCTGGATGACTCTTACTGCCCTCTTAAGTGCACACATGAAAAGAGGATTACATTTTCTGTATTACCTTATTGGATACTCATGTCTCCAACATAGTGCTATGCCTTCTCCGCTGCTGTCCTCTCTCCCAGTGGAGTCTATGAGAGGTGTGAGTTACAGACGTCTGTCAGTTTGACATTCTGAGTTTCTTGTTTTAATGGAGCTGATTTTCCATTGATTTTATACAGGTCTTTGGGGGAACAAAGGTGATCTCAATAGGTTTCCTATAACCATAAAGGACCATGAAATTATCGGTAGAGTTGAAAATGTGATGGAAACACATTGAACATTAGATTTTTATTTGGTACATGGAAAACTTAAACAAAAAAGTACATTTTCTGTGCACAACGTCAATGTCAAAAACTATATGGCATGCCGTGGGATTAGCAGTTAATTACAACGATGAAAGCCGAGAACAAGCAGGTTTTCTCCCTGACAACATGTTGTATTAATAGTAGATGACTGATACAAAAGGGGAGTCAAGGTTACTGTGCTGCTGTCTACACTGACCATGATGTTCATTGAGCTCTTAGGGAGATGGACACAATTAGATTTTCTAAACAACATTTACTTTTAAATCAACCTCTCTTTGTATAGCATGGGTATTACCCTGATATTGATATCCCATTCAGAGTATAAAATGACCTATCTGGTATGGTAATTAGATTAAATACTAAATTGAATCCCATTATTTAAGTGTAGGTTTACTCTATGCAACTAACTAGCAAGTGGCCTGTTAGGTTGAAGAGAATTAGGTTTAATAAAGAAGCAGCTAACAGCTCCATCAAGCACATTTGTAATTTATTGCTTTAGACATTGTGAACATCCTACATCAACTGGGATAAGCAGCATTCCACTGGGCACAAACTGACTGAATCAACGTTCTTACCACGTCAACTACCAACGGGACATTCAAAACTGTAATATCTTATGCTTCACGGATACACTGTACCGGCAGGATAGAACAGCGACGTCTGGTAAGACCAGGGGCGGCGGACTATGTATTTTTGTAAATAACAGCTGGTGCACAATATCTAAGGAAGTCTCGAGCTATTGCTTGCCTGAGATAGAGTATCTCATGATAAACTGTAGACCACACTACCTACCTAGAGAGTTTCTGTATTTTTCGTAGATGTTAACATACCACCACAATCAGAGGCTGGCACTAAGACAGCATTGAATGAGCTGTATTCCGCCATAAGCAAACAAGAAAACGCTCACCCAGAGGCGGCGCTTCTAGTGGCCGGTGACTTTAATGCAGGGAAACTTAAATCTGTTTTACCAAATTTCTATCAGCATGTTAAATGTGCAACTAGAGGAAAAAAAACTCTGGACCACCTTTACTCCACACACAGAAACGCATACAAAGCTCTTCCTCGCCCTCCATTTGGCAAATCTGACCATAACTCTATCCTCCTGATTCCTGCTTCCAAGCTAAAATTCAACCAGGAAGCACCAGTGACTAGATAAATAGAAAATGGTCATATGAAGCAGATGCTAACCGACAGGACTGTTTTGCAGACTGGAATATGTTCCTGGATTCCTCCAATGGCATTGAGGACTACACCACATCAGTCAGTGGCTTCATCAATAAGTGCATCGATGACATCATCCCCACAGTGACTGTACGTACATACCTCAACCAGAAGCCATGGATTACAAGCAGCATCCGCACTGAGCTAAAGGATAGAGCTGCCGCTTTCAAGGAGCAGGACTCTAACCCGGAAGCTTATAAGAAATCCCGCTATGCCCTCAGACGAACCATTAAACAGGCAAAGAATCAATACAGGACTAAGATCGAACTGTACTACACCGGCTCTGAAGCTCGTCGGATGTGGCAAGGCTTGCAAACCATTAGACACCTGCCTCTGCAACTGGATTCTGGACTTCCTAACGGGCCGCCCCCAGGTGGCAAGGGCATGTAGCAACACATCAGCCACACTGATCCTCAACACGGGGGTCCCTCAGGGTTGCATGCTCAGTCCCCTCCTGTACTCCCTGTTCACTCACGACTGCAGGACCAGGCACGACTTCAACACCATCATTAAGTTTGCCGTTGACACAACAGTGGTAGGCCTGATCACCGACAACAACAAGGCAGCCTATAGGGAGGAGGTCAGAGACCTGGCCGTGTGGTGCCAGAACAACAACCTCTCCCTCAACGTTATCAAGACAAAGGAGATGATTGTGGACTACAGGAAAAAGAGGACCGAGCACGCTCCCATTCTCATCGATGGGGCTGCAGTGGAGCAGGTTGAGAGCTTCAAGTTCATTGGTGCCCACATCACCAACCAACTAACATGGTCCAAGCACACCAAGACAGTCGTGAAGAGGGCACAACAAAACCTATTCCCCCTCAGGAGACTGAAAAGATTTGGCATGGGTCTTCAGATCCTCAAAAGGTTCTACAGCTGTACCATCGAGAGCATCCTGACTGGTTGCATGACTATCTGGTATGGCAACTGCTCGGCCTCTGACCGCAAGGCACTACAGAGGGTAGTGCGAACATTCCAGTACATCACTGGGGCCAAGCCTCCTGCCATCCAGGACCTCTATACCAGGCGGTGTCAGAGGAAGGCCCTAAAAATTGTCAACGACTTCAGCCACACTAGTCATAGACTGTTCTCTCTGCTACTACACGGCATGCGGTGCCAGAGTGCCAAGTCTAGGTCCAAGAGGCTTCTAAACAGCTTCTACCCCCAAGCCATAAGACTCCTGAACACCTCATCAAATGGCTACCCAGACTATTTTCATTGCCCCCCCTTTTACACCGCTGCTACTCTCTGTTGTCATCTATGCATAGTCACTTTAATAACTCTACCTACCTACATGTACATATTACCTCAACTAACCGGTGCCCCCGCACATTGACTCTGTACCGGTACCCTCCTGTGTATAGTCTCGCTATTGTTATTTTATTGCTACTCTTGAATTACTTGTTACTTTTATTTCCTATCCGTATCTTTTTAAACTACGTTGTTGGTTAGGGGCTTGTAAGTAAGCATTTCACTGTAAGGTTTACACCTGTTGTATTCGGCGCATGTGACTAATACAATTTGATTTGATTATTTCAACTTAATTTGTCGGTGGGGTGTAACGTGGAATCTATGTGGAAAATACGTTGGATTAATTTTTTTAAATCAACGTAAACTGCTTTGAGGGTGAAATTTCAACCACAGGATTATGTTATCATGGTAACCAAATTTAAACAAACATACCATGTATATAAAAAAAAATGAATTTGTACCTGGGCAGGTAGGCTGGGCAGCTCCTCCTGCTGGAGAATGAATGTATCTACAGCTGCCTTTTGGTCTACCATCCAAGGTTATACCCAAGCCCAGCTATGATATGTTTCACAGACTATTATCAATGAGCTACCGTGAGAATGATTATTAAGAGATCTCTACTTAAAAACTAAATAGATTCACTATTGTTGCTATTGAAGTTATTCCACAGGGAAGGTTTAACAGAGAAAATGAAACGTGACCATACTTAATTAATCATCAAGGATGCTATTTACGCCTATATTGCATTTGCAAAGTCATCAAAAACAATTGTTTGAATTCAACCCAGAATTCAACTAAAAATAGACAATACAATAAGCCTAGGGTTTCAAGCTTTGGTTGATTTCAAATGTAATGATAGTGAAATTTAATTGTGTCTTAATGTCAATGCAACCAAATATCAACATTTGAAGGAGATGTATCTTCTGCTTGGATAGTTCCATCTCTGCCACTGGCTTTAATTCCAGTTTGTCTACAAATAAAAAATATATATTTTCAACCAAAAGTCAGAGTTAAAGAATATGATTAAATCAAATTAATCTTGACATAAAATGCATTTAATGTTTCATTTAATTGGATTTAGTCCTATTCTATAACTTTGATTGTTGGTTGAAATGCAGACGTGAAAACAACATATCAATGATTATTTTGTAGACAAAGTGGAATTAAATAACTTTAGAAATACAATGAAATGCATATTAACTAGTTGACAAGTTAAAACCTTGGGGGTCTAAGCTGACATATGGAATTGTTCTGTACTACAGCCAATAGAAACACATTGAATAAATGGCAAAGACTTGGCAAAGACAGTCAAAAAATAAATCATAAAGAATAAGGTTTTGAAATGTCTGTCCTACTTGTATATCTAGGTGATATAAGGAAGCTCAGGAAATATATATATTTTTTACACATTTTTAACCCCTTTTTTGTGGTAGGCACAAAACTACCTCCTTACTTGCATTAATGTTTTTAACCGCTACTGGTTACCTACAGATGAGTCCTGTGACACTTGTGGATGTCATAGAGCAAAACCGAGAACACCATCATGTTCGTGGGAATCTCCCTTTTCCACAGTGGGGGTCACATTAGTTTGTAGCCCAAATGGTTCGGACGCTACAAACAGAAGTTGGCACATCGACGGTATCGACTTTGTAGAGAAAAACAAAGACCACCATCGTGAGAGTCTCATCTTTCCATATTAGCTTGTATGCCGGACCGTTCGGATGCTACAGACGTTTTCGCGAGAAGACCAATTTTTTGAATGTTTCATGGTCAAACACCGCTGTATCTTGGCCACCTTCCACCGCATAAGACCGCCATAGGCAGACGCAGCCCATGCAATGAATCTCTACCTTAAATTTGACGTATTTTGATGGGGATTTTTTTATTATGTTACTTAGATGGACGCACTGGTGCGTCAATAAACTCTAGGGGGTTAACAAATGATATGTTGGATTCATGTCTCCAACTCAACCAAAAATAAAAAAGTGACAAGAATGGGATTAAGCCAGTGGCTCACTCTCCAAGCAGTAGATACATCTACTGTAAATGTTGATATTTGGGTGAATTGTCAACCAAATAAAATATTACTTTCGTATTACAGCAAATAGCCTAAAGTTAAGGCTATTTTAGAAACTAATTTAACATTCACCCTTAAAATTAGTAACACATCCATGGCCACATTTTGAATTTACTGTAACTGTTCATTTCTTATGTAATCACAGAAAGCGTGCATGTTCAAGATAGGTCATTGCAGGTATGTGGAGATCTTCACAGTTGCTGTAATAATCTGTGAAGAATCTCAACCGGCATTGATCACTTGTACCATGTACTTTTAATGTAATCTCAACTGCAATCCAGGGCCTGGTTTCCCGATAGCGATGGAATTTAGTCTTACGAGTGTTTTGACTATGCATATTTCTTACAATGGCCGAAGATGTACACTGAAAAAAATATGGGGTTGAGGTCAGGGCTCTGTGCAGGCCAGTCAAGTTCTTCCACAACAATCTTGACAAACCATTTGTATGGACCACGCTTTGTGCGCAGGGGCATTGTCATGCTGAAACAGGAAAGGGCCATCCCTGAACCGTTGCCACAAAGTTGGAAGCACAAAATCGTCTAGAATATCATTGTATCCTGTTGAGTTGTGATTTCCCTTCACTGGAACAAAGGGGCCTAGCCCGAACCATTAACAGCCCCAGACCATTATTTCTCCTCCACCAAACTTGGCATTTGGCACTATGCATTGGGGCAGGTAGCGTTCCCAGATTTGTTTGTCTGATTGCCAGATGGTGAAATGTGATTCATCACTCCAGAGAACCCATTTCCACTGCTCCAGAGTCCAATGGCAGTGAGCTTTACACCACTCCAGCTCATGCTTGGCTTTGCGCATGGTGAGCTTAGGCTTGTGTGCGGCTGCTCGGTCATTGAAGCTCCTGACGCATAGTTCTTGTGCTGATGTTGCTTCCAGAGGCATTTTGGAACTCTTTAGTGAGTGTTGCATCCAAGGAGGGGTGATTTTTTTATACGAGCTACATGCTTCAGCGGTCCCATTCTGTGCGCTTGTGTGTCCTACCACTTCGTGACTGAGCCGTTGTTGCTCCTAGACTTTTCCACTTCACAATAACAGCACTTAAAGCTGACCGGGGCAGCTCTAGCAGGGCAGAAATTTTATGAATTGACTTGTTGGAAAGATGGCACGTTGAAAGTCACTGAGCTCTTCAGTAATGTTACATGGAGTGGAACAGGGAAACCCAAAAGCAGACTCAGACGAGGAGACTGGGATGAAGTAACCAAGGTATTTATTGAAACACGGGGAAGATGGAGTGCAGGCCAGGGGAAGCTCAGGCGGGTTGCAGGAAACCAGGTGCGGCGGCTGAGGCTGGAGCGAGAGGGGTTGGGATAAGCAGGTCCGGAGGGGAGGAGGGGTTGGGATAAGCAGGGTGAGCAGGTCCAGAGGGGAATCCAAGGGAGCAGTAGAGTGGGGAATCCAAGACAGAGTAGCAGGATGAGGAGACAGGAACCAGAGTCAGAGCGGGCAGAACTGTAGCGCAGAGGAAAAACCAGGTCAGGCAAGGAAACCAGGCACAACAGGATCTAACTACAAACATCCGAGCAGCGATTAAGATCTAGCAGTGTGGAAGTGGCAGGACTGAGTATTTGTAGAGGTCTTGATTATGGAACAGGTTGCAGCTGGTGGGGATCTGCTCTGATTCCAGCACACCTATCTCCGCACACACAATCACACACACACACAGAGGGAGAGGGAGAGAGAGGGCACTGGGGGAGTGGTGGCAGGTCAAGGAGACACAGGATGAGCAATAGAGGGTGTGGCAGGAGCAGATGTAACAAGTAAGGCCATTGTACTGCCAATGTTAGGGTATGGAGATTGCATGGCTGTGTACTTCATTTTATGCACCTGTCAGCAACATGTGTGGCTGAAATAGCTGAATCCACTCATTTGAAGGGGTGTACTTATGTATGCAACTCTACTTGCTCGCTAGCCTAACTTCCTTTCATGGGCAGCGATACGCCATGCCTGCTTGTTAACACTAGCAATCTACATCTAGCTTCATAATGAACTTCCATCCTCTCAGGCCAGGGGCACAAGGTTTACATTTAAGGTTAGATCAGAATCGCCGTTCTAATCATTGGTCAGTACGGAGAATTAAATAAAACCACAAGTCCATATCTCCATCGATGGCTAATTTAGGAAAGGGACGATTTTAGCCAGCAAGCTAGCTAGCCACCAGAGGAAAACAACACAACCATATGTTTTTTTTCTGTCAATAATGAAGTTTGGATTGGGCAAATCCATACTGGCTTCCCTTGACACGCCAGCACCACACACAGCTGAGCTCACTCAGTTTAGCTCAATGCTGATTGGTTATTATTTTATTTGTTTTTTATCAAGGGATGACAAATGCTCGCTGGCTTCCCTTGCATTCAATGCTACTGGCGGCAACAATGTCATACCCTTTTTGACCAGACAGCATCAGATAGATACCCTACACATACTGAGACAGAGGGGTGCTGTTTTGTTCGTTTGGATGCTTTCTCCAGTGAAATATGTACAGCCTCTTGCGAATTGAAGGAAATTTATGAATTATATATAGACAAAATATGTTTTTTTGTTGTTGTAAATGTTTGGGAGAAGCCTGGCTTTCCTTGGCATCCATGAATACACGTCCCTGGGTCTATGTAGCCTACAGTAAGTAGGCTGTTTTTATTTTAATGCAGTCATCTCGGCTTTCATTTTAAGCTGATTTTTATCCTTCCCTTGTTTGTAACAATTGCAAAGACATTGGCAACTTTATACTTGTAGTCAACTTCGTTGTGAAGTTATTAGTGGTCACAGAGCTTCAGATAAACATTGTGGTTTATATGTTTAGCGGAGATCTTCTGTGTATAAAGTGACAAGGTAGGGAAAAACGCGTCTAACGACAGACTTAGCTCCTCTATGAGTGGTCTGAGGCCGTTGGTAAATAAATAGAGTTTTCAATTGAAACTTTAGTAACGATGGTATTGGGACGATGCTCCTACGAAAGGTTCTAACTATGAACTTAGCCTTAAGATGCTTTTGGGAAACTGGGCCCAGGTCATTTGGTTCTGCTATTAGATAAATAAACAAAATATCTGACATTGTATTCCCATTTGAACTTTGCTGTGGTTTAAGATGGTTGGAAGCATAGTGATAACACATTGGAAATTCAACTAACTTTTGTCTGTCTTTTTTTAGTGGGTGAAAATAGTTTGTAATCTCATTTATCAACGTCTCAACCAAATAGGACCCAATTAATTATCCACGTTGAAATGACGTAGTGTGCTCAGTGGGATGTTACTACACTGAAACATATTGTCTTCATTGAGCCACTGCAGACAGAGTGCTGTCTGTCCAGTTGCGTGTGGCCATATCGACCATTGTGTACATGATGAATCAGCCCATAGAGGTGATGGAGGCGATAGAGCCCCTGAGAACAAAGGCCTCCCTCTGACTGTCAGCATAAGTCATCATGCCACTGGCAGCACATCACTGTGTTGGCTGTCTATCAGTGTCATTAGCCTGTATGAGTAACTTCACCTAATAAGCAATCAACCCCAGAATGAATTACAGTAGATCAATGTGTTGACTCTTCATTTCATCTCATAATTTCTACTTATTTTCCCACTTTAATGGAAGTACGTCACAACCATTCGCTGTGATGGTCTTTCTATAGCCTAATTGTTATTGGTGAAATTGTATATTTGGTGTTGACTATTTGTTGTCAGGAGATGTAATTTTCATCATATGCCCTCACCAGCTAGGTTAGTCATCATTATGAAGCCATTAGGACATCAGAGGTATTTTTCTTCCAATCTGTCTGTCAGTTGAATTAGCTTCAGCCTATCCCAGGGTGTTTATACCATATGCAAATGTCTGACTGCCACTTCTGTTGTCATCGCACCTAGAACATCATAGTTCCTTGTCACGCTCTGTTACTCTCAACTCTCCCACTGAGGAGATTTAATTGTCTGAGACATCAAGTCAGGGGGTGTAATTTGACTTTAAAAGTATAGAATCGCCAGGAAATGGAAAACCCTGAGGATGGCACTTGAGAACCAGAGTGATGATTTGCCGGCCCATTTCAGAAGTGCTTCAGCAGTTTTGTCATTTCAATCAATTGGTTTTTAGTGTAGGTCACAAAGAAAGTTAAGTTGAATAGCTTTTGAGACAAGTGGAAATATGTAAGTGTTTGGAAAATGATTATTGAATGATGTCTCATACCATACCAGACATTTATCTGAGAATTATTCACAGCGGATGGGTGAAATGAACTACACTCCAGTCAAACAACAAATCTTGTATAAAAGATCCAGCCTTTCTCAATAAGAAATTCTACTCATAATAAGGCTGAGTCTGTTGAGGTTTGGTTCCCTCTTGTGTCACAGTGGTTAGTCACAACTTTTGTTTCCCTATAGGATCGGATGCCCTGCAACTCTCCAATCTTGCTCCCCTCTTCTCCCAGATGTCTGACAGAAGAGCTGTGGGGGAAAATGCTGGATGGAGGCCAGATAATGTGTATCTAGGCCACCACTAAACTGTGTTTTATTCCATTCTGATCAGAGCTACAGTCTGTATGTAGGCCACTCACCACTAAACTGTGTTTATTTCCATTCTGATCAGAGCTACAGTCTGTATGTAGGCCACTCACCACTAAACTGTGTTTTATTCCATTCTGATCAGAGCTACAGTCTGTATGTAGGCCACTCACCACTAAACTGTGTTTTATTCCATTCTGATCAGAGCTACAGTCTGTATGTAGGCCACTCACCACTAAACTGTGTTTTATTCCATTCTGATCAGAGCTACAGTCTGTATGTAGGCCACTCACCACTAAACTGTGTTTTATTCCATTCTGATCAGAGCTACAGTCTGTCTGTAGGCCACTCACCACTAAACTGTGTTTTATTCCATTCTGATCAGAGCTAGAAAGTCTCAGTGAAAGAGAGCTATTGATTTTTCATCTTTGTTAATGACAGTGAAACTAAGGAGTTTGATGATACATGATCGGGGAGTGTGAAACAACACAAACATAGGGGTATCTTTTCTAGTTAACACAGTCACAGCTCAACATAAAGTCATCACTTTTAAGGGTTCTATTGCCCTTCCAGAGGGGCTTTGAACTCGCATGAAAAGCAGACTGAGATAAAACTAGCGACAGCAGCAGATAGAACAAAGAGAGTAGCTAGGGCTCTATTGTTTCTACTATATGGTTTGTGCTGAGCGCTGTGACTGAGCACACCAGGTCCTGAAGGTTGTGCAGTACTAACATGTTATGCCTTAAAGCCAATTTTGATGCATGCACACATGCACACACACACCACACACACACACACACACACACACACACACACAGCATCTCGTCCTGACATATCTTGCTACAAATGTGTGTCTGCTCTGCAATGAGTTTCCTTCCTGTCCAAACAACTAATGTGAAGGTCATCAAAAAGAAAGGAGGACCAAGGCACTGCTCATGGAATGAATTAAAATGCCTATATTTGTATGGGCATGTTCAATGAAAACAAAGATGAAAAACTCTGACATGTTTTGGCTGCCTGGCCTTCGTCAGGGAGTTCAAAAATATGATAATGCAATATCCTCTTTTGAACAGCTTTTTCCAATAAACCCTGATTTGAAGAGGGAGTGGTTACAGAATTCATGGGACAACACCTAGTAAGCAATACTATACACATTAAAAAGTGAAGTACTGTAGTACTGTAGATATGTTATCAAAATGCAAATCACAGCTAGAAGCATCACAACCTCTAGAAAAGTAGTTCTAACCTTGAATTTGACTGGGCAGAGTGGTAAGAATAGGAGAGACATCTATTTTATAGTACACTAGATCACAGCAGACATGGACCACCGCAATCTAAACATAGCCGAGGGAAATAGAGCAATATGTCCACTAGATGACAGCAAAGGGACCTCCTACGACCCTACAGGAAAGGTGAGAAATCCATATCTTCATTTAAACCAGGGTACTTAATGGCCTGTAGTTGTAAATCCAAAGACTTTCCCTTTGGTTTAGCTGTTTAAGACGGTCCCATTTTCTAATTGAGGCCGGAACATGATCAATACCTGTAGCTTGTAAGGAGGCAGGGTTGCCAGTGTGTAGGGACTTGTAGTGCCTTGCCATGGGGTAGTCTTCATTGCCTACCCGTATGGCGCACTTGTGTTCCGCTAGGTGGTTTTGAAGGCGTCTCTTTGTTCATCCAATGTAGAATACCTTGTGATGGACATTCAAATCTGTAGATGACACGAGTAGTATTGCAGTTAATGAAATGCTTGACTTGATACTCTGTTTTAGAAGCTGTGTCATCAAAATTATTTTTCTGATGCATTATTTCTGCGATGTTTGCAGTTGTTGCGTTTAAAAGAGCTGCCGGGTTTGTGGTCTAGACAAGTCTTTTGAGAGTTACCAGGAAGACTAATTTGTCATTTAGTGTAGGACATCTCTTAAAGCTTATGACTGGTGGCTCCTGGAAGACTTTGCATAGTAGCGTATCGCTTTGGATGATTCCCCAATTATTTTTTATATTTCTTTTAATGTTCTCTGCTTCAGTGCTGTATTTTGTACCAAAGTACACTTTCTCTGATGTATCACGAGGCACTCCCCTTCGCAACAAGTTCTCTCTATCAAGTCGTCCGGCCATTAAACCTGGATCTTTCAGGACCTGAGCGCTGTAGCCCTGGTTCAAGAAGCAATTCTCCAATTCAGCTGTAGTCTTTTTCCTGATTCTGCGGACTCTTTGGAATTGGCCATATGGAATGTTCTCTTTTAGCCTTTTGGGATGGTAGCTGTCTCCGCTCAGAATGTTATTTCCATCGGTAGGCTTCCTTAAGATTGATGTGTGCAAACAAACGTTGTCATTTTTACTGATGTCAAGGTCGAGAAAATTAATGTTATCCTTCTGTCTACCTATTGTGTACCTTAGCAGCTTCTGTCTACCCAAACCTACTATTGTGTACCTTAGCAGCGCTTCCTCCTTGTTTCTACAAAATAATGTGAAGGGTTGAACTTGTCATCTTAAATGTATGTGAGCTGACTGTCAATGCCTTTGAAGCCAGAGCTTGGGTATAATGCCAATCTCCACACCATGACCGTACCAGGCCTGCCAGTTGTGTCAGTCTGATTCGGGGCTCATAGGGCTGCATGAAAATGGTTGCCATAGCAGCAGGGATGTAGATTGCTCTCTGTCATAGTAGGGATGGCCCTGGGTGACCTCAAGAATGGCCGCCTCCTCTCTGTCTTTCTGTCTCTTCTCTGTGATTTATTGCCTTAACCCAATGACATACTCCTCTCCCTCTCCTCTCTGACTAGTCCTGCAGGTGCAGGAGCACAAGTGGTCAGGCTGGTCACAGACATGTTGATTTTCATGGGTGTCTGAATGAAATCTAGGGATTGTGACAATCGGTTTCATCTATCTCTCCTCCAGTTTTCAGGTCTCATATCATTAGTTATCATATTATATATAAAACATTTTCACTAGGTTACAAAACGCCAGAGGGAGGATAGGTGATACATTGTGGAAAGGTGAGATCATTCAACTTTGTGAGTAACTTCTGCCCATTGTTACCTAGCTATATATTAGAATAGTAGAGTAGATTATTAGCAATTGGATTCATAGAATGGGCCAAAGCAGGCTAGTCTAACAGGTGCAAACTCTTCACTGATGCAAACTCGTCAGGTCCTAGTCCTACCAGTCACACTGCAGCTGTCATAAGACACTTTCTTTGAGTGTCCTCACATTCAGACCATTGAGTGCTGCTGTTGATACACTCACCAAAAAAAGAAATGTCCTCTCACTGCTGCGTTAATTACAATGAAGATCTGTGAAGTTATTTGGATATATATATATTTTACGAATTATCTTTGGAAGACAGGGTCCTGAAAAAGGGACGTTTCTTTTTTTGCTGAGTTTATGTCTGCTCAGCTGCTGACGGCAAAGGGAACTGGCCATGGTGCTGAAAGTAAAAAAGTAGGCCAAGGCGTCAACGGATGTGAAAAAATCTGGTATGTAAATTTAAAGTAAATTATACTGTCCAAAGACTAAACATGTATTTTGTTATTGAATAGCTTGTGTGCCTTTAAATGAAAACTGTAAGAACTAGGCTATCTATGATGTTGGCTTTCTATTCTAGAGACTAATTTACTGCTATTTTGATTTAGGCTTCTGTGCAGGGCTGACTGGGACATTTTTATGAAAACAGGAGTCATTTGTCCTGCAATACTGAAACTTTTGATTGTATGTATCACTCGTTAGATGGCGCTGCACTGAAGACAGTTCTAGGCTACTTGCACAATCTGAAAATACACCGCCAGAAAGCGACACATTGTGTGCTCACTGGTGAGCAATGGACTTTTACGCTCGATAACTCTGCTACCCTTTTCCCAACTTGAAACACATACACGTTTACCATGTTAACATGGAGAGGAGTGAACAATATTACTTGTGTTTTTCCAACAGAACGACTAGGACTCCGGAGTCAGGGTTAATTTACGGACTAATTTAAACTCAGCGGAAGCAAACTATTGTATGCAGCTGGTTAAGCGGAGTGTATTCCTGCCGAACTTTACTAAACCAAGCACGTGCAGTATTGGTTATCCGATTCCGAAGTCGATGTATCGATATTTTTAAAGCTCTATTAATTCACAATGACTATATTTATGTTTGCGCTTAGGACACTTTGTGAAATATACACAATGTTTGGGGCTCTTTGCGTTTTCTCCTTCTCCGGAAAATGAGTGCTGTGAACACAGACTATTCAACTATGGTGAGAAGATGTCTTTTGACGTTCAAACCATTCAGGTAAGCATTTACATGTAGGCTACTGTTCTAGTGGTCTCGATGTACAGGCAGTGTTCTCTCTCTGTGTAGCCTAAGTCTGAAATTGAGTTGGAAAAAAAATGTGTTACCCTTATGAAAATGAGAACGTCATGAGTAGACTACAACAAACTCACAGTGGTCAGGTTGCCTTGACAGGAGTACACACCTGTGATGTCATAGAGGTGTGAAAATGGATCTGTCATGTCAGAAACATGTTATGACAACCTCATAAAAGCAAGGAGTAGGCTAATGGCATAACAGGTCAAGGTGCATTGCAGATAGTGCACAACAAGACTGAATATGAACTACATATTTCTACAGTAGTTTGCCTGTATTTTCCCCTGTACACAGAATGACATGCATGTACCTACAGTAGGCCTATGTACTTGACACTTGAATCAATTTAGATCAGTGCATTGTTTCAGAGCTCTTGGGCATACTCTGATCACTATGGTAAACCTGAACTCTGCCAGCACTCTAAAGGCAGTTAGGCTTGTGTCTACTGTGAATGAATTCATGTGTGTAGAATGTTGTTCATTGACATGCAGGCACACAAAGGAACAGATCAGCTGACAGTAGGTGATATCAACTAGTTATGTGTATTTCTGAATACACTGGTTTTAGCTTTCATGAGCACAAAACTCAGCTCTTCACCATTAGCCCAAATATTGGACAGTGATGAAGTGTGACATCGCTCTTAGGCAGTAAGAGTATAATATTTCCTCTGAATTAAATGAAGCTCTCTTTTTAAGGGCTACCCTTAGGATGAGAAGAAAGAAAGCATATCATAACCCGTGTTAAATGAGCAGCAAGTGATGTGAGCTGTGGTGTGTAATATGTAAATCTAGCTCTCCTCTGGAGGAATGGACCGGAATGGTTTCAAATATTTCAACATTTGCATGAGCATTTCTCAGTGGATCACTTTTTTTCACGCAAGGATGTCATCTACAGTTTGAAAGGCATCTGTTATGAGCATTCATTTCCACCCACCGTTCTGAACGTTTGAAAATGTCTACAGGGATTGTGGTTGCAGTCACACATATGCAACTGTGATCCTTAATGTTATACTTTTTCAGTTGACTTTTCATACATTGTGTAGTACACAAGACCCATGTACTGTATGTAATATGCCATTATCCTTTGTCCACAACCAGATCCCCAGCATTGACGTAGGTAGATTAGTTAAGTATGATGATTGATTGATAATTGATCCATCTCTAGTCTTGACAATTGGATTCTCTGCACTCTGTTAAATGGCAGGAAATGCAGTGATGGGATCAAAACACTAAGTGAAACCTAAGTGGACTCAAAACAAACGAAGTAAAATAATTTGTTTTCATGATGCCGTCAGCTCCCATTTGCCGAGCTATACGAGGTGCACCTGACTACCCCCATGAAAAGAATTGCAACGCATTAGACAAATGGCCATCGAATTCAAACTTGTCATCTTTAAGTTTCTTTGTTATTTTGCATCATCTTCTTGTGCCCCATTCCTTTTGTACTGTACAGCTCTTTTGCTTTCATTCTGACAGTTGACCCCCCCCCCTCTTCTCTTCTCCCCTGCCTTAACTCCCTCGTTTTTCTCTTATTGTTCCCCCTGAGTTCTAACCCTGAGTCTTGCTCTCTGTCTCCTGGCCGCCCTGGTCCCTGTCCCTGCAGGATCTTTGTGGCGGGGATCGGCTTCTTCAGCCTGTGCTTCCTAATGACCTCCCTGGGGGGGCAGTTCTCGGCCAAGCGACCCGGAGACACTCCCTTCACCATGCGGGCCGAAGGTAAGCTCCAGAAAACAGACATTACAGCGTCTCTCTCGGTAAAGCCTGGCAGCCTCTGACTACATACGTTCTCTGCACACAATAAACACGGATGAACACGCTCAGTGCAGCAGAAGCCCTTGATTGCAGGCAGCCGGCTGACAGACCTCATCAGTCTGCTGCTCACCAGGTGGGGGTTAGGGGGGCTGGGGAGATGATGTGGGTCTTGTTACCCTCCCCTCACCTCCCTGTAGTCTTGCTAAGATGTCACCCCCTCCAGGTCTTTAGTATTCACCCTAGTCAGTGTTCCGTGCTCTGGGAAAGCAGGCTCTTAAATTTCGGAGCAGGTTATCTGTGTTTGTGCTATGTGCCCCTGCATTTATATCACAGTGCACAGATCATTTAGAAGAGTCAATGTTAGCTTGGGTACTGTTGCCTCTCAGCTTTATTACAGCCTGACACTCTGCCCTATGAGGATGAGACAGTGTCAATGTGGGCATTATCAGGTGACATAACCACCCAACAGAACAATAGAAAGTCAAGAGAACTCAGAATTATTCCTGTGCCTTGTTGTTTTACAGATGATTTGCTTTATGGTTTGTTCAGCAGTGATGCATGCTTGCAGACTAAAATGCTGCTGCAGTGCAGTGATAATACACAGTACAGTAGGAATCTCTAGTGACAGCTTATTTGTCTGTGTGAAAGCCTGATCTAAAGCAGAATCCCTCTCTGTCCTCCAAACTGTGGATAAAATCCATAAGTGATGGATAATCTTCATATAATGTAATCTGCCGTGCTGCACGCCAAACCCAGCAGAGAGAGAGAGAGAGAGAGAGAGAGAGGGACGTGGGCACGCAGGCAGGCAGAGGAAGGCTGAAACGCAGCCTGATAAATTAACCACTCACAGGCTGCAGTCTGGGGAAGGCATTTGGCCCTCAGCTCATTAAACACTGCCTGCTACCCAACCAGGGAAAGCCTTGCTAAGTAAACTCTGAGCTTCTGTGTGTGTGTGTGTGTATTGAATGGGAAGGATGGAGGTCAGTGTTCATTGGAGCAGCACCAGGATAGTAGACACCAAGTCAGCTACTTCTGGCCCCAGGGGTGACACAGAGAGCCTGTTGACTGTGCGATCTGCTTTAGTGATGAGGATCTTTTAGTGCACCCGCGCACACACACAATTTGTGTTTTGCAAGAGGGAGGAAAAAGGCTAGGGGCCAAGTAAATGGGGGATATTTTTACGTATTAGTCCAACTGAGCATAGAAATATATCCCAGATTGACTGTGACGGTAATCATTTAGTAGAGCTCATGAACGGACCCGTAGTTGATAGAGGAGGAGTTTAGATGTAGATGGACAGGAGAGGAAGTATAGAAATTAGGAAACCCAACAGACTGGTTTCTAACGTAGGGAAGAGAAGTTTGCTTGATGAAAGGCGTTCCCCAGTGAACAGTTCACTCTCCCTCAGCAGTTTGTTTTTATAATGGAACACACTTGCAATGCAACCACAGGATAAAGCCTAAATAAAACTGTGTTAGGACAGTCTACTGTCTACTGTTTTCTGTTCATTATAGACAATACAGTCATTAGAGGCAGCCTGAGCCTATCATAACATGTTGTCCATAATGTTCTTTCAGAGAAGTCTAAATTAAATTTGAGTAGATACGGTATACTATTATACAATAAATGATGCTGCTGTAGGCTAGTGGGAGGACTACAAATCAATGAATCGTTTGTAGATTCTGCCCAGATCCTGTCTGTATAGTATCCAACTATGCAAGCTTTGATGCTATTTACATTGGATGATCTGTTTGTCTAGGGCTTTATGGGCTTGTTGTGTGGACAGGGAGAGAATTAGCAGGCATACAGGCTCTGTTGTAGGATTCTCCCTGGTCGGATTAGTGACCACACTGGGGATATACACAAAGTTATACAGAATTGATACCCAACAATGAAATAGAAAAGATTCCTAAGGTTTCATACAGACAGTTTGAATTTGCATTTCAGTTACCTCCACTTATTGATATGTATCAATTCAGACTTGTCTGAGTCAACATCAATACCACTCAATATATTTTAGCCTATTCTCAGTGTCTGCTGTTGCTCTATTCTTATTGATAGTACAATATTGTACTATTTGCTTTTTCTGTTCCGTTGCTTCACCTGGCTACACCCAGTAGGCCACTGAAATAATGTCTGTATAAACGTTTACCCCATTATTGGTGCAGGTTAACATTTTTGGGGGTGAGTCTTGTCCGTGATGCAGAACTGATTGATATCCACTAGATGTGCCAGCTGCAAAGTCAACATGAGCTATATTGTAAAAATAAATGAAAACAACATTTAGGTTGGTGTTAGGCATTAGGCTTAGCAGTGTGGTTGGGGTTGTATGACTTTGTGGCTGGGCCAGCTAGTGACCACTGAGCAGAGCTGCCTCCAGCACATGAGTCATCCCAATAAATGCTCTCCTGCATTATGCAGGTGGTCTTTCATGGAATGTGAAACTAATGATGTGGTGGGGGACTATTTCCTGGAAAGGACGAAGGCATGAAATTGGGAAACGCTTGATCCTCTCTATCTTAAAGGCTGCAGAGGTGTTCCAGGGGCTTCTAATAATGTCTTTGAAGCCCTCCCTCACGGATACCCCTTTTTCCATAGGGGCTATTAACGTGGCCCTGCCTGGTTGTTGGGTAGATGGAGAAAGGGTAAAGTTAATGAGCTCCAAGATTCCCTTGGCAGGCTGATGCTGTTTAAATGGTTGATATACAGTAGTTTGGATGTAAACATATTTTGTCTGTCCCCCCTGTACTGCTGAGAGATGAGAGGCAGAAGTTCCATTGTGCTGTTCTACAGACTCAATCTGAGTAGCTATTCTATCAGACTAGCAATACACACTCAATCAGAGCTAGGTTACAGTACTGTAGCATCCTTTAAGGAACCACCCATTATGAAGCTTCTGTGTGTCTATTCACTCAGTCACTGTAACAGTGTGTTTGTGTACTAGGCCTAAGGTGTTCTCTCAGCAAAATGCCACTGATGGATGTTGGTACACATCTAATTAACAGGAGGAGTCTGGCGCTAATATGGGGCCATGGGAGTAGACTGGCTCACACACGTATTAGGCCCGGAGGCCAAGTGAGGGGTAATAACTCATGAACTCTCACCCCATATGTTGTTTTCCCCTACATCTTGTAACCCATAGTAGGTCATGTATTGCGTCAGAAAACATAGTGGTTGGGCAGGAGCCACTAAGGTGAGGATGAAACAGAGAGAGCTGATGAACTATTTTGCAGGATGTACACGAGTGAAAATGACATCTAATTTGACCTCCATTCAATGTCATGGCTATCTTGTCACAATGTGTTCACTTGTTCATTGAAATGCTAATAATGCAGTTAAATCCATCCTCGTGTTAAGACTTTCACTGCAGCTGTGTTCAGTGACGCGTTCATGACAACGATAGACCATGTATTGTGCCGCTCAGCAGTCGTCACTACCTAAAGTAGAGCAATTAACTGAATTCTCAAAGTGAAGACTTGGCTTTTTACTGTACAGGTCTCTAAAAAAACATAGATTGCCTCGGTGAAAGAAAAATGGCACGCTTGAAACAGAGGGCGGTCTTCTCAGAAGTGGTTTTGAAAAAAAGGGAAGAATTGGCCTTTGTTACAGCATGCATGTGTAGTCCCCACGGACAGAGAGACACTGCAGGAGGTCCAGCAGGCTGTACTGAGGTGAGCTGCTGTGACTAAAGAAGACATGAGCTTCCATCAGGGTGGCCAGACAAAGAGACAGATTGGATTTTGTTGGATTTTGATAAGCTCACGACAGCCATGTTGTACAGATCTTTCTCACTCTATTTTCCATGATAGGTAGTGACATTTTGCTGAAGGAAAATACCATGTTTCTACTGGTAGGGAGGCTGTACAAATGTTTTGATACTTAGCAGATCTGATGGCATCCACCAAGAAGGCATGGGGTTCTGCAGAGGAGAGAGGAGAGAAACCTCAAAGATTTCTCATCTTGAGCAGCTGAAAAGATTCTTCAGTCATCTTAATTCTGTGTTGATTGATCAAACCTTCATCAGTCATTAAGGGATTGTCCTTGCGTTCTCACAAATATTATTTCTAGAAGAGAAACGAATATGTAAAATTATAATGCAAACCTTTTTAAAGTGGTATAACTAACTGGAAGTCAATCTGGATAAGAGCGCCTGCTAAATGACTAAAATGTCAAATTGAAATATGATTAGTTCTCTGGAGTGTTCAAGTGTACAAAACATTAGGAACACCTTCCTAATATTGAGTTGCATCCCTTTTGCCCTCTGAACAGCTTCAATTTGTTAGGGCATGGACTCTACAAGGTGTTGAAATCATTTCACAGGGCCAATGTTGACTCCAATGCTTCCCACAGTTGTGTCAAGTTGGCTGGATGTCCTTTGGGTGGTGGACCATTGTTGCTACACACAGGGAAAAGTGTGAAAACCCAGCAGCGTTGCAGTTCTTGGCACACTCAAACCAGTGCGCCTGGCACCTACTACCATATCCCATTCAAAGGCACTTAAGTCTTTTGTTTTGCCCATTCACACTCTGAATGGCAAACATGAATGCCTAATGCTGAACATAGTAGTCAGTATGTATTGTTTGAAGGAGTGTGTGTGTGTGTGAGAGAACTGGATGTGTGTGTGCATTACATTGACTCAGAAGCCTTGTGCAGAGTCCCCGACTCAGCGGTTCCCCTCTTTGTGTTGTTGGTGGGGTCCGATTTCTTATTTACCCTGAAAATACCGGGCCACACGTTCAATCAGAACGTAAGAATGGTGGTGGTGGGAGGTCAAATGTGAACTGAATGCTGAATGTAAACATTGTTAGTATCTACATAAAAGCTCCCCATCTACAGTGGTTCCACCTTATGTCTGCCATTCATACCAATGAAGAAGACTGGCCTCCAACTTGCTTGTGGTTCTCCTAAAATGTGTTTTGGGTTTGTTTGTGTCTGTGTATATTGTCTGTAGGGGGGGAGGGTTAATAGGAGGAAGAGGCAGGTTTTTAATTGAAGCTGTGGAGAAGCATAGACAGATACATTAGTGCAGACAGTTTCCTCTTTCTGGGCTGTCAGGTGCAATGAGGAGAGAGAGGATAAGTGACAGAGGTTGTCGGCTCTAATAGGTTCTGGTTCTGTCAGCTCCCCCATGGCTGCCGGGTACACTAGAGCAACTCATTCTCAATCAGTCCTCCTGTTAATGAATATTTGTATGAGGAGTGAGAGCAGCAGGGATAGGGGGAGTGTGAATCTACCAATCTAGCAGGTGAGAGGGGGGAGGGACTGACACCCCAAGGGTCCTCAACCAGGAAAACCGCACACACACACACAGTACTCTCGAGTTTTATGTACCAACATTTCTCAGTTGTACACAACCCTTTGAAAAACTGAAGGCTAATTGTCAATAGGGATATGCATAAATGTAATGTTTTATGCGGAAACCACCAACAATTCAATACAGGGTCAGGTAAGTGTGTCTGTCTGTGCATGTTATAGATTTTATTGATATTTGTCACTTTTTTGCTACTTTAGGTAGTATTAGTCGGCTGTACCTGTGCTAAAACCTGTATTTTTCATCTTATAGCTTGTTCTCCATCTTCTTTTAAACAGTGAGCCACCATGTCGTCAGCACTTTTATTTCCCTGACTGATCACAACTCATTTTCTCATGATCTCTCTCTCTCTGCAGTAGACCAGAGGAGGCTGGTGGGAGGAGCTATAGGAGGACAGGCTCATTGTAAAGACTAGGATGGAATTATTGGAATGGTATCAAACATAAAACATCTGGAAACAACGTTGGAGTCTGTACCCTTTGTTCCAGTCCAGCCATTAAAATGAGCCCGTCCTCCTAAAGCTACTCCCACCAGCCTCCTCTGCAGCAGACATGTAATGGGCATTATGTTTGGAACATCAAATCACAATAAAATCGCAAGTATCAAATCACAATTGTGGTGGTTATTTCTTTATTATCAAATGAGGAGAGAGAAACTTATCACACAAGTCAGAGTTCTACTTAGTCTTTATTCACTTATTAATAAGGAAAGCAGGTCAGACACACACAAGTGAATGATGTGAGTGATCTGCAATAACGATGGCTGGTCGACGAACCACCCCTAGATGATTTGTTGAGAGCCCCGACACAAAGGATACAACTATCTTCTATAGTAAAGATACCCCCCCTTAGTCTACACTACAAAAGATGTGTGGAATGGGTCACAAGGTTAGGATTCGTATGAAATAAATGAATAATTCACAGCAGACAGTATCTGCTGTAAAGACTGTTCTCATTGTGTGGAAACCAGGATCTTGCCCCCAAAACAAGGTTCACCTCATCATTATCCATACCGGAGCCATCTCTCTCTCTCTCTCCAGTCAGACCAGTGCATTCTCCCTCACATGAGTGGAATGTGGCTTGTTTATCACCTAAGGCATCGTAAATCTACTGTCAGCACTAAGCCCCAGAGGCCCACTTTCAGTTCAGACACAATAGAGTTCTAACAACTCTATTCTGTTGCATAAAACAACCATTTGATGCAATAACAGTATTATAACATAATCTTGTAATTTTGCTCTCACACAGTACATATACTGTAGAATCGTGAGATTTACAATACATATCGTATCGGGACCTAAGTATGGTGATAATATCATACCATGAAGTCCCTGGCAGTTCCCAACCCTAAACTATCACTTTCTTTTTCTCATCCTACTCTCTCTCTCCTCAACAGCAGTCCTTTTCCCTCTACTCCCCCCTCACCTGGATCTCATCACACACACCAAACAGACACACAGACACACAGACACACACACACACACACACACCAGACAGACACACCAGACAGACACACACACCAGACAGACACACAGACATACACATACCAGACAGACACACCAGACAGACACACAGACAGACACACACCACACACACACCAGACATGTATACACACACACACACACTTAGCCATCTAGTACACATACTTGGCAGGTATTGATTTCGTCTCACGATTAAGTCATGAATTTACTTAATCAGTCCAAACAAATACCCGTGGTTTAAATAACAAATGAGTGATTTTCACAAGGCTAATAAATACATCATCCGGATGTTGGAGCGAGTGTGTCTGCAGGATTAGCGCAGTGTGATGAGACACAATACAGAGCCATCCCTCTGTGATGCTGCTGGAGTGTCAGCCCAAGTCCACACCCACCACAGGAGGCTGAGGAAAGGATGCCCACAGACAGCCACAGTAGCAAAGGCAACACAGAGGTTGACATTAGGCAAAACATGGCATGGCAAACACAAGCATTAAACTGTGTCATGTTTGTGTGTCTGAAGCCTTACTGGATTACAATGTACTGTATGCACACACAGGGCATGGATGATGCTTTACTGTTGTGTTTTCCATCTTTTGCCAAATGTCCGTTGATAGATTTGTTTAAATTGACTAGATTTCATGATCCACGCCACAAACATTTTGATGTGCATTACTGCCCAAAAACTAGGAGGATGACTGCTCACGATTATGTTAGCTCGCAATGACGCATAGCATGTCTCGTGCTCTTGTAGTTTCCTGCAGTCAAATGACCAAATCGCCCTCCAGTGGCTTCACAAGTGGAATGTTATTCATATTTGCCAGAATTCTACAATTAATAAACAAAAACTGTTGCTCTATTTCAGTCTTCTGTGATATCAAGTGTAATATTGGGATGCAAACTGAAAGTGTTTGTCACGGCCGTCGTTGGAAGTGGACCAAAGTGCAGCGTGGTGAGCGGACCTTTTTATTAGAATGACGCCAGCAAGAAACAAAATGAACAACCGTGAAGCTTACAGGGCCATAGTGCCACTAACAAAAGTCAACTACCCACACTGAAAGGAGGGTAAGAAGGGCTGCCTAAGTATGATTCCAAATCAGAGACAACGATAGACAGCTGTCACTGATTGAGAACCATACCCGGCCGAAACATAAAAATAAAGAAAGAATGCCCACCCTACATCACAGGTCAGGGCGTGACAATGTTATACATTTCAACTCTATATCTGACATGGTACATACAGGTGTCTTCTTTTTTTAAGCCCATAACCATCTGTGTGAGGTGTATACTTTTTGTTTCAAAGTAGATTTGTTTAAGACTACCAAGAAACACTCTGTGTGACCCTGATTTAGCCCACTACAGTAAAAGGTTAATATTATTTTCAGAAAGAAGAAGTACACAGGCTCTTACAGTGCTTCGCAGAGAGGGACATGTTCTTTTCTGAAAAGGTCTGGATGAAACGCAAAATAATAACTTATGTGGGAGTGCCCTTTGGCAAGGCTTTCATCTATCTGAACACTTGTATTTCAATCTAAATTACATGCGGCTCAGATTCAGATCTAACAGTGTCCATGCAGTAAGAGCTCTCAGCAAAATGAATCTTAGCTGGAGTGATCAATAAACCAATTTGGAATTTGATTAGTACATTGGCATTATATTGCCAACCTGGGCAATATTCACTTCACACCATTGAGTCATACATGCCTTATTAACCCACTGGGAGCCCTTCTGGTTCCTGAACTTATTATCTGTCCTCACCTCAGAGGCTCTGATGACGGGCTGCAGGAACCCGTTGTAGTTCAGACGCCAGACTCTCAGGACCTATAACGTTAATATGTGTCCCTACTAAAAGTCAATGAGAGAGCAGACAATTAGTAACTGTTCATGCAAAGCTGCTCGGAAAAGTACTACACTGATCTAATTAATTCTTCCTATGAACAGATGTTTCTCATCCTAGCTGGCAAGAAACACAACACAGTGTTATGAAAAAAGTGGTGAATGTAAGCAAATTCTTTTTCCCATAGTTCAGCGAGCAATAAAAAAATAAAAAATAGAGTGAAAGTCTGTTTGCTGTCCATCTTTGTGACCAGTTCAAACCAGTGGTGGAGGCACAGTGACTGTGAAATGAGACTAGCCGACCAGTGCTCCGCTCTCAGCTTGCTACGGTATGGCTATCTAATTTGAATTTGTTCATAAAATCGATTGTGTTGTGGCACTTACAAAATAGAGTTGTTAAAGGAGATTAGTTCTTGTTAAATGGGCCCTTTATTAACCAGTAGATGAGGAATGACATGGCAACGGCCCACATTAGCACACAGATACTATCGGCAAACTGGCTGCTGAAACCACTAACAGCGCAGGACTTGGTGAAAACACATTAGCCCGTTCACCTCCAGGGGAGGCTAGTCGCTGGAGCAATAAATAGAGGTAGCTGATGAACAATAGATTGCGAACATATATCAAATAATTTTTAAAATGTACTGCGTGGGAGGGGTGTTAGTTTCCATAATGATGATTTATGGGCGAGACGTGTGAGAAACGTCATTATTGTGAAGCTACGTTCCAGTTCCACCTAGACTCATAGCCCAGGGGCAGTGTTTAGACTCCATGCGGCAGGGAGAGCCTCCCTGGAACGTGGCACCTGCTTTATAGCCTCGACTCTGGTTGAGAGACCGTCTCTGTAAGCCTCACGCTCCCCTGTTGAACAAATGCATCAATAGAATTGCTCTTGATGTTGAAAATTATGAATGACTTCTACATCATTTTTTGCTATTGTTGAATTATTTCAATCCCTAGCATTTCTGTAGGGCGAGGATATGCTGTATTTCAGCATTCTATAACAGTTATTACCAGGAAAATAAGGGAGATGTTCTTTTGAAGTGTTTCTGTACATTACAGATCTCCCTCTCTCTCCTTTGAGTCATGATTTTGCCAAACTGGTCCAGTCTGGGGATTTCATTTAAATGGATGTACAGTTGAAGTCGGAAGTTTACATACACTTAGGTTGGAGTCATTACTCGTTTTTCAACCACTCCACAAATTTCTTGTTAACAAACTATAGTTTTGTCAAGTCGGTTAGGACATCTACTTTGTGCATGCCCCAATAATTTTACCAACAATTGTTTACATACAGATTATTTCACTAAAAATTCACTGTATCACAATTCCAGTGGGTCAGAAGTTTACATACACTAAGTTGACTGTGCCTTTTTAAACAGCTTGGAAAAGTCCAGAAAATTATGTCATGGCTTTGGAAGCTTCTGATAGGCTAATTGACATAATTTGAGTCAATTGGAGGTGTACCTGTGGATGTATTTCAAGGCCTACCTTCAAACTCAGTGCCTCTTTGCTTGACATCAAGGGACAATCAAAAGAAATCAGCCAAGACCTCCACAATTTTGGTTCATCCTTGGGAGCAAATTCCAAACGCTTGAAGGTACCACGTTCATCTGTACAAACAATAGTATGCAAGTATAAACACCATGGGACCATGCAGCCGTCATACTGCTCGGGAAGGAGGCGCGTTCTGTCTCCTAGAGATGAACGTACTTTGGTGCGAAAAGTGCAAATCAATCCCAGAACAACAGCAAAGAACCTTGTGAAGATGCTGGAGGAAACAGATACAAAGTATCTATATCTACACTAAAACGAGTCCTATATTTACATAACCTGAAAGGCCACTCAGCAAGGAAGAAGCCACTGCTCCAAAACCGCCATTAAAAAGCCAGACTACAGTTTGCAACTGCACATGGGGACAAAAATCATACTTTATGGAGAAATGTCCTCTGGTCTGATGAAACAAAAATAGAACTGTTTGGCCATAATGACCATTGTTATGTTTGGAGGGAAAAGGGGGAGGCTTGCAAAATGAAGAACATCATCCTAACCATGAAGCACGGGGGTGGCAGCATCATGTTGTGGGCGTGCTTTGCTGCAGGAGGGGCTGGTGCACTTCACGAAATAGATGGCATCATGAGGTAGTAAAATTATGTGGATATATTGAAGCAACATCTCAAGACATCAGTCAGGAAGTTTAAAGCTTGGTCGGAAGTGGGTCTTCCAAATGGACAATGACCCCAAGCATACTTCCAAAGTTGTAGCAAAATGTCTTAAGGACAACAAAGTCAAGGTATTGAAGTGGCCATCACAAAGCCCTGACCTCAATCCTATAGAAAATGTGTGGGCAGAACTGAAAAAGCGTGTCCGAGCAAGGAGGCCTACAAACCTGACTCAGTCACACCACCTCTGTCAGGAGGATTGGGCCAAAATTCACCCAACTTATTGCGGGAAGCTTGTGGAAGGCTACCTGAAACGTTTGATCCAAGTTAAACAATTTAAAGGCAATGCTACCAAATACTAATTGAATGTATGTAAACTTCTGACCCACTGGGAATATGATGAAATAAATAAAAGCTGAAATAAATCATTCTCTCTACTATAATTCTGACATTTCACATTGTTAAAATAAAGTGGTGATCCTAACTGACCTAAGACAGGGAATTTTTACTAGGATTAAACGTCAGGAATTGTGAAAATGTTTAAATGCATTTGGCTAAGGTGTATGTGAACTTCCGAATTCAACTGTATGAACAGCCCCTGCTGTCAGCCTTCGTGAATGAAGAGAAGCCTATCTAGCCTGTTTTATTTATTCACTCTAGACCGGTATGGAAGATGTAACCATGACAGGATGAAAGGAAAACATTTTAGGTAAAAGCGTGTCTGTATATTTACAAACATGTCACAGGGGCACACTTGTACACACACCACACACACACCGTGAATCTCCAGTGCAGGAAGATCAATTCCATTCTAATCAGTTTCTCCCCTGATTAAGTACTTACTCCTGAGTTTGTTTTGTTGTGTGGTTTAATTTAAAACTGTTTCTTTTTTTCTGACAAAGGTGACTTTCTCTTAGACGGTGACAAATGAAGTCTGACAGTGAAAGCAAGTGAGTCTGCAGACAATGCATTTTTAAGAGCCTAATACGCTTGATGAATGACCACATAAAGGTTAAGCTCTATTTCATTCACACCACAGTCACAGCATTTTGGGGCTGTTGTCGATCAGTGTCAGTGTTCTTAACGACTCAGACTGTCAGACATAGGTAAGGATAAGGCTATTGTTTATTTTTGCACCTAGACTTTTGGTACAATAACCTAAAAGGAACACTCCTCTTTTAACAGCTCGTTAACCAGAAGCTGTACTATTCTCATTTAACTGCAGAGCTGGTTATATTGATTCAACTTTCTGTTTGACTTGGGTGTGCTCTTTAGTTAATAAATTCTCCATTGTGGAGTTCGAGCAGAGTAATTAGGTACACATAAGGGAGAGCATGGCTGTGACATGTGAGTGTGGTGTGGTGGAGAACTGAGTTGACCCTGGTCTAATAGCTACGGGCTCTTTCATTGACCAGGTGAGTGCTAACAGCATCATTCTGGTTCCCTTGCTCTCTCTGGGTCATGGGTAATTGGAGCCGCGGGAGAAGGGAAAAACAAAAACGTCAGCCTAATTTGTTCCCTTCCTGTTTGTCCCTGTGTTCTCTGCCTCAGTAATGAAGGTCAAATGAAGGTGTTTTTGAATTTTTCTAATCCCAGCCCCCGTCCCCGCAGGAGGCCTTTTGCCTTTTAGTAGGCCATCATCGTAAATACGAATTTGTTCTTAGTGACTTGCCTAGTTAAATAAAGGTTAAATAAATAAAATGGAGAAACTCCTGGATGTTGTTTTGTCAAGGTGCACCGAAAATACCACAGGGCCTGGCTGAGATATTCATGCAACGCAATGCAGTGCATTGCATTTCAAATGCAATCTTGAGTGAATCTGTATTGTGACGCAGCCTTTGAAAAGGCATTAAGCTTCATTTTTTAAATGTTTTTATTTCACCTTTATTTAACCAGGTAGGCTAGTTGAGAACAAGTTCGCATTTGCAACTGCGACTTGGCTAAGATAAAGCAAAGCAGTTCGACACATACAACAACACAGAGTTACACATGGAATAAACAAACATACAGTAGAAAAAGTCTATAAAGTCTTCAGCTTCAGTGATTTTTGCAGTTCGTTCCAGTCATTGGCAGCAGAGAACTGGAAGGAAAGGTGGCCAAAGGAGGAATTGGTTTTGGGGGTAACCAGTGAAATATACCTGCTGGAGCGCATGCAACAGGTGGGTGCTGCTATGGTGACCAGTGAGCGGAGTTAAGGCTGGGCTTCACCTAGCAAAGACTTGTAGATGACCTGGAGCCAGTGGGTTTGGCAACGAGTGTGAAGCGAGGGCTAGCAAACGAGAGTGTACAGGTCGCAGTGGTGGGTTGTATATGGGGCTTTGGTGACAAAAAGGATGGCACTGCATCCAATTCGTTGAGTAGAGTGTTGGAGGCTATTTTGTAAATGACATTGCTGAAGTCAAGGATCGGTAGGATAGTCAGTTTTACGAGGGTATGTTTGGCAGCACGAGTGAAGGATGCTTTGTTGAGAAATAGGAAGCCGATTCTAGATTTCATTTATTCTTCATATTGTAGAATGGATAGGCCATGGGAGTGGGGAAGCAGGAGGATTGTCCCCTAGGTTCTGTGTTGTACTTAGCCCAGGGATAGATTGTTTAGTTAGATTAAGTCATTTTGGATGATGCTGATAGTATGGATCAGAGAGGCAATGGTGCTTGTACTTCCAACACGTCTGATTTAATTGGCAGTTCTCTTTGTCAATATAGCAGTTAACCACACAACAGATCTCTATCACCTGTCTGCCTGCCCACCTGCCCGCCCGCTCGCTCGCTCATATAATTCACATCACTATCTCACTCATCAGCATAGCCCAGGGCAACTCCAGTCCTCGGGGGCCTGATTGGTGTCACACTTTTGCCCCAGCTAACACACCTGACTCCAATAATCATCTAATCGTGATCTTCAGTTAAAAATGCAATTAGTTTAAATCAGGTGTGTTTGCTAGAGATGGGGGGAAAAGTGTGACACCAATCAGGCCCCCGAGGACTGGATAACCGGTATTTATAGGGTAGTGCCTATAACATTACCTCATCAGGATAACCGGTATTTATAGGGTAGTGCCTATAACATTACCTCATCAGTATAGCCAGTATTTATAGGGTAGTGCCTATAACATTACCTCATCAGTATAGCCGGTATTTATAGGGTAGTGCCTATAACATTACCTCATCAGTATAGCCGGTATTTATAGGGTAGTGCCTATAACATTACCTCATCAGTATAGCCGGTATTTATAGGGTAGTGCCTATAACATTACCTCATCAGTATAGCCGGTATTTATAGGGTAGTGCCTATAACATTACCTCATCAGTATAGCCGGTATTTATAGGGTAGTGCCTATAACATTACCTCATCAGTATAGCCGGTATTTATAGGGTAGTGCCTGTAACATTACCTCATCAGTATAGCCGGTATTTATAGGGTAGTGCCTGTAACATTACCTCATCAGTATAGCCGGTATTTATAGGGTAGTGCCTGTAACATTACCTCATCAGTATAGCCGGTATTTATAGGGTAGTGTCATCGTTTTACCTCATCAGCATAACGTCAGGTCTCTCCTCCTCCTTTACTATTAGCAAGCGTGTGGAATGTCATTCACCTATTAACTTCACCCTATGATCATGGCACACTAAGGCAATTCCACCACGGTTGCGGATTAACCTATGGACTCACTCGTGTAATAATTACTTTAATCTCTTTCAACCAGTAGACCCCTTTCTGTGTTTGCAAACGTTGCCGCACGAGGGCGATGTGCGCAAGTTGGTTGCAGAACACGGGTTTCTTAGAGAAAGCCAGCAAAAAAAAAGCCTCTATTTACATGTTGCTTATGAGTGCATTTCACACTACTTTTGGATTATAATTGGATTTTAAGGCTTGTATGAATGTCCTGTTTAACATAATGTTTGTGTCATCATCGCAAATCAACTGTATTATACTTAGAAAACACTTCAACCTTAACCAGTACAATTGGTTAGCTTTTGCTACAGACTACATCAATGAGCGTTAGCATTCTAGCTAACAACTGCTGCATCCAAAATAGTTATTTTGCAAAGACGACAACCAAATATAATCTTAGCAGCTGTTCAAGCAAGAATCAAAACATCATTGAAGGCGTATGAGAACCCCAAAATGTTTTTGTTGTTGTTCAGAAGTAATAAAAACAAATCTAGGCTATGTTGAATAGGCGCAGATGGCGATGGATTTCTTACTGCAGCCAAGCGTCTCGTGCATCTGTGCGTGAAGTCGGTGTGTCGTGTACTGGAAAAGGGTCTATGGGCATGAATCTCAAACCTTGCGTCTCCCACTTGCTGTTTTGCAGCAACAGTCTTCCAACGACCTCCCGATCACCACCAACTGAAGGCCCGTCATCGGATCCCTGTTCTCCCAGTGGGTGGGGGGGTTGGATGCCAGCTGCCCAGCATAGGGCAACCTGTCATTAGCATCTGGTTCTGAGGAACATTCCTCTGAGACGAGGCCTACCCCAAACTATCCTACCCAAAAAGATTCAATAAAATTCCATATTGTATTCTGTCTCTGTCATTCAGTTACGCCTGTATTCTATTTTAACAGTATTTTGCTCTTCATGGATGAATTCAGAAAGTGGTTTTAATAAAAAAAATAAAAAAAATACATTAACATTTCAAAAAAAAGTAGCTTCTAGTCCTCAGTTTGAGAAGTCATTAAAAATATGCAGTTTTTCCACATTTTGAATTGTTATTTTAAGTTTACTTCCTGAATTGACAGCCTTCAAGTTGAATTGACCCCTGCCCTTGTGCTCTTATAATCTGACCTACTGTATGTGTCTGTGTGTTGGCAGTGCTGGGAGGTCCAGAGTCTCGTGGGGTGCTGAGGAAGATCAGTGATATGCTGGAGGTCATCATGAAGAGGATGGACACTTTGTCCAAACTGGGCAACACCACCACAGACTCCCACAGACTGGATGAGCTCAGCTCAGCACTGGACAGGTACGGTTCTGGGGTTTGGTAGCAGGCCTGCCATTACATAATGTATGGTGCATGCATGTATTTGTCCGCATATAAACAAATAATTGGAGAATATTTAAACTAGAAGTTGTCTCGTTAGTCTCAACATTTTCCTATCTATTTGCCCTGTTATTGGGTGGACATGGACAGTCAGACAAGGATGATGCGCTACCAGACATGCAGAGGCTAACAACCTGGAGTTTGCTCTTCCGTCTCCATGGCAACAGACCTCTCTCATACAGGGGGTTGAGAGGCTCCCTCCTGCCGGGGTTTGCCCATGTCTGACACTCTGGCCATCCCTTCTGGACGTCCCTGCTCCTACACTCACCGTCTCACACCAGGAAAATATTCCCTGCTCAAACTATGTCTGAGAGTTGCGCTAACTGCCAGGATGCAGAGTTGTGGATGTTTGATATGAATTCTAACCACCAGAGTAGACAGTATTATTAGAACATAAATAACTCCCACTATTCACATTCTATCATGTACAGTACAGGCATCTAATTGGCTTCTTTGGGAGGTACTATAGAAATGATGAGGATTTTCTTCCTAAATGTTGCCGGAAAGAGGCCATTCATTGCTGTTTAAGTCAGCCTAACTGTAAGCGATTATGAAAAAGGGGGAGCATTTCTAGGCTTCAGCAGTTTGCCTTTGGTAATGAAGTCTAGTCTGCTTGGTGACCTGCTCAGAATTCAGCCAAGGTGCAGTTTAACAGATGCAAACAAAGAACCCAGAGCCATTGAGTCCACAGTTAGGTCTTTAAAAAGGAATCGGCCGTCTCTCTCTCTTTCATGCTGTATATGGTTCTCCAGGGCCAGACACCCATTGTAAATGTATTAGTGGAGTTCTATAGAGGGAGGACAGGATTCTGTCTGTCCACAGGAATGTTTCCTATACTGATCAGTCTGTGCTGCAGTCTGGTGCTGTGCAGAGGACCGCTCTGTCTGTGTCTGGCTCTCATCTGTTCTGACATGCTGCCTCATAGGAGGGAATAGGAAGGGATGTCTAACACTTGCCCGTAGGTGATATTAGAGGGGGATTTTACGCAAAGTAATGCAGCATTTTAGACACACATACCACACCCATGCTCATACACTTATACCAAAAGCCCTGGTCTAAACCATTGCCCATTTCTTCCAACAAAAAAAAAACTCCCAACCATGAATTTAAATGCATATGTTAGATAAAGCTGTACAGTTTGAACAAAAGCCAAAGGCCAGTGTTGACCACTGTGTACAGTCAGTGTCTCATTGATATGACTGGGCTGTTAGACCCCAGCTATTGATTTGGCTCTGGTTGATACTCCCTGTTAAACAGTGTATTCAGCTCTGCAGAGTCCATCTGTAGTACAGTAGTACTCCTTAAGACCAGCATCCTTCTTATTGGAGGGTCCTCAGCTTCCCTGACCAGGTCACAGCAGCCTTGGGAAGACCCAGTGTAGAAGTAACAGATAGAGGCTGAATGGACTGGTGATGATTCTGTCTCGGAGGCCTTGCTTAACCATGGCTATGCCCGTGAGAACGTTTAGTCCTCAGTTCTCTACAGCACACACAGGAGCACTGTTCTTTTATACTGTGGGGCCCAGGCGACTGACTGACTGCATTGAGATTATACACAATCATCATGGCTCCATAAAGACAGCTGGAAATCTCTGTGCCTCTTTTGACCTTTATGCTACATCAGCGAGGGCTGAGATTTCTGTCTTTATCGGAAGGGAGCCAAAGCAAGTTCAAAATGTTCACACTGCCATAATGCTTCAGCTTGGAGTTCCTGGGCACCTTCCAGTTTTCACTGCTAGTGCCTGAGATAGGGTTCAGGGCTATCTCCCTCTTTTTATTGCTGTCTCCTTTTCTCTTTCTTTCTCACTCTCTTTTTTTCTGCTTGTTTTGCCAACACTAACATGGCAACAACAAGCCATGGCAGTCAGCTGCCATAAAAGGCATTTGCTAACAACCTAATTGCGCTCTGTTCTCAGTCTCCCAGGGACTGGCTTCAATGTGCTGAGTCACTTTTTCACCTCAACAAATAAATTGTGTCAGAGTTTAAAAGCTTTTTTATTTCACTCTCCAACCAAGTTCCACACAATTATAATTTCCTCTACTTGTTGAAGCTCTTCTCTTTTGGGAGGAAACAGTAAGCGTATACTGTAGGAGGGTGGACTTCGATGAAAGAAGTAGCCTTCTACGTTTCTTTTTCTAGATGTTTCCAGGGAGTTTAAGGATTGAGATAAAGGATAAAGATTGAATGTGCATTCCCACTGGGCACAGACATCAATTCAACATCTATTCCACGTTGGCTCAACATAATTTCATTGAAATGACTAGGAAAACAACAATCCATTCAACCAGTGTGTGTCCGGTGGGTTGTCACGGGGAAAGAGATGGCACAAATGATCAGGTCAGTAAGAAAGAGAAGACATGCCTAACACTTCATTCACCTGTGCCTAATTGATAGTCATTCCCCTGTGTGTGTGTGTGTGTGTGTGGGTTGGCAGGATCCAGCCGATTGGTCTGGTGGAGAGGATCCAGGCTATCGCCCAGAACCTGTCTGACATGGCTGTGAGGGTGGAGCAGATCCTACAGCGCAGCATGGCCACCAACAGAGGTACAAGAGACACACACACATCTGACCACTCTTCACATTTGAAAGGTAGTTGTGTATGTCTGCCACACTATAAGACCCTATTGAACATGACAGGCAGCATTTATGACAGTACTTCAGATGATGAGTCTCCATTCCTGTCTTTGTGAAGAGAGCTACGCTGCAGGAGGGCTCTATCTCCCTGTGTCAGCATAATTATAAATAACGCTAGATGATGTTCAGTGTATGCTGATGAATTCCCCTCTAGTTAAGAAGATCTGAGACTGTCAGCTTTCTTCAATTAGCTGTCCTCTGCTCAGTTCATTGTGCTCCTGTTCTGTTTGAAAAAGAGATACAGTAGGCTACTTACATGCAAAGCGAGACTAACTCCACTAGCCGACAAATTAGAAAGCCAATTATAGACTTTGCATATTGTCATTATTTGCCTTGTCATTGAGTAAAGCAGACATGTCCTATTCTGTAGAGACTGTTTTTGCTACCAGAACCTAATCCCCTGGCTAATTTAGTGACACCGCTAGTGTTAGCGCTCCACACTGTGACTGCTGTAGTTATAATGGTAATCAAACAGAATGGCTGCTAATCCTTTGTCTGTGATTGCGCTCACCCAGGCTTGGCGGCACGCTGGTAGAGGAACAGCTTCCGCTCTCTTTAATTAGGCTAATTGGAGCTGGCTGCCGACAAGGAGGGAGGGAGGGAGGCAGGGGAGAGAGGGAATGAAGGAGTGAGACTGGGGAGAGAGGGAATGAAGGAGTGAGACTGGGGAGAGAGGGAATGAAGGAGTGAGACTGGGGAGAGAGGGAATGAAGGAGTGAGACTGGGGAGAGAGGGAATGAAGGAGTGAGACTATGGAGAGAGGGAATGAAGAAGTGAGACTGGGGAGAGAGGGAATGAAGAAGTGAGACTGGGGAGAGAGGGAATGAAGGAGTGAGACTATGGAGAGAGGGAATGAAGGAGTGAGACTGGGGAGAGAGGGAATGAAGGAGTGAGACTGGGGAGAAAGGAACGTGGGGGAGAGAGGGGATTTTATTAATCAAGCCCACGCAGTGTTGTCTATCCACTGTTCTCAGTAGGCATCAGATATCAGCAAGGCTTTCAGAAGAGGCTGATAATTAACCCAACAGCATGTCTAACACTCTGTTCTATCCCCATGGCCAGTAGAGTTAACTAACCCAACAGTCTGTCAACACTGTTCTATCCCCATGGCCAGTAGCGTTAACTAACCCAACAGCCTGTCTAACACTCTGTTCTATCCCCATGGCCACTAGAGTTAACTAACCCAACTGCCTGTCTAACACTCTGTTCTATCCCCATGGCCACTAGAGTTAACTATCCCAACAGCCTGTCTAACTCTCAAATCAAATCAAATTTTATTTGTCACATACACATGGTTAGCAGATGTTAATGCGTGTGTAGCGAAATGCTTGTGCTTCTAGTTCCGACAATGCAGTAATAACCAACGAGTAATCTAGCTAACAATTCCAAAACTACTACCTTATCCACACAAGTGTAAAGGGATAAAGAATATGTACATAAAGATATATGAATGAGTGATGGTACAGAGCGGCATAGGCAAGATGCAGTAGATGGTATCGAGTACAGTATATACATATGAGATGAGTAATGTAAACAAAGTGGCATAGTTTAAAGTGGCTAGTGATACATGTATTACATAAAGATGCAGTAGATGATATAGAGCACAGTATATACAGTGCCTTGCGAAAGTATTCGGCCCCCTTGAACTTTGCGACCTTTTGCCACATTTCAGGCTTCAAACATAAAGATATAAAACTGTATTTTTTTGTGAAGAATCAACAACAAGTGGGACACAATCATGAAGTGGAACGACATTTATTGGATATTTAAAACTTTTTTAACAAATCAAAAACTGAAAAATTGGGCGTGCGAAATTATTCAGCCCCCTTAAGTTAATACTTTGTAGCGCCACCTTTTGCTGCGATTACAGCTGTAAGTCGCTTGGGGTATGTCTATCAGTTTTGCACATCGAGAGACTGAAATTTTTTCCCATTCCTCCTTGCAAAACAGCTTGAGCTCAGTGAGGTTGGATGGAGAGCATTTGTGAACAGCAGTTTTCAGTTCTTTCCACAGATTCTCGATTGGATTCAGGTCTGGACTTTGACTTGGCCATTCTAACACCTGGATATGTTTATTTTTTAACCATTCTATTGTAGATTTTGCTTTATGTTTTGGATCATTGTCTTGTTGGAAGACAAATCTCCGTCCCAGTCTCAGGTCTTTTGCAGACTCCATCAGGTTTTCTTCCAGAATGGTCCTGTATTTGGCTCCATCCATCTTCCCATCAATTTGAACCATCTTCCGTGTCCCTGCTGAAGAAAAGCAGGCCCAAACCATGATGCTGCCACCACCATGTTTGACAGTGGGGATGGTGTGTTCAGCTGTGTTGCTTTTATGCCAAACATAACGTTTTGCATTGTTTGCCAAAAGTTTAATTTTGGTTTCATCTGACCAGAGCACCTTCTTCCACATGTTTGGTGTGTCTCCCAGGTGGCTTGTGGCAAACTTTAAACAACACTTTTTATGGATATCTTTAAGAAATGGCTTTCTTCTTGCCACTCTTCCATAACGGACAGATTTGTGCAATTTACGACTGATTGTTGTCCTATGGACAGAGTCTCCCACCTCAGCTGTAGATCTCTGCAGTTCATCCAGAGTGATCATGGGCCTCTTGGCTGCATCTCTGGTCAGTCTTCTCCTTGTATGAGCTGAAAGGTTAGAGGGATTGCCAGGTCTTGGTAGATTTGCAGTGGTCTGATACTCCTTCCATTTCAATATTATCGCTTGCACAGTGCTCCTTGGGATGTTTAAAGCTTGGGAAATATTTTTGTATCCAAATCCGGCTTTAAACTTCTTCACAACAGTATCTCGGACCTGCCTGGTGTGTTCCTTGTTCTTCATGATGCTCTCTGCGCTTTTAACGGACCTCTGAGACTACCACAGTGCAGGTGCATTTATACGGAGACTTGATTACACACAGGTGGATTGTATTTATCATCATTAGTCATTTAGGTCAACATTGGATCATTCAGAGATCCTCACTGAACTTCTGGAGAGAGTTTGCTGCACTGAAAGTAAAGGGGCTGAATAATTTTGCACGCCCAATTTTTCAGTTTTTGATTTGTTAAAAAAGTTTGAAATATCCAATAAATGTCGTTCCACTTCATGATTGTGTCCCACTTGTTGTTGATTCTTCACAAAAAAATACAGTTTTATATCTTTATGTTTGAAGCCTGAAATGTGGCAAAAGGTCGCAAAGTTCAAGGGGGCCGAATACTTTCGCAAGGCACTGTACGTATACATATGAGATAAATAATTTAGAGTATGTAAACATTATATTAAGTAGCATTGTTTAAAGTGGCTAGTGATATATTTTACATCAATTCCCATCAATTCCCATTATTAAAGTGGCTGAAGTTGAGTCAGTGTGTTGGCAGCAGCCACTCAATGTTAGTGGTGGCTGTTTAACAGTCTGATGGCCTTGAGATAGAAGCTGTTTTTCAGTCTCTCGGTCCCTGCTTTGATGCACCTGTACTGACCTCGCCTTCTGGATGATAGCGGGGTGAACAGGCAGTGGCTCGGGTGGTTGTTGTCCTTGATGATCTTTATGGCCTTCCTGTGACATCGGGTGGTGTAGGTGTCCTGGAGGGCAGGTAGTTTGCCCCCGGTGATGCGTTGTGCAGACCTCACTACCCTCTGGAGAGCCTTACGGTTGTGGGCGGAGCAGTTGCCGTACCAGGCGGTGGGTGATACAGCCTGACAGGATGCTCTCGATTGTGCATCTGTAGAAGTTTGTGAGTGCTTTTGGTGACGAGCCAAATTTCTTCAGCCTCCTGAGGTTGAAGAGGCGCTGCTGCGCCTTCTTCACGATGCTGTCTGTGTGGGTGGACCAATTCAGTTTGTCTGTGATGTGTACACCGAGGACCTTAAAACTTAATACCCTCTCCACTACTGTTCCATCGTTGTGGATAGGGTGGTGTTCCCTCTGCTGTTTCCTGAAGTCCACAATCATCTCCTTAGTTTTGTTGACTTTGAGTGTGAGGTTATTTTCCTGACACCACACTCCGAGGGCCCTCACCTCCTCCCTGTAGGCCGTCTCGTCGTTGTTGGTAATCAAGCCTACCACTGTTGTGTCGTCCGCAAACTTGATGATTGAGTTGGAGGCGTGCGTGGCCACGCAGTCGTGGGTGAACAGGGAGTACAGGAGAGGGCTCAGAACGCACCCTTGTGGGGCCCCAGTGTTGAGGATCAGCGGGGTGGAGATGTTGTTACCTACCCTCACCACCTGGGGGCGGCCCGTCAGGAAGTCCAGTACCCAGTTGCACAGGGCGGGGTCTAGACCCAGGGTCTCGAGCTTGATGACGAGTTTGGAGGGTACTATGGTGTTAAATGCTGAGCTGTAGTCGATGAACAGCATTCTCACATAGGTATTCCTCTTGTCCAGATGGGTTAGGGCAGTGTGCAGTGTGGTTGAGATTGCATCGTCTGTGGACCTATTTGGGCGGTAAGCAAATTGGAGTGGGTCTAGGGTGTCAGGTAGGGTGGAGGTGATATGGTCCTTGACTAGTCTCTCAAAGCACTTCATGATGACGGAGGTGAGTGCTACGGGGGCGGTAGTCGTTTAGCTCAGTTACCTTAGCTTTCTTGGGAACAGGAACAATGGTGGCCCTCTTGAAGCATGTGGGAACAGCAGACTGGGATAGGGATCGATTGAATATGTCCGTAAACACACCAGCCAGCTGGTCTGCGCATGCTCTGAGGGCGCGGCTGGGGATGCCGTCTGGGCCTGCAGCCTTGCGAGGGTTAACACGTTTAAATGTTTTACTCACCTCGGCTGCAGTGAAGGAGAGTACGCATGTTTTGGTTGTGGGCCGTGTCAGTGACACTGTATTGTCCTCAAAGCGGGCAAAAAAGTTATTTTGTCTGCCTGGGAGCAAGGCATCCTGGTCCATGACTGGGCTGGTTTTCTTTTTGTAATCCGTGATTGACTGTAGACCCTGCCACATACCTCTTGTGTCTGAGCCGTTGAATTGCGATTCTACTTTGTCTCTATACTGACGCTTAGCTTGTTTGATTGCCTTGCGGAGGGAATAGCTACACTGTTTGTATTCGGTCATGTTTCCGGTCACCTTGCTGTTCTATCCCCATGGCCACTAGACTTAACTAACCCAACAGTCTGTCTAACACCCTGTTCTATTCCCATGGCCAGTAGAGTTAACTAACCCAACAGTCTAACACTCTGTTCTATCCCCATGGCCTGTCTAACACTCTGTTCTATCCCCATGGCCAGGAGAGTTCTGCTCTAATACAAGAGACTAGTGCTAAAGCTAAGATATGCTCCCTTTTAGGTATGACCTGTTGAAAAGCTTGTCTGGTTTCTGCCCCAACTGCTCCACACTATCCTCATAGGGCTGAATAGCAAAGTTATGAGCAGATATTTTAAGGATTCTGCCCATAGGGAGGTGTTTGTTGTTAATACATGTGTTTTTCTCCCACAGTTAAGGATGGCGCAACAGGACAGTGTGAGGTGCCCAAAGACCCTCACTACCCAGACTGCCCCAGCAAGGTGGATGTAAGTCTGCATGTCATGCAATTTCACAGTGGTTTTCCTGATCCCACAGTCCCTATGTCCTTTTGCTCTTGGACTGTTTATTACCCTGCAACTCCAGCTTTACGATCAGCTTCAATCAACCCTGCCTTGTTTCACAAGGATCAATGTCTAGTGCCGTGTTCAGATCAATGAAAGGACCTTGACCAAGTCCAAGTCAGATTTCATGGGTTCCTTAGCTATAATACATTCATTTCTACACTGACATTTGACCCCTTTGACCTCCTTTGATACATAGAGATACTGTATATATTTATTATTGCTTGAGTCTCCCTTGACCTTTTCCCTCAGTGGATGCGTGCCCGCTGGACCTCAGACCCCTGCTATGCCTTCTATGGGGTGGACGGCTCCGACTGCTCCTTCCTCATCTACCTGAGTGAGGTGGAGTGGTTCTGCCCCCCTCTGACCTGGAGGAACCAGACCACCACACCCACGCACATACCTTTCCCCAAGAGACAGGTGGGATAGCTGGGTTGGCATGGGCTGTTTACAGGGCTGCTATAGTGTGTGTGTGTACAGAGTTTGTGTCTATGATAGTCTTTGTATTTCATCTCCACTCTAATTTCCCTGTATCCGACTGGCACACAGTCTCCTGGGAGGGGAGTGTGGATATACAGTCACTCACAGTCTATTCTCCCTCTGCCTTGAATCATGGCTGTTGCTGTTTTTCTTGTGAGAGCAGCATTCCAGTTATTTCTGGGTCCACCAGGGCCAGGTGTTCTAGTTAGTTGCTGCTCCCCGGAGCGCTGTACACTACACACCAATGGGTCGGCTGCTCAGTTCAATTATCTGTGCAGCTTAATCATGGATTCTAATTACCTGCCTGGATCCAGCTGGACTAATCCTGTGACTTCTCTCAGGTGTTCCTCTGCGTTCACAGAAGCACCTACAAGTTGCTTTCCAAACAATAATTCACTTGTAGTGCGAAAGTAATGCATCTCATATAGATTTTGTATGTGTGCATAAGCAAGCGAATGTGTGTGGAAGGAAAGATGGATTGTGTGTCCCCACTGTGTGTGTGTGTGTGTGTGTGTGAGAGAGAGACGGAGAGGTTTGTGTGACTGTCTATGTGCCATTTATAAGTCCTCTGTGCTCCCTTATGCAGTTACAACATTGATTAGCACTTGGCTGCTCAGATTGCACTGTGATCCAGCGATTAAAAAGGGCTGGGAAACACGCAGAGAGAAATGAAGGCAGCCTGTTTATGAGCATGAGGCAGGAGTCCCTCAGGCAACACTATCTGAGAGCCTTGCCTACAGGGGGAATGGGTATGACAGGGAGAGCTGTACTCGTATAACACCCATCTCTACTCAACTCCAAGTAGGGCTGCTGGATTTTGGTGGTTACCATGTGGCTGTTTTGTACAGGTTTGGGGAGGTGTTAATGTATTAATTAAGTGTTTAATGTATTGGACTTATATATAGCTTTTTCTAGGTGCTCAAAGTGATTAACATAGTAAGGGGAGGAAAAAAATGTAGATGTTCCTTTTCCTGTCCTCCAGGCGGCATTCCGGTCAGACATCGGGGCCCTCCTGGAGCAGGTGGGTACGGGGAAGGAGTCTCTGAGTTTCATGAAGAGAAGGATGCGCAGGCTGGCTGCACAGTGGGCCTCGGCTGCACGCAGGCTAAATGACCGTTTGAGGAGTCAATGGAGGGAGCAGAAGAGGGTGAGTGTGTGGTGACTGTGGAGAGAGAGAGAGTTTCTGTGTGTCTGCTATGAGTCAAAAGGTTGACAGTTCACTCATCTCTTCCCATGACAGTGCAGGCCAGTAATATGTTGTGCAGGTAGGTGCCCATTTTGGTTTGCTATATTTGATTCCCGAAAGAATAGGCCGAGACACTGACAAAAAGATGGAAGGTTGACAAAAGACGGATCAAGACGAGGTGGCCTTCATGAACATTACAGTGGTGACGTTTTTCTCCACTAGCGATTACGGACCCATTTGCTGTGAGTGGTGTTACTGTGAATGGCTGAGAGGAGTAGATTTGTAAGGAGGAGACTGACCAGCCGTTATCAGGAGAGCAGGCCTGGGATTTATTGTCTTTAGGGCTCTTTAACCAGCCTAACCTTTTACAGGGACATTCTCAGAGTGGTGGAGGAGCCTGAATACAGGAACACTGCTTTACCATCACTGATGAAATTACAATGACTGTAGAATCTCCCCAAGCCTGCCCTTTGTGTCAAAAACCTTTTCGTAATGTCATAAACGGTTATAAATCAACCTCAGAATAATATTGGCATGTGTGTGTGCACATGCCTGTGCTTGTCTGCAGTGCACTAGATGGATTAAACAGTACCTGTGCTGATTTTCCTTTCACAGTGAAGTGAATAACATTAGATTGACAAGCTAACCACCTCCGTCACCGGCTTCATAAGGAAATGCATCGGCGACGTTGTCCCCGTAGTGAAGGGTCGCTGCTTCCCCAAACAAAAGCCCTGGATTAACACGGAGGTTGGCGCTAAGAGAAAGGATGGGGGACAAAGGATACCGCACACAGGGCTATCGCAGAGGCTACGGCTACAACCCTGAGGCTACGGCTACAACCCTGAGGCTACGGCTACAACCCTGAGGCTACGGCTACAACCCTGAGGCTACGGCTACAACCCTGAGGCTACGGCTACAACCCTGAGGCTACGGCTACAACCCTGAGGCTACGGCTACAACCCTGAGGCTACGGCTACAACCCTGAGGCTACGGCTACAACCCTGAGGCTACGGCTACAACCCTGAGGCTACGGCTACAACCCTGAGGCTACGGCTGAGGAAAGGAACAAGTACAAGAAGTCCCTCTACGCAAAATATCAAAAGGACGATAAGGTATAAGGTGGAATAATACTATACAGGCTCCGACCTACAGTCCATTACGGATTACAAAGGAAGACGCTCTCTGTCCAACGATGCCTCTCTTCCAGACGAACTCAATGCATTTTATGCACGCTTCGACCATAACATCGTTTCATGCGCGAGGGCCCCCACCAACCCAGAGAACTGGGTTTTCTCGCTCTCCGAGGCCAACGTGAGTAAGATCTTTAATCAGGTCAACACTCTCAAGGACGCGGGGCCAGACAGTACTCAAGAGCATGTTCTCAGAGCATGCGCAGATCAGCTGGCAGGCATTTTCACTATCCTCGTTCCTGTTCCCAATAACTCTAAAGCTTCAAGCCATAGTGACTACCACCCTGAAGTGGTTTGAAAGGCTAATTATGGCACACATCAACTCCATCATCCCAGACACCATAGATCCACCCCAATTTGCATACTGCCCCAACAGATCCAAAGACAACTTAATCTCAATTGCACTCCACACTGCCCTCACCCACCGAGATAAGAGGAATGCCTACGTGTGAATGCTGTTCACTGACTACAGCTCAGCGTTCAACACTGTCCACTAAAAGTTTGTCACCAAGCTAAGGACGCTGGGACTGAACACTTCCCTACACATTCACACTGCTATGCTGACCGTCAACATGGGGCCCCACACTGGTATGTGCTTAGTCCCTTCCTGTACTACCTGTTCACCCACGACTGCGTGGCCGTGCACTACTCCAACACAATCATCAAGTTTGCTGACGACACAACGCTGGTAGGCCTGATCACTGGCGACGATGAGACAGCCTACAGTGAGGAGGTCAGTGACCTGGCAGTGTGTTGCCGGGACAACAATCTCTGCCTCAACGACAGTAAGACCAAGGAGCTGATCAACACATCGATGGGGCTGCAGTGTAGCGGGTCGAGAGCTTCAGATTCCTCTGTGTCCAACTCACTAAGGACTTTAAAATGGTCCATTCACACATGCACAGCCGTGAAGAAGGCACAACATTGCCTCTTCCAACTTTTATTTACATATTTTTATTGAATCTTTATTTAACTAGGCAAGTCAATTAAGAACAAATTCTTATTTACAATGATGGATTACCAAGAGGCAAAAGGCCTCCTGCGGGGACAAAACACACATCACGACAAGAGAGACACCACAACACTACATAAAGAGAGACCTAAGACAACACAACATGGCAGCAACAGAACATGACAACACAACATGGTGACAACACATGGTAGCAACACAACATGACAACACAACATGGTAGCAACACAACATGACAACACAACATGGTAGCAACACAACATGACAACACAACATGGTAGCAACACAACATGACAACACAACATGGTAACAACAACATGGTAACAACACAACATGACAACACAACATGGTAAAAATGCAACATGACAACATGGAAACAACACAACATGACATCACAACATGGTAACAATACCACAACACATGGTAACAACACAACAACACAACATGGTGACAACACAACATGGTAGCAACACGACATGACAACACAACATGATAGCAACACAACATGGTGACAACATGACAACACAACATGGTAATACAACAACAACACAGCAGGGGTGGCAGGTAGCCTAGTGGTTAGAGCGTTGGGCCAGTACCCAAAAGGTTGCTGGATCGAATCCCCGAGCTGACAATGTAAAAAATATGTTGTTCTGCTCCTGAACAAGGTAGTTAACCGACTGTTCCCTGGTAGACTGTCATTGTAAATAAGATTTTTTCTTAACTGACTTGCCTAGTTAAATAAAGGTAAAAAAAAAACATGACAACACAACATAGCAACAACATTGCAGCAGCACAACATAGTAGCAGCACAACATAGTAGCAGCACAACATAGTAGCAGCACAGCATAGTAGCAGCACAACATAGTAGCAGCACAACATAGTAGCAGCACAGCATAGTAGCAGCACAACATAGTAGCAGCACAGCATAGTAGCAGCACAACATAGTCGCAGCACAGCATAGTAGCAGCACAGCATAGTAGCAGCACAACATAGTAGCAGCACAGCATAGTAGCAGCACAACATAGTAGCAGCACAGCATAGTAGCAGCACAACATAGTAGCAGCACAGCATATTAGCAGCACAGCATAGTAGCAGCACAACATAGTAGCAGCACAGCATAGTAGCAGCACAGCATAGTAGCAGCACAACATAGTAGCAGCACAGCATAGTAGCAGCACAGCATAGTAGCAGCACAACATAGTAGCAGCACAGCATAGTAGCAGCACAACATAGTAGCAGCACAGCATAGTAGCAGCACAACATAGTAGCAGCACAGCATAGTAGCAGCACAACATAGTAGCAGCACAGCATAGTAGCAGCACAACATAGTAGCAGCACAGCATAGTAGCAGCACAACATAGTAGCAGCACAACATAGTAGCAGCACAACATAGTAGCAGCACACACATAGTAGCAGCACAACATAGTAGCAGCACAACATAGTAGCAGCACAACATAGTAGCAGCACAACATAGTAGCAGCACAACATAGTAGCAGCACAGCATAGTAGCAGCACAACATAGTAGCAGCACAACATAGTAGCAGCACAGCATAGTAGCAGCACAGCATAGTAGCAGCACAGCATAGTAGCAGCACAACATAGTAGCAGCACAACATAGTAGCAGCACAACATAGTAGCAGCACAACATAGTAGCAGCACAGCATAGTAGCAGCACAACATAGTAGCAGCACAGCATAGTAGCAGCACAACATAGTAGCAGCACAACATAGTAGCAGCACAGCATAGTAGCAGCACAACATAGTAGCAGCACAGCATAGTAGCAGCACAGCATAGTAGCAGCACAACATAGTAGCAGCACAACATAGTAGCAGCACAACATAGTAGCAGCACAACATAGTAGCAGCACAACATAGTAGCAGCACAGCATAGTAGCAGCACAAACTTTGTTAGGCAAAGAAGACGATGCAGCCACAAGTGTCAGAGTGTCCATGATTTAGTCTTTGAATGTAGAGATTGAGATAAAACCTTCCAGTTTGAGTGCTTGTTGCAGCTCTTTCCAGTCACTGGCTGCAGCGACCTGAAAAGAGGAGCAACCCAGGGATGTGTGTGCTTTGGGGACCTTTAACAGAATGTGACTGGCAGAACGGTGTTGTATGTGGAGGATGAGGGTTGCAGTAGGTATCTCAGATAGGGGGGAGTGAGGCCTAACAGGGTTTTATAAATAAGCTTCAACCAGTGGGTCTTGTGACAGGTATACAGAGATGACCAGTTTACAGAGGAGTATAGAGTGCAGTGATGTGTCCTATAAGGAGCATTGGTGGCAAATCTGATGGCCGAAGAACATCTAGCTGCTCGAGAACACCCTTACCTGCCAATCTATAAATTACATCTCCGTAATCTATCATGGGTAGCATGGTCATCTGAATCAGGGTTAGTTTGGCAGCTGGGGTGAACGAGGAGCGATAACGATAGAGGAAACCAAGTCTAGATTTAACCTTAGCCTGCAGCTTGGATATGTGCTGAGAGAAGGGAGGAGGTTGAAAAGGTTTGGCATGGGCCCTCATGAAAGATCCGCAAAACGTTCTACAGCTGCACCATTGAGAGCATCTTGACTAGCTGCATCAGAGGTAAGGTGGTATGGAAACAGCACCGCCCTCTATGCCATGGCGCTACAGAGGGTGATTCGGATAGCCCAGTACATCACTGGGGCCGAGCTCCCTGCCATCCAGAACCTCTATATCAGGCAGTATGAAAAGAAGGCTCGGAATATCATTAAAGACTCCAGCCAACCAAGCCATAGACTGTTCTCTCTGCATCTGCACGGCAAGCGGTACCGGGGCATCAAGACTGACACCTATGCACACTCACAGGGCTCTACACACTCACGCACACTGATACTCCAACACACACACACACACAACAAGCACACACACTCACATACAATCTTAATTTGCGCTGCTGCTACTCTGTCTATCATCCTGATGTCTAGTCACCGTACCTCTATATCTACCAGTATCCCTGCACATCGGAAATATGGAACTGACCCTTTATAAACTGTGTTCTTCCTATTTTTATTTCTCATGGGTTTCTGTTCTACCTTGTTATTTTTAGTGCTACATTGATATTGATTACTACATTGTTGTATTTGGAGCTTGCAAGAAAGGCATTTCACTGTACAAAAACTTGAAGCTTGAATTATGCACAAAACCATGGCTGGAAAATGTGTAGATTGACTGCAGTATTCTTTGAGTTTACCACTCCGAGCATTCTATTTGTGCAAACCCCACTCCTTTAATCCTTCTCTAGTTAAAAAGAGGCTCATAACTTCAAACACCTGAGTGAACTTGAGACGCAGTGATTGATAGGTGTTTGCTTTGCTTTGGGAAAGCAGGCCAGTCTGGTCTTTGGCCAAGAGATGCTTTCAGAACATATATAAATAGGATTCTTCTTTTCATCAGTCTCTCTTTAGAGAACTATTAGCTTGGATAAGCCAGCACCAGCGTTGTCAACACACAGCATCCTTCCCAAGCCTGTTCCTTGATCAGCCTCCAAAAATAAGAGTCTCTTTGTTCTTTTTTTAACGGTGTGTTCAACAGTAATAGTTTCTGTCCATTAACTGGCCCCTCTGGGCTGGGCTGCAGCGTCTCTGACAGAACAGAACAGTGTGTAGAAAACAGACGAGGAGGAACTGCTGCGCTGTTGTGAAAACGCAGATGAGAGAACGATAATCTGCCGATGGAAATAGACTCGTTGAAGGGAGACTTCACGGAGGAGTGGAACTAGACAGCAGCCGTCTACCCCACCTGTCTCTCTCTTCTCTGTCTGCAACCTTGATTTTTCTCTGTCTTTTTCTCTCTACACTGAACTGTGCTTTCACAAAGGCAAAATTGCTGTAGACAACTTTTTAAACTTCCAATTCCTTTTGTAGTCATTTGAAAATGAATTATTTCATGTAGTTATGGTGATGTGACAAGTATTGTGTGGCTGGCATGAGTACCATGGCACTACAGTGACATGAGGATTCACTGGCATCATAGATGCAAGGGGCCTGTTGAGGTACTTCTGTCTGGTCATGGCGAGACATTTGTGTTGCGTCCACTCTTAACAAAAGCAGAGCAATAAATCGCAATTGATTGTCATCGATTTCCCTCTTTGTATTGAGTATGCACTGTGCAGTCATCTTGTCCTCTAGCAATTTCTCTGCATTGTGCAATATTCAATGGGTCTGTGTTGGCTGCCTTCACTGTGTCCTTCGTTTTCTCCCGTCTTTAGTGAGAATGGTTAAACTAGTTTGGAGCACGAACCCCGGAGTGGTTAGCTACTTTACTCTTTAGAAGTAAGATGAGAAAGTTTTGCGAGTCTAAAGTAACTGGGGAAGAATTAAAGGCTGCCGTCTGTTGAGAAATCACACAGTCTGATTTCATTACACAGTTAACAGGCTGGAAGTCCCATCCTCTCTCATCAGCAATTAAAACAGTATTGTACCATTAGGCATATTAATTATCTTCAGCAGGTCAATCGCTATTCAGATTCAAAAATTGTGTTTTCCAAGATTTGCTTGGAGACGAATGTTTCATGGCTTGCATTACTACTCTTCCTGTCTTTTTAGCATAAATATTCAGTTTGTTGCAATTCATCTCTATTCCAAGACCAGTGGTTTGTGGGGGACCTGAGATGTACAGACATGAATGAAGCTAATAGAGATAGCTATGGATAAGAACCATGGATCAGTCCTATTAGTTGGGAGCTCATCAGAATTAGACTGGAAACTCTTCAATCCTATGGTTGCAACCCCTCAAACTTATTTTTTTTCTTCTCAGATCCTGGTGCACGTAGGCTTCCTGACAGAGGAGTCAGGGGACGTGTTCAGCCCCAAGGTCCTGAAGGGAGGTCCTCTGGGGGAGATGGTCCAGTGGGCCGACATCCTCACAGCCCTGCACGTCCTGGGCCACAACCTCAAGATCTCTGTCTCGCTCAAGGAGCTGCAGGGGTGAGTCAGATGATGTCATGTTCTATCTATGTCTATATCTATATGTAAGGATGGGACCTATCACAGTATTCAGACTGCGTCTAGTGGTTCAGAACTTCTTCCTCTGGCTCAGAGTATATAAAGTCATGCATGAGAGAGGACTTTTTCAGCACCATGGATAGCTCCAGGGAGAACCTTACTGTGGCAATTCGAACTGTTCTGTCAATTCTTAATCCCCTCACGAATGCTCTAGTCCTGTGACATATATTTATTGAGAGTCATGTGACTTGTTGTGACATCATCATATTTTTCCCACTTTGAGATGTTTTTTTGCACACACATTTGGATGAACAAACAAGCTTAATTCTCTGGCACTCATGTCATACATATCTTATAAACACATCTCTATTTATACCGTCTTACCTTTTTAGGTGATGTGTAACCATGTATAAGGCAGCCCATCTTAGGGTTCATTCCCACACAGTGTGTTTGGTCTCACCCTGATAAGCCTCCTGCCTCCCTGTGGACTGGAGTTCCAGCCAGACAGACAGCGTTTATGTGTTCCTCTCCCAGCTCACTGACCCCAGACAGACAGCGTTTATGTGTTCCTCTCCCAGCTCACTGACCCCAGACAGACAGCGTTTATGTGTTCTTCTCCCAGCTCACTGACCCCAGACAGACAGCGTTTATGTGTTCCTCTCCCAGCTCACTGACCCTGACAGACAACGTTTATGTGTTCCTCTCCCAGCTCACTGACCCCAGACTGACAGCGTTTATGTGTTCCTCTCCTAGCTCACTGACCCCAGACTGATAGCAGTGGCTGGCTGGGCCACAGAGCAACATCCGGTCTAACCAAGGCTTTATTTATCCATCTGAAAAGATAACGCTATTGATTTTCAAGTCGGCCAGGTGTGACTGCTGGAGTTAAGAGAGCAGATGGATCAATCTGGGAGTAAATGCCATAAACGTCTTGGAGGACCCAGTCCCTGCTTCTCCTTTTATCTTTTACCCTTTCCCAGTTTCACCCGGCCTGGTCTAAATTGCAGTGTTTAAGTCGGACTGGAGATATTGGATATTGTCGATTCCTGCCAGTGCAGACGTGAGGCTGAGAGAAATTGGACAGGCAGCAGCATATGGTGTGGCTTCTGTTATTGAACATATATTCCTCACTGTGGGGAAGCGTCCGAGTTAGAGCTGCACTGAAGACTTAGAGCTTCCCTGTGATCTCAAATTGGAGTTTTGAAGAAAGCGGCTTTGATTAGGGTAGACTGGAGATCAGTGAGAGCGGATGGGATTCTGCCTCTTCTGCCCACGCTATTATTTACCTCACTAATTGGTGTCATGGAGTATTGAATTACTGCATTCAGTCACCACAGGGAATGTGTCTTGTGAATGTTGATGAAACCGCATGAGACTGACAGTAATTGTCAATCAGAAACAAATTGGAGCTGTGCTAAAGCCAAGTTAGGCTCTGTTTCCAAAGGTTGAAATGGTGTGTGTGTGTGTGTGTGTGTGTTCTAGTGTGTTTGTTTATTGGTATATGTGAATGTGATGGTCTACTGTAAGGCCCATGCAGCTCTCTATTTGTCAGGAAATGTAATGTGCAGCCTTAGAGAAAATATAATAGAAGGTTGAAATTGGAGCCTATTGGATTTATCAGACAGACCATTTCCCCCTTTTTCTCACAGAGAAAAGAGACGCAGTACATTTCCCACTCTTTTTATGATCCTATCTTCTCAAATTGGCCAATAGAAGAGATGCTGAATGTCCAATAAATTCCTTTCCAGGACCATTAATGAATAGGAAAATCTGACATTTCTCTCCATCTCTACCCCCCCCCCCCCCCTTCTCTCTCTCTCTCTCAAGTTGACAGATTGCTATATGGGGTGCATTCCCACAGATTCCCCCAGGGTTGTATCTATTTAGATTTCATCCTCCTATCTCTCCCACTCAGCCTGGGAAACATGTCATCCTAATATCCCATGGTCTGCATCGGCTGTTATGAGAGGACGATGGTTGGTATTGATGTTTTGCAGATCATGAATTGCTTGGTTTCATCCAAACCACCAGATACTGTAGCTACTACTACTCTAAGTGAGATATAGATTAGTAGTAGCTACAGTACCTGGTGGTTTGGATGAAACCAAGCAGTTTGCTTGAGTGGTTGTAATTATTTCTCATTTGTCACTTCCCCTGCCAGCTTTATGGACTAGTCCTCTGGCTCTCTTTTTTTCATACAATCTTTTTTATTCAGACGTCTCCGTTCCACTCGCTACTTCAGCTGAGGGTCTGTTTTCTCGGTTTAAGCTTCTGGCTCACGTCGCTTGCAGATGCTTAACTAAGCTGCTTCGGTATATTTTGAGTGATATTTTGGACAGAGAGGAGGACGCTCCTCTGCATGCAGACAGATTCATCAAGTCCGCCTTCGCACAGAAAAACAGCTGGAAAAGTCATTCTCCAAGGTCTGTTCCATCTGTAAATTTTCATGATTAATGTAAGCCCATTTTTCTGTTGCGGTTGGTCACGTTGTGGTAGTAGTTGGGGATGGTGCAGTGTGTTTTTCTATGTCACAGTATGAAAATATACTGTATGCCCTCACCACTGTAAGTCACTCTGGATAAGAGTGTCTGCTAAATGACTAACATTTAAAACATGGAAACATCCCATTATTGGTCACCCTCTTCCTCTGCTGTGTTGCCTTGACGGGCAGATGAGTCACTAGGCTGAGAGTGGGGATGGGAGGAAGTGATGAGGCTCCAGTCTCTGTCAAGGGAGGTGAGGTTAATTGAAGGGGGAGCCTCAGTGGTTGTGACATCATATTTGTCGGGAACAGCATCACATGTGCTTAAAGGTGCCCGGCGGCGGTTAGCCAAGCAGTGCAGACAGCTGTCACTTCCTCTAGGGGATCTCCCCCCTGTTCCTCCCAGTGCGACGTGAGTAATTAGCCAGCACCAGAGCATGGCTTATCAACACCCGAGGAGCAGAAAGGGAGGGGATAACAGCCTGACAGAGCTGGCTGGCTGGCTCTGCAGTGACGACAGGGCCAGGAGAATATTGAGAACCCCCCTCATACAGCAGCTCTGTATGTCTCCACCAACACAGACTCTGTCCTCCACCCTCTGAGACCACTAGGAGAGAAAGGGAAAGGGAGGGGGTGATTCCACAATATGAGGAACATGCTTCATTTGAACCCTCAGCACGAGTCCAATCAGAAGCATCATAGAACCGTGCAATAAATGACGTGTGGGGTCAAACTGATCTGGAATCAGAGATAGCATCGATAAGAGCACAGCCACTATGTGTATGGGAAGGAGGCACTAAGAAACATAACTCTCCCTGTCGTTTTACCCTTATCAAATCACCCGTTGAGGCTGATTTAGGCTGATTTAGGCCCCCATTAGGCTTCCAGAATGGGGGCTGCTGTGTGTGCCTGCAAGTGCTACTGCGCTCTCTCACCCTCCAGCCTTTCCAACGATGTGCTTTTGTTTCTCAGCTTTGAAAAGCCAATCTAAAGCATCCCTGTTAAAAATAGACTGCTGTGTGTTTACAATATGTTGCAGTGCGCAGCACTTTTACAGAATCAGAGTTGAGGGCAGATTTTTATCGTTCGCAGTGATCAAAGCATTTGGGTCACGGCACGATAACATGATAGAATCATGTGACTTGATGTGACTTGAGAGGGATTCGACTTCATCCAAGAGTCGTAGCGTGATGCCTAAATGAGACCAAAGGACTACATGGTGTGTTTTTGACAGTGTTGCATGTCAGTTTTCATGCAGTTTGAATCGCTACAGTAAACAACATATGGATGCAAGATATTGCAATCGCTGCTAGTTTCCTCTACTATATGCTGTATTGTAAACTCGGCAAAAAAAGAAACGTCCCTTTTTCAGGACCCTGTCTTTCAAAGAGAATTCATATAAATCCAAATAACTTCACAGATATTAATTGTAAAGGGTTTAAACACTGTTTCCCATGCTTCAATGAACCATAAAGAATTAATCAACATGCACCTGTGGAACGGTCGTTAAGACAGACAGCTTACAGACGGTAGGCAATTAAGGTCACAGTTATGAAAACATAGGACACTAAAGAGGCCTTTCTACTGACTCTGAAAAACACCAAAATAAATGTCCAGATGTCCAGGGTCCCTGCTCATCTGCATGAACGTGCCTTAGGCATGCTGCAAGGAGGCATTACACTGAGGCCTGTACTCTGGAGTGGGATTGATTTGGAGGTGGAGGGTCCGTCATGGTCTGGGGTTGTGTGTCACAGCATCATCGGACTGAGCTTGTTGTCATTTCAGGCAATCTCAATGATGTGCGTTACAGGGAAGATATCCTCCTCCCTCATGTGGTACCCTTCCTGCAGGCTCATCCTGACATGACCCTCCAGCATGACAATGCCACCAGCCATACTGCTCGTTCTGTGTGTGATTTCCTGCAAGACAGGAATGTCAGTGTTCTGCCATGGCCAGAGAAGAGCCCGGATTTCAATCCCATTGAGCACGTCTGGGACAAGTTGGATCGGAGGGTGAGGGCTAAGGCCATTCCCCCCAGAAATGTCCGGGAACTTGCAGGTGCCTTGGTGGAAGAGTGGGGTAACATCTCACAGCAAGATCTGGTAAATACATTGTTTACATTGTAACATTGCTCTTTGAAAATATTTACATTGTAACATTTCTCTTTGATTTGTTCCACTTGAACATTGTGACATTTAATTGGACACACCCTGTATTTTGAAAATAGGACCAAATATGAACAGCTGTTGTATACTGTATACATCCTGCAGTCGACATGGAGCAGGAGATCCCAAACACAGTTCACAGTAGCTGCAGTAGTGTCTGCTAGCTCCAGTCAATCTTCTCCACATTGAGATTTTGACTCACAGGGCTGACTGTACAGAGCCAAAAAGTGGGCGGTCGACATTCAACACTAACAATAAGCAATCAGTGAACAAAAGTGTGGAAATAGCATAACGAGTGGGTGTTCCACATTAAGAGGAAGCTGTGCTTTTGTTGTTGACGGAGGCAGCGTCTCAGTCTCTTATGCCCAACTCTCTCAACTGGCTCATTACCATGCCTGGCTCTGCTCTGCCAAGCAGGTCTCCACACTGCCACTACCCTCTCTCTGCCTGTTTCTTTTCTTCCACACTGAGCCCTCTGCACCCCATGGCCCCACCCCTGCCTCCTTCCTGTGAATGTGGCACGGCATCTGCCACGGCCAATTCTCCTCACCGCCTGACTTCTGCTCAGCTACAGTATAAGGTTCTCTCTCTGATATCTGGCAGCACGGTGCAGGTGGCCAGTCCACTCAGTGGGATACACCAAGATGGCCTGGTGCATGTAGCTGGTTCTTTTCTCATGGGGTGCCAGTCCATCCTCCCCTCTTCTTCCGCTCCTTCTCTCTCCCACTCCTGCCGAACTCACAGCAGGACAGTCAGCCCCAGATGTCTTTCCTCTAGTGTGTGCGTCAGACTCAGTGTGTGTGTGTGTGTGTGTGTTTGTTTGTGTGCACGTGTGTGCATGTGTTGCTTCTTATTCAACTGCTGCTCATTTTCAGCTCCATAACTGCAAATGTAATCCCCCTGTTCTCTCCAAGTTTGCAGGGATTTGCATATATCCAAGTAAAGCCCTGAACACAGCAGATTTAGTGCATTTGTGTGCAATACTGCCTCATGGGGTCACATAAGGCACTTTGTAATTATTAAACATTTGTTCTCACATTATCACACCACATTTTTATCTGATCTATCCCTTAAATAATTTTTTATATGTTCTAATAAATACCGTAACTCAGTTTTATTGGCGGACGTACAATCGCTGGAGAACAAACTGGATGAGTTCTGTTTCAGACTATACTTTCAACGGGACCTGAAGAACTGTAATATTCTGTCTTTCTCTGAGTTGTGGTTGAACTAGGACATGGACAATATACATCTAGCTGTTTTCTATGCATCGGCAGGACAGAACGGCAGTGTCGGGTAAGCTCAAAGGGGGAAGTGCGTGTCTCTTCGTTAGTTGGCGTGCGATCTGTAATATTAAGGAATCTGCTCGCCTGAGTAAGAATACCTCATGATAAGCTATAAACTCTATCTCAAGAGTTTTCACCTACATTTTTTGTAGCTGTCTATTTACCACATCAAACCAATGCTGGCATTAAGACCACACTTCACAAGCTGTAAACGGCTATAAGCAAACAAGAAAATGCTAATCCAGAAGCAGTGCTCCTAGTAGCCAGTGATTTTAATGCAGGAAAACTGAAATCCCTCTTACCTAATTTCTACCAGCATGTCACTTGTGCAACTAGAAGCAAAACAACTCTAGATCACCTTTACTCCACACACAGAAACACATACAAAGCTCTCCCTCACCCTCCATTTGGCTAATCTGACCACAACTCTATCCTTCGTATTCATGCTTTAAATAAAAACTCAAACAGTAAGTACCAGTGATGCGCTCAATATGGAAGTGGTCGGTGAAGCTGCTGCTAAGCTACAGGACTGTTTTGCTAGCACAGACTGGATGGAGTATGTTCCGGGATTTATCCGTTGGCATTGAGAAGTTTACCACATCAGTCACCGACTTCATTAATAAGTGCACAACGACGTCCCCACAGTGACCGTATGTACGTAGACATATCCCAACCAGAAGAGGGACACTAATCCGGACGCAAGAAATCCCGCTACGCCCGCCGATGAACCATCAAACAGGAAATGCGTCAATACAACAGATCGAATAAGATCGAATAGGCTCTGATGCTTGTCGGATGTGGCAGGGCTTGCAAACTATAATGGAGTACAAAGGGAAACCCAGCCACGAGCTGCTCTGTGACATGAGTCTACCAGACGAGCTAAATGTCTTCTATGCTTGCTTCGAGGCAAGCAACACTGAACCATGCATGAGAGCACCAGCTGTTCCGGACGACAGTGTGATCACTCTCTCTGTAGCCAACGTGAGTAAGACCTTTAAATAGGTTAACATTCACAAGGCCGCAGGGCCAAAAGGATTACCAGGATGCATACTCAGAGCATGTGCTGACCAGTTGGCAAGTGTCTTCACTGACATTTCAGCCACTCTCTGACCCAGTCTGTAATACATACATGTTTCAATCAGACCACCATATCTGTGCCCAAGAACCCCAAGGTAACCTGTCTAAATGACTATCGCCCTTAGCACTCACATCTGTAGCCATGAAATGCTTGGCTGGTCATGGCTCACATCAACACCATCATCCCAGACACCTTGGATCTACTCTAATTTGGATAACGCACCAACAGATCCACAGATGACAGAATCTCTATTATTATTACGTGTTTAACTTTTCTATTATTTCACTATTTTCTTTCTCTCTGCGTTGTTGGGAAGGTAAGCATTTCACTGTTGTCCACACCTGTTGTTTACGAAGCACTAATACAATTAAATTAAATGTGATATTCAAGGTTATAAATGCCTCTTTTCAGTGGGTTAGATGAGTTCCACCTGTCTGAACTGCTGCAAGGTGTCATGGGTGTCTTAGAGAGACATCCGAACGAGCTCAGCCTTTTAATTCTTAAACTGGGAACATTTTCACGCTGTATGGAATTTTACAACCTGATGTCACAATCAGAACGATTGGGAAGTTTTTCACGCAGGGAAGATTTTTACATGACACAAGGCACAAGGCACAGGTGAAGCCACAATATTTAGAACAGTGTGTTGCTGTCAGATACACTACATGTGTCATAATATAAAATAGAATAGAAAGCTGTATATTGTTAAATCTACTGTTGCCCCCAGGGAAGGTAGGTATGCCACTGCTTGAGCCATGGTGAGGTTAAATTACTTCTCTAGCTTTTCAAGGTGAGAGAATGTCTCGCAGCTCCTTCACTTCCCTTGTGGGGGTGTATTAGATTGACCATTCTGACTTTGCTACAGTGTATCTGTCCTTAATAAAATACAGAACACACACACACACACACACACACACACAGAAAGGTGAGGCAGCCAATGCCATTTTGGGAGTGAAAGTTTGCCACAGTAGGGGCAAATCACCCCATTTAGGAGCAGTCATGCTTGAAATTAAGCCTGACGTGTTCATTTCCAATAGTAAAACATGACACTACCCGACAAAAATGCAAACTGTCCAAGTTGAGTTATTTGAATTCCAGACACAGGGTATGATTTTACTGTAGGTCTTCGGGTTACTATGCAGGCCCACACTGCAATCAGATTAATTTCAGTCAGGTGAAGTGTACAAGGCTTGTGTTTGGATGCACACACAGGTATACCTCCATACAAGTGGCTTGACTAGTGCAATCTATTTTTGAGTGAGGTGCAGGCAAAGAGAATTGAATCCACTCTTGAGTGAAGACCCCTTTTTGTTTTTGTAAGCCTTTATACAATTGACTGATGAAGCTCTAGTCTAAAGCAGTGACGGCTGACAAAGACTCTCTGCTCATTATCAAATCTACTGCAGAGGAACATTCTACCGTGCCTGTTTCCACCCGTTTGCAATTCCAACTAAATCAGTTGAGCAAACAAAAGCAAAATCGATAGCTTTTATTTGCAGGTGTGTGTGTGTGTGACTGTTTGTCTGTTTATTCACACTATTTATACAGTAGCAGTCTAAGCCTTTCTGCTGTTATCGCAAAGCCCCGCTAGAACAGCTGTGAGCACGAACACATTCAGAAGACCACAGGGCAAAGCATCTAAATCAACCACACAAACACTGTCATCCTTCATCTACATAGATCTATACAACTTAGCCTGGAAACTGTGCAATCAGGTTAATATGTTAACAAGATTTTGTGTGCAGAATGCACATTATGGACAAATGTGTTGTGCTGTATGGACCAGATCTGGGTCAAATTCAACTATTCAACAAACTCAACTAGTTTGGTAGTATAAAAATAAAGTTACATAGAATTTTGAGGTGGATAACATCTCATCTTTTAGCTACCATTATCTCTACCTCTGCTTATACCATGTCATTTACAGAACTGCTCTCCCTGTCTCCCCCTGCAATTACATTTCCTCTCCCACAGAGGCTGTCCATCTCCCTTTAAAAAGGCAATGTGTTGACAATAGTCCCGTCTGCTGTGCAATCGCAAAAAAATCGTATAATTTAGAGGCAGACATAATTCAGCTGAAAACCGTTTGATTGCAGGGGCCATTTTGTGTCTGACAGCCTCCTGAAACTTTGGCTCTAGCAAAGGGAAGCAATTACTCTGGCTGCTGACTAGGGCAATCTCCCTGCATCTGAAGAACACTCCAACATTAGAAACCTAGCCACTCTGTAAAGTGGAATCCGGAGGAATTAATCAAGACCTGCAAATGTTTACCTTGTATGCCTGACTAATGTCAGTGTGTGTGGGGTTTGATTTGTGTCTCCTTCGCTGAATAGCAAAACTTAGACTGTTTCACAGTCAGTCAGTCACCAGCTATTTCTGGAAATTGTAACGAGTGGCCAATTTCCTGGACTCCAATTCTTGGTGTTACGGTCATTAGCATAAGTGGTAGCTGCAGAATTGTGTTAATTTCCGACAGCTCGAGAGATAAAAGTCTGGATAGGAGGCAGATAGCTGTCATTTTCATTCCAATGCCTCACTACCTCTTCCACAGGGTGTCATTTGGAAGCTTCTCCCTACTCAGCCATGCATTACGGACAGCAATGATATGGTAAATCAAGTGTTTAGAGATCCCTGTACATACTGCCTGCCTATCTGTATTTTCTCTGGGGTGATTGTGGGTCACTGATATGGCTAAATAATCAACAACATCGATGGTTATTGAGAGTGAGTCACTCATATGAGAGAGTCAGGTAATATTGTGGTGACAGACATCAGAATATGTGAATAACAGGCAGGGTCCACCCTCTGTTTTGAAACATTTATTTACAAACCCTTTGGCCGTTTTACAAAGACTGCAGGTGTTTTTCAGAGCCAGGTGGCTGGTGTAGAGAATTGTTTACAAAGGGAAATAAATTCAAATGTGTTTGTTTGCATTTTGGCAAGCAAAATATTGTTTTCATGACAATACAGTTTTTAGTGCGGAAAGTCTAAAGAGCTTAGGCTTCTTGAGGTGAGCTGAGATGCATTGCTTGTTTTATTGCTCACGGCAACACATACACCTTTTCTTTAATTTCCCTACTAATTGCACATAGAGCGAGTGGCAAACCAATGGCTGAATTAGGAACATTCTCTGACCCATTTCTGCACCTCCACCTATCAGACTTCTGATATCATTCCCCTTAAACCAGACACATCTAGTTGATGTGACAAGAGCTGGAAGCTCTGACGGCTAGGGCTCCCCATCGCTCTCTCACACACACCACATGGGAGATGGCACACAACATTTATGGAAGCGTCCAGGCCATTTCAGAGCATTAGAATTACTATTATTAAGGTATTTCAGCTTTTTACAGCAAAATAGTATGTCAGCTTCTTTTTACAGGAACAGAGTATGTCAGCTGCTTTTTACAGGAACAGAGTATGTCAGCTGCTTTTTACAGCAACATAGTATTTCCGCTGCTTTTTACAGCAACATAGTATTTCCGCTGCTTTTTACAGCAACATAGTGTTTCCGCTGCTTTTTACAGCAACATAGTATTTCCGCTGCTTTTTACAGCAACATAGTATTTCCGCTGCTTTTTACAGCAACATAGTATTTCCGCTGCTTTTTACAGCAACATAGTATTTCCGCTGCTTTTTACAGCAACATAGTGTTTCCGCTGCTTTTTACAGCAACATAGTGTTTCCGCTGCTTTTTACAGCAACATAGTGTTTCCGCTGCTTTTTACAGCAACATAGTATTTCCGCTGCTTTTTACAGCAACATAGTGTTTCCGCTGCTTTTTACAGCAACATAGTGTTTCCGCTGCTTTTTACAGCAACATAGTGTTTCCGCTGCTTTTTACAGCAACATAGTATTTCCGCTGCTTTTTACAGCAACATAGTATTTCCGCTGCTTTTTACAGCAACATAGTGTTTCCGCTGCTTTTTACAGCAACATAGTGTTTCCGCTGCTTTTTACAGCAACATAGTATTTCCGCTGCTTTTTACAGCAACATAGTGTTTCCGCTGCTTTTTACAGCAACATAGTATTTCCGCTGCTTTTTACAGCAACATAGTATTTCCGCTGCTTTTTACAGCAACATAGTATTTCAGCTGCTTTTTACAGCAACATAGTATTTCCGCTGCTTTTTACAGCAACAGTGTTTCCGCTGCTTTTTACAGCAACATAGTATTTCAGCTGCTTTTTACAGTGTCTTTTTGTGTGGATATACAGTTTTACTACACATTGTCCAGTTCCCTACAATGTATTTATTTTCCAAGTCTGTTGTTATTCTCCGTGTAGATTGTTAATATACATTCCTCTCATATTGAGTGGACATACATTACCAGTCAAAAGTTTGGACACCTACTCATTCAAGGGTTTTTCTTTCTTTTGACTATTTTCTACATTGTAGAATAAATGTGAAGACATCAAACCTATGAAGTAACACATGCCAAGAGTGTGCAAAGCTGTCATCAAGGCCAAGGGTGGCTACTTTGACGAACCTCAAATATAAAATATATTTTGATTTGTTTAACAATTTTTTTGGTTACTACATGATTCCATATGTGCTATTTCATAGTTGTGATGTCTTTACTATTATACTACAATGTAGAAAATAGTAAAAATATAGAAAAACCCTTGAATGAGTAGGTGTGTCCAAACTTTTGACTGGTACTGTACATACAGTGATTAAGTTGTGGTGTGACGTGTTTGCTGTATCTAAGCCGAGCTTCTGTGTGTGCCCTGTGTGTGCAGGTTTCTTGGGGTCCCCCCTGGAAGAGGAAGCTGCCCCCTGACAGGACCTCTGCCCTTTGACCTCATCTACACGGACTACCATGGCCTGCAGCAGATGAGGCAGCACATGGGTCTCTCTCTGAGGAAGCACAAGTCAGTGGGTTTTTTCTATGTTTTTCTATACAGTTGCGGTCAAATATATTGGCACCCTTGCACTTTACAATGCAGTGCAATGGAGCAGAATGTTCTGATTTCTCTTTTCAAAACTGGTTGAATGGCAATGTTTACCCTGTAGGCACCTGCAACATACCACAGGTGAGATAGATTACACAAAAACGAGAATCACTCGCCTCCAACAAAATTAATTAGAATATTTTATAATTTAGTCTAGGGCATTTAATTTTTTACTCAAAGAGAAAAATTTCAATTTCAGTTTAGATTTTTTTCCTTCTTGGTCCTGTGCAGTTATAAATCAAAGAAATACATGTGTGAACACCAAAGGTTTTTTAAGTGTCTACTTATTTTAGACACTTTAGAAGACCGCAGCTGTATGTGTGTTTGTGGGTGTGTGCTTACTGTGAGTGTAGGCATGGAATGTACTATGTACCATATCACTGCCAAATATGAATGTATCTCTTCTGGAGGAGGAACAGACTTGTCCATGTGATGCCTAAGTTAAACTCGGTGTGTTTCTTTGTTGCTGGTTACTCATTGGCTTATTGGCCTGATGCCCTTATTGGCTGGTATTTGGTCAGCTGGTTGGTCCCCTGTGAGTCACCATAGGCTTCCAGGGGGAATCTGCATGAGGGCAGCCCACACAGCGATCAATTGGGTAAATAATGAGTCCCAGATTGACTGATAGAAATGCTAAGTAGCACAGTGGAGAAATGGCAGGTACAGGGGGCAGCATTTTCACTTTTGGATAAATAGCCTGCCCAATTTCAACTTCCTGCTACTCATGCCAAGAATATAAGATATGCATAATATTAGTAGATTTGGATAGAAAACACTCTGAAGTTTCTAAAACTGTTTGAATCATGTCTTGAATCATGAGTATAACAGAACTTATGTAGCAGGCAAAACCCAGAGGGCTAACCATTCAGAATTTCTTTTTTTGAGGTCTCTGTCTGTTCAGTGAGTTCTCATTGGGAAACAATATTTCTTAGGGACTTGTTTGCAGTTCCTACCGCTTCCACTGGATGTCACCAGTCTTTGGAATTTGGTTGAGGTTTGAGGTTATTCCTTTGTGCAATGAAGAAGTACGGCCATCTAGGAACTGGGTAACACTGTTGAGAGTTGCGCAACACTTGAAAAGTAGTGTTGGTTTGTTGTCTTCCTGTATTGAACACAGATAGACCCGTCTTCAATTTGATCGGTTATTAACGTTTAAAAATACCTAAAGTTGTATTACAAAAGTAGTTTGTAGTTTTGGCAAAATTTACAGGTAACTTTTGAAATATTTTGTAGTGACATTGCGCAAATTGGAAGCTGTTTTTTTCTGGATTAGCGCCAAATAAATGGACATTTTGGATATAGATCGACGGAATTAATCGAACAAAAGGACCATTTGTGATGTTTATGGGACATATTGGAGTGCCAACAAAAGAATCTCGTCAAAGGTAAGGCATGATTTATATTTTATTTCTGCGTTTTGTGTAGCGCCTACAGGGTTGAAATATGCTACTCTCTTTGTTTACTGTTGTGCTATCATCAGATAATAGCTTCTTATGCTTTCTCCGAAAAGCCTTTTTAAAATCTGACATGTTGTCTGGGTTCACAACGAGAGTAGCTTTAATTTAGTATCTTACATGTGTGATTTAATGAAAGTTTGATTTTTATATAATTTTATTTGAATTTGCCGTGCTGCATTATCCCTGGTTTTTGGCCAAGTGGGACGCTTGCGTCCACTATCCTAGAGAAATTTTGAAGCCCCTGAGTTATCTGTATATATTTTGAACTTTGCAATGTACAGGAAGTTGCCAGAGGCCCGCAAAGTGTCGACTAAGCAAATAAAACATGTAATTATTGGTCCTAGTTATTGCAGGACAATTTTAAGTGATAGGATTGTGAAAATGATAATGTTTCCATTTCTTGGTTGGAGAGAAACTAATATGTCTGGGGTGTGATAAATCTGTTCTGTTATATTACATTATACTGTGTAGTAGTGTTCCAGTCTGTTTTGTCCCTAGCTGCATATTCAATTTCCTGTTCCACAATCTCCATTTAGCTCATTATACACATGCATGCACTCAAACATCAGCACACTTGCATGTGCACCCTAAAGTTCGGGGGAGGGGGGGGGGGGGGGGTGCTACCCCACTGCTTATAAGTTATAAGTTAAAGGTAGACATTAATATGTCATAGATGCAGAAAGAATACAGCATAGTGGTCAATTTCCACGACAACTAAGAGCTTTGAAGCGTGAGTCTCAACTTCTCCTCTGTTTTTGTCCCGTGGCTACCACATGATAAAAGTGTGAGGCGAACCTGTGCACATGCACAGATGCTTTGTGTGACTGTGTGAAAGTGAAGTCGTGCATCTCACTCATCGCAATATCTGCGATGCTGCTCTTGGCAACATCATTTCACTCAGTCTACGTTTAACTATCTAAGATGAGCCAAATACATTTTCTACAGCTCAGGGCTCTAGCTATGCATTTGGTTGGCTAACTAAGTGGCTAGCCTGCCAGATCAAACTTTGTGGTACAGAGCAAATCGAAACAGAGCAAATCCCTCTACACGCACGCATGCACACACACGCACACACACACTAATATTATTATAGAGACCACATGAGGTTCGTAGCACCTTAACTGTGGAGGACGGGCTCGTGGTAATGACTGGAGCCCAATGAGTGAATGGTATCAAATACATCAAACACATGGTTAGCAGGTGTATGATGCCATTCCATCTGCTCCTTTTCCCGGCCATTATTATGAGCCGTTCTCCCCTCAGCAGCCTCCTGTGACAGACATGCAAACACAGCACAATATTTGTAGTGCACACACTATTGTTTACGATCACACAATGAAGCTCCTAATGAAGATGACTGACCAGATGCCAATATGATTGTTTTCCTCGTGGATCATTTTGCATTACAGGCAGATATCTATGCAGCAGTGGAATTATGTTTGAATAGATGGCACAGGAGAAATCAGACAGTGCGATTATTTTGAGGTCCTAGAAGACTCTTTTACGAGGCCCTCAGTCCCGGCCCAGGCAGTACATGCTGCTGAAATAATTCACCATGGATTCCCATCGGTGTCAATCCAAGGTCACTTGATTAGCCGATGTGTATCAACTGTCCCAGTCTAGCAGGCTAATACTTTAATTTCCTCTGCAGGTCCCCAGACTGCTTAGAGATGCAGGACACTGATAAATCAACCAGTCTGGATATGCAGAGCTGATGAAGCTGGGAGATAAAACAATGCTTCGTGCTCGACTCACCCTCTCAGTATTCTCAAATGGCTTCCATTCCCTATCCTTCCTCTTCTTTCCCTATCCTTCCTCTTCCTTTCCCTATCCTTCCTCTTCCTTTCCATATCCTTCCTCTTCTTTCCATATCCTTCCTCTTCTTTCCCTATCCTTCCTCTTCCTTTCCCTATCCTTCCTCAACCTTTCCTTATCCTTCCCCTTCCTTTCCCTATCCTTCCTCTTCCTTTCCCTATCCTTCCTCTTCCTTTCCATATCCTTCCTCTTCTTTCCCTATCCTTCCTCTTCTTTTCCATATCCTTCCTCAACCTTTCCTTATCCTTCCCCTTCCTTTCCCTATCCTTCCTCAACCTTTCCTTATCCTTCCCCTTCCTTTCCCTATCCTTCCTCTTCCTTTCCATATCCTTCCTCTTCTTTCCATATCCTTCCTCTTCTTTCCCTATCCTTCCTCTTCCTTTCCCTATCCTTCCTCAACCTTTCCTTATCCTTCCCCTTCCTTTCCCTATCCTTCCTCTTCCTTTCCCTATCCTTCCTCTTCCTTTCCATATCCTTCCTCTTCTTTCCCTATCCTTCCTCTTCCTTTCCATATCCTTCCTCTTCTTTCCCTATCCTTCCTCTTCTTTTCCCTATCCTTCCTCAACCTTTCCTTATCCTTCCCCTTCCTTTCCCTATCCTTCCTCTTCCTTTCCCTATCCTTCCTCTTCCTTTCCATATCCTTCCTCTTCTTTCCCTATCCTTCCTCTTCTTTTCCATATCCTTCCTCAACCTTTCCTTATCCTTCCCCTTCCTTTCCCTATCCTTCCTCAACCTTTCCCTATCCTTCCTCTTCCTTTCCCTATCCTTCCTTTCCCTATCCTTCCTCTTCTTTTCCGTATCCTTCCTTTCCCTATCCTTCCTCTTCCTTTCCCTATCCTTCCTTTCCCTATCCTTCCTTTTCCTTTCCCTATCCTTCCATTCCCTATCCTTCCTATTTTCTTCCTTTTCATCTAATCTAAAGTAGGGAAGTGCATGCCCCACCCATCTGAGGATCTGTTTTTTTTTCAGCCATCTATTTCCTGTGTTTGATGGGTGCAAAATCCACTTTTCACATAAATCTCTGTGGACTGATTGTTTTTTGTGACTGTTCATACTCTTGCTTGCACCTGTCATTTTTCCCCCGTTAACGTTACGACAACGGAAATGTTTGTAAAGACATGTCAAACACACCCCGGTAATGGCTGAAATGGGCTCAATGGGATACATTGGCTGTTAGTTGAATCGAGAAGAACACTAAAGCTTTTTCTGGAAATGAACGTATCGTCTCGACACTTACATCACAAGAAAGAGACGATAACTTTATTTTGATGGGTGTACATTTTTTTGTGGTATTGACAAAAGTTATAATTTAATACAGTTTAATTTTTACAAATGAGATAAGCTGAAAGGAAAGCAATTTCCGAAAATGAACTCTGATTATAGTGATTATGCCTGAACTCGCAAACAATGTAAAGTATGTTTAGATAGGTGTAATTGTGTTGATACCCTTTTATCCAAGGGTATCCTGCTATGTTGACACACTTGTTGAATTATGAGAAAGAGAAACAACCGTTTTTAATGAGACAGTCTAGGTAGGGTAGACAGAGCAGGTAGGGTAGACAGAGCAGGTAGGGTAGACAGAGCAGGTAGGGTAGACAGAGCAGGTAGGGCAGACAGAGCAGGTAGGGTAGGCAGAGCAGGTAGGGTAGACATAGCAGGTAGGGTAGACAGAGCAGGTGAGTGCAGGTAGCGTAGACAGAGCAGACAGGGTAGACAGAGCAGGTGAGTGCAGGTAGGGTAGACAGAGCAGGTGAGTGCACGTAGCGTAGACAGAGCAGGTAGGGTAGACAGAGCAGGTGAGTCCAGGTAGGGTAGACAGAGCAGGTAGGGTAGACAGAGCAGGTGAGTGAGGGTAGGGTAGACAGAACAGGTGAGTGAGGGTAGGGTAGACACAACAGGTGAGTGAGGATAGTGTAGACAGAGCAGGTGAGTGCAGGTAGGGTAGACAGAGCAGGTGAGTGCAGGTAGGGCAGACCGAGCAGGTAGGGTAGACAGAGCAGGTGAGTGCAGGTAGGGTACACAGAGAAGGTAGGGTAGACAGAGCAGGTGAGTGAGGGTAGGGTAGACAGAGCAGGTAGGGTAGACAGAGCAGGTGAGTGCAGGTAGGGTAGACAGAGCAGGTGAGTGCAGGTAGGGTAGACAGAGCAGGTGAGAGTAGGTAGGGTAGACAGAGCAGGTGAGTGAGGGTAGGGTAGACAGAGCAGGTGAGTGCAGGTAGGGTAGACCGAGCAGGTAGGGTAGACAGAGCAGGTGAGTGCAGGTAGGGTACACAGAGAAGGTAGGGTAGACAGAGCAGGTGAGTGAGGGTAGGGTAGACAGAGCAGGTAGGGTAGACAGAGCAGGTGAGTGCAGGTAGGGTAGACAGAGCAGGTGAGTGCAGGTAGGGTAGACAGAGCAGGTGAGTGCAGGTAGGGTAGACAGAGTAGGTAGGGTAGATCGAGTAGGTAGGGTAGACAGAGCAGGTGAGTGCAGGTAGGGTAGACAGAGCAGGTAGGGTAGACATCCCATACATTTTCCATACGCACAAAAAGTTTATTTCTCTGAAATGTTTTGCACAAATTTGTTTAAATCCCTGTTAACATTTCTCCTTTGCAAATATACTCCATCCACCTGACAGGTATGGTATATCAAGAAGCTGATTAAATATCATGATCATTACACAGGCGCACCTTGTGCTAGGGACAATAAAAGGCCACTCTAAAATGAGCAGTTTTGTCACACAACACAATGCCATAGGTGTCTCAAGTTTTGAGGGACCGTGCAATTGGCATGCTGACTGCAGGACTATCCACCAGAGCTGTTGCTAGATAAATTAACATAAAAATGTATCTACCATAAGCCACCTCCAACGCCATTTTTTAGAATTTGGCAATACATACAACTGGCCTCACAACCGCAGACCATGCGTTATGAGTGCGAGCAGTTTGCTGATGTTAACATTGTGAACAGAGGGGCCCATGGTGGCGGTGGGGTTATGGTATTGGCAGGCATAAGCTACGGACAAAGAACACAATTGTGTTTTATTGATAGCAATTTGAATGGACAGAGATACTGTGACGAGATCCTGAGGCCCATTGTCATGCCATTCATCCACCTCTCATGTTTCAGCATGATGATGCACAGCCTCATGTCATAAGGATCTTTACACATTTCCTGGAAATTGTCCCAGTCCTTCAATGGTCTGCATACTCCCCAGACATGTCACCCATTGAGCATGTTTGGGATGCTCTGGATCAACATATACAACAGCGTGTTCCAGTTCCCGCCGATATCCAGCAACTTCCCCCAACCGTTGAAGAGGAGTGGGACAACATTTCACAGGTCATAATCAACAGCCTGATCAACTCTATGTGTCACGCTGCATGAGGCAAATGGTGGTTTTCTGATCCACACCCCTACCACAAGGTATATGTGACCAACAGATGCATATCTGTATTCCCAGTCATGTGAAATCCATAGATTAGGGCCTAATGAATGTATTTCTATTGACTGATTTCTTTATGAACTGTAACTCAGAAAAATCTTTGAAATTGTTGCATGTTGCGTTTATATTTTTGTTCAGTGTGTATATATACAAATAGGCACATGTTTATTTAACTCAAAATATGAGTACATTGTAAAAAATGTATAGAAATAAATTGAAAACCTGAATTCCCACCAAAATCCCTGAACTCGATTCATTATTTGTCCGTAAAATGTTTTATGTGCTATAATTCAGTCAATATCTGATGGATTATAAAAATGTTAAGTTTGGAGTATCTTCATCCATTGTCCAACACAGGAGGTTGGTGGCACCTTAATAGGGGAGGATGACCATGTGGTAATTGCTGGAGTGGTTTCCAAAGTGTTTGATGCCATTCCATTTGCTCTGATCCAGCCATTATTATGAGCCCTCCTCTCCTCAGCAGCTTCCACTGTAAATGTCTAACTGTTGCATTTTATTAGAATTATTTTTAAAACCCTTTAACAATTTCGATGAACGTTGCTACTAAAGGATACAATCAAAGTAGTATATGTTAGAAGTGTTCCTGTCAAAATGTCTCTCTTATTCAATCCTGTCAGGTACAGTAAGTACAGTAAGTACAAGGAAAGGAAGCCTTTTCCGACTATTAGGAAGCAGCCCCCCACACATTATGCCCCAGGAATGTCAGAGACCCATCAAAGAAGGTAGGTATCCTTGCGGTGTCTGGACATGGTTATATTGCTGTGAGTAAGAGCTCTCCATTTATCTCCCCTGTGGTGTGTAGTGGCCTAGCAGCGTGTGATTTAAAGTCAATTTCCCCCCACCTGGAGGGCAGGCTGAGCCCAGCACACTGAGGGAGAGGAGAGGCATGGTGACATCCATCACCTTTGACTGCTTTACGGTTCAAGTCTCCTGGGCTTGATTCCCATACCACTGCTTGTTAGACATGGGCTTTTACCAGATAAATATTCTATCATCGCAACAGGAGGCAATGTCTATCTATGTTCTGCTATTTTGACATACAGAACCCATTCTCCGATCTCTTTCCTCTGTTTCTCAGGTGCCACATCCGTGTGATTGACACATTTGGCACAGAGCCGGCATACAACCATGAGGACTACGCCACCCTGCACGGCTACAGGACCAACTGGGGCTACTGGAATCTCAACTGCAGGCAGTACATGACCATGTTCCGTGAGTGAACTCTGAGCATAATCTCTCTTCTGACACTGGATGTGAGGGGAATGGGGTTGCGCTTGTTTATCAGGTATCAACCTCAGAAAGAGAGAAAGTGGGAAAGGGTAATATGGATTTTAGTGGAGGTTTGGCTTTTGGAGTGTGTGTGTGGGCACAGATGTTGTGGGGCACTTGTGTGGGCCTCTGGCCTCTCATAGTGGAAGCTCAGGGTCAGAGAGACGAGAAGGAGCCTGGGAGGGTAACAGCAGTTGTGGCCAAACAGATGCCTAGAGCTAGACAATAGAACTTAGCACCATAGGCTCTCACTGGCACACACACAGAGCTCAAACATCCAGCTGGGATCAGTGGAAGGAGAGGAGACTTCAGCTGTGTTTGTGCTCTTCCAATTAACTCAGTGAGCATAGCTTCTGTGGAAATACTGCTGTTTTGAATACACATTGTAATTGCAAGCCACACTCATATTGGGTTTGAAATAGGAACACGTTATGAATAAATATATACAGTATAGATATATACAGTGGGGCAAAAAAGTATTTAGTCAGCCACCAATTGTGCAAGTTCTCCCACTTAAAAAGATTAGATTTTGTCATTTTCATCATAGGTACATTTCAACTGTGACAGACAAAATGAATTTATTTGCAAATTATGGTGGAAAATAAGTATTTGGTCACCTACAAACAAGCAAGATTTCTGGCTCTCACAGACCTGTAACCTCTTCTTTAAGAGGCTCTTCTGTCCTCCACTCGTTATCAGTATAAAAGACACCTGTCCACAACCTCAAACAGTCACACTCCAAACTCCACTATGGCCAAGACCAAAGAGCTGTCAAAGGACACCAGAAACAAAATTGTAGACCTGCTGTACCAGGCTGGGAAGACTGAATCAGCAATAGGTAAGCAGCTTGGTTTGAAGAAATCAACTGTGGGAGCAATTATTAGGAAATGGAAGACATACAAGACCACTGATAATCTCCCTCGATCTGGGGCTCCACGCAAGATCTCACCCCGTGGGGTCAAAATGATCACAAGAACGGTGAGCAAAAATCCCAGAACCACACGGGGGGACCTAGTGAATGACCTGCAGAGAGCTGGGACCAAAGTAACAAAGCCTACCATCAGTAACACACTACGCCGCCAGGGACTCAAATCCTGCAGTGCCAGACGTGTCCCCCTGCTTAAGCCAGTACTTGTCCAGGCCCGTCTGAAGTTTGCTAGAGAGCATTTGGATGATCCAGAAGAAGATTGGGAGAATGTCGTATGGTCCGATGAAACCAAAATATAACTTTTTGGTAAAAACTCAACTCGTCGTGTTTGGAGGACAAAGAATGCTGACTTGCATCCAAAGAACACCATACCTACTGTGAAGCATGGGGGTGGAAACATCATGCTTTGGGGCTATTTTTCTGCAAAGAGACCAGGACGACTGTTCCGTGTAAAGGAAAGAATGAATGGGGCCATGTATCGTGAGATTTTGAGTGAAAACCTCCTTCCATCAGCAAGGGCATTGAAGATGAAACGTGGCTGGGTCTTTCAGCATGACAACGATCCCAAACACACCGCCCGGGCAACGAAGGAGTGGCTTCGCAAGAAGCATTTCAAGGTCCTGGAGTGGCCTAGCCAGTCTCCAGATCTCAACCCCATAGAAAATCTTTGGAGGGTGTTGAAAGTCCATGTTGCCCAGCAACAGCCCCAAAACATCACTGCTCTAGAGGAGATCTGCATGGAGGAATGGGCCAAAATACCAGCAACAGTGTGTGAAAACCTTGTGAAGACTTACAGAAAACATTTGACCTCTGTCATTGCCAACAAAGGGTATATAACAAAGTATTGAGATAAACTTTTGTTATTGACCAAATACTTATTTTCACATCACATTCCCAGTGGGTCAGAAGTTTACATACACTCAATTAGTATTTTGTAGCATTGCCTTTAAATTGTTTAACTTGGATCAAACGTTTCAGGTAGCCTTCCACAAGCTTCCCGCAATAAGTTGGGTGAATTTTGGCCCATTCCTCCTGACAGAGGTGGTGTGACTGAGGTTTGTAGGCCTCCTTGCTTTCACACGCTTTTTCAGTTCTGTCCACACATTTTCTATAGGATTGAGGTCAGGGCTTTGTGATGGCCACTCCAATACCTTGACTTTGTTGTCCTTAAGCCATTTTGCCACAACTTTGGAGGTATGCTTGGGGTCTTTGTCCATTTGGAAGACACATTTGCGACCAAGCTTTAACTTCCTGACTGACGTCTGGAGATGTTGCTTCAATATATCCACATAATTTTCCTACCTCATGATTCCATCTATTTTGTGAAGTGCACCAGTCCCTCCTGCAGAAAAACACCCCCACAACATTGATGCTGCCACCCCCGTGTTTCACGGTTGTGATGATGTTCTTCAGCTTGCAAGCATCACCCTTTTCCCTCCAAACATAACGATGGTCATTATGGCCAAACAGTTCTATTTTTGTTTCATCAGACCAGAGGACATTTCTCCAAAAAGTATGATGTTTGTCCCCATGTGCAGTTGCAAACTGTAGTCTGGCCTTTTAATGGCGGTTTTGAGCAGTGGCTTCTTCCTTGCTGAGTGCCTTTCAGGTTATGTCGATATAGGACCCGTTTTAGTGTAGATATAGATACTTCTGTACCTGTTTCCTCCAGCATCTTCACAAGGTCCTTTGTTGTTTTTCTGGGATTGATTTGCACTTTTCACACCAAAGTACGTTCATCTCTAGGAGACAGAACACGTCTCCTTCCTAAGTGGTGTGACGGCTGAGTGGTCCCATGGTGTTTATACTTGCGTATAATTGTTTGCACATATGAACGTGGTACCTTCAGGCTTTTGGAAATTGCTCCCAAGGATGAACCAGAATTGTGGAGGTCCACCATTTTTTTGTGGCTGATTTCTTTTGATTTTCCCATGATGTCAAGCAAAGAGGCACTGAGTTTGAAGGTAGGCCTTGAAATACATCCACAGATACACCCCCAATTGACTCAAATAATGTCAATTAGCCTATCAGAAGCTTCTAAAGGCATGACATCATTTTCTGGAATTTTCCAAGCTGTTTAAAGGCACAGTCAACTTAGTGTATGTAAACTTCTTACCCACTGAAATTGTGGTACAGTGAATTTTTAATGTGAAATAATCTGGCTGTAAACAATTGTTGGAGAAATTACTTGTGGTTATGTGCAAAGTAGATGTCCAAAACTACAGTTTGTTAACAAGAATTTTGTGGAGTGGTTGAAAAACGAATTTTAATGACTTCAATCTAAGTTTATGTAGACTTCCGACTTCAACTGTATGTCACTCCCCTTGGTTCCTTCCCCAGGCGTCATTGTTTCTGTTTCATGTCTGTGTGCTGTTAGTTTTTCTTGTTTTGTTTATTTTATTAAAACACTCACTCCGTGAACTTGCTTCCCGACTCTCAGAGCACGTCCTTACATTGAGCTTGAGCTTAACTTATTGAGCACTTTGCTATGTTTGTCCCTTACAGCACACACTCCAGACAACTCCTTCATGGGTTTTGTGGCTGAGGAGCTGAACGACACAGAGAGGCTGAGCATCCAGAGGAACAAGGTGGACAGCATGGCAGTGGTGTACGGCAAAGAGGCCAGCATGTGGAAGGTGATCATATGGATATTAATGTTCAATTTCTACACCACTAATGTCACAACTCAAGCAAAGAAAGCCATATTGTTGAGAGTGCATTTGACTGACACCCCAATGGGCGCATCACCTGCTCCTGTTTACAAGATATCAACAAACAAATGACTTTTTCCCTACTAATGTGTGCAGTCCAGTTGAGGTGGCGTCTCAACATATTTACACAACAGTCAGCAGTCAGCAGTGTTATATGCTGCAGTGTATTCTGTCATGATGTGATAAATGGAGTGCACCCCACTTCCAGAGACAAGCTGAAACGTGCCTAAGTTATTCTCTCCTATCTGCCAAGCATGACACTTCAATCTGCTAGGTATATGTATGTACGCCCAGAGAGGTGTGAGTGTTGTGGAAGTGGCAATTGTTTTTGTTTAGCGTAAATTCTCCCTCCAAGCTACAGGAAAAAGGCATCACTTATTGATGTGTCTGGCCGCCTCCCCGTGGTCGAATCAGCTGCATTTGTTCTCTCCCTCTACGCTTATTGAATTCCCCCTCACTCTGAACAGTTTAAGGTATAATATTTATGAGTGTGAATGCCATCTGTGTCTGGCTCTCCCTCGACACTGACTACCCCTCACTGCTTCTGGCATCATCCTCAGCTCTCTGGTTCACATGCTTGTCAGCTATGTGTTGTACTACAGCTGTATGTCCACAAGGAGACAAAATGACTATCATTTTATCTCTCCCACTCACTCTCTCTTGTCTCTCCTCCTTCCCACGTGGTTTCCTCCTATTCTGCTCTCATGCCATGTTGATGGATCATCTCCAGCTCCAAGTAAGGATACCTGCACTTCCTGTCAATGATTGATGTTTTGAACACCCTCTGAAACTTTGTTTTACATTGAGCCGTAGTACAGACTGTCCCTGGTGTTTGGTTTCTCTGCAGATTCCTTTTATAGAGATTGATCCTGTTCATGCACAATGAATGCATTAATGTTCCATTAAATGTGCCAGACAGTTAACTACAATTATTTTGGAATGAGTCAGCAGCTTTAGCTCTTCAGACACAGAAAGATGTTTCAGGTGAATCATCTTTATCTACCATAAAGATACTGGAGTTTTTATAAAAAGGCCTGAGGGTTGCGTTCATCCTGGTCTATCTGCATCTTCTGTCACCCCCCTGTCAGATCAATAAACTGCTGCCCTATAACAGGTTTAGGAAAATACAAAAGGTGTAGTTTTAATCAATACTCAGAATGTCAGCTCTCCACTAATGATAGTTTTACTTCGTGTGCTCTTTTATATGGAGCATCTGCAATGACATCAGTGGTTCTATTTACAACTGGAAGGGTTCTTAGTCTACAGAGGGAAAGCTCATGCATATTTATTTCTATTGTGTTCAGTACAAATGTTCTATGTTAGGCTAAGTATGCCACTGAAGATTTGAAGCAATACAACATTCTCACCACTATATGTAAATCATGCTCACCCAATACATCTCTATGATCAGTGACCAGTGTGCTGCTGTAGCCAAGGTGAAACCCATGCTTTCTCTTCACACTCTATGGCCATTCTCGTGTCATTTGCCCCTGGTGCTGCTGTTGCTTGGTGTAGGAAATAAAATCACCCCTCTAATTGGCTATGCCAGTCTGTATGCACCAGAGGCCCCAGTAGCCACCCCACTAATCCTAGTAACAGTCAGTCATACAAGCTTCTGTCCACACTGCCCTGCACCAATCAGAAGCTCTCCAGAGTGAGAGGCCTATCAGTCAACTCTTCTCTTAACTCTTCTGAGAGATGACCCTCATGCTACTGTAGTCTTCACAGGTTGAGCACATTCTCCCTTGCTCTTCAGTCCCAGGAGGGTGACACAGATAATATGGAAGAATCTCTAAGTGGAAGAGGCTGACAGCCAATGACATGAATAACATGTTTGCCCCTGTCTTGGTTATGCCTGCAACCAACACACTGAACATAACTTTATGTTTGAGAAGAACTTTGAACTCATACAGAATTGGTTCAAAAAAGGAGTTACATTCTGCATATTTGGGGTGGATATATAGATTATACTGTGTTGCCAGTCCGTCCTAACCATTTGTTCCATTGACTCATAGGGTAAGGAAAGGTTCCTGGCCATTCTGCACCGCTACATGGATATCCATGGGACTGTCTATTATGAGACACAGCGCCCTCCAGAGGTGCCTGCTTTTGTCAAAAACCACGGCCTGCTGCCCCAACAAGAGCTGCAGCAGCTGCTCAGAAAGGCCAAGGTATGGAGGGTTTCAATACCTTTTTATATATAATATACTTCAAGTACAAGTTGCCAGTAAACAGCAGCAGTTTGGTTAATCTTTTTCTTTTCCTCTCTCAAACAAGCTCTTCATTGGGTTTGGCTTCCCATACGAAGGGCCAGCCCCTTTAGAGGCCATAGCCAACGGCTGCATCTTCCTGCAGCCCAAGTTTAAGCCGTCCCACAGTTCCCTCAACCATGAGTTCTTCAGAGGGAAGCCCACTTCCAGACAGGTGAGCGGGTTGTCTCTGTGGTGTCAGAGACAACTGTCGAGAAAATGAATGTTAGTCAGTGAATTAGTGCAAGGCAGGCCTCAACCTGACTCGTGTGCTTCTCTGCTCGTGGCTGTGTCCATGTATTGTCTGGATGTAGACTGTATTGACTGATATAGTATTGTGTTAATTCCTCCATCAGGTTTCCTCACAGCATCCCTATGCTGAGCAGTATATAGGCAGGCCACATGTCATCACTGTGGATTTCAACAACTCCCAAGAGTTTGAGTCTGCCATACAGGACATCATGAAGACCAAGGTTAGTATGTTCACTTGAGATGATAATATATGCCATTTAGCAGACACTTTTATCCAAAGCGACGTACAGTCATGTGTGCGTACATTTTAAGTATGGATGGTCCCGGTAATCAAACCCACTATCCTGGCTACAGAGGACCACATGATTTCAAATTACCTTTCAGATGTATTATCTTCACTGCATCTCATGTTAAAGAAAGTCTTGAGTATTAACATTACCTACGCATATGATTAATGGTGCCGTGGAGGTATATAATCTCCTCTCCCACAGACTGTATTTCCAGTTGTGACCCACTTCTCTCTCACATTGCTAATTGAGCTGTTAATCACAGGATCCAGTGTAACTGCAAACTGCATAGCTGGCTCCTTCCAAGGACTTTAGTCCTAATTGCCTCAGAGATGGAGTTGCTTAGTAGGTAAACTGGGCAGCAGACACCTGGGTTAGTATGGCAGTCTTCCAGAGGACCCATACTGTCTTCTCCAGGCACTAACCATTGTCTACTGGAGATGATATTAATCTATCATGCTGTGCTCAATCTGTCACCAGGCCAACATGCAAGGTACGTCCAATCGATCCCCCACCACGCGGGGAATAATGGCAGGTTAAATATAGCCCAGACTTGCTGCTGAGGGAACCAAAACGGAGCATCTACTTGACGTAATGCTGTGGTAGAACACGTGCATGTAATGGGTTAGGAGTGGAGGAGAGAGGCAGGAGGAAAACAAAACAACTAAATAATACAGGACACAAGCACTTCTCATTATGTTGATATACAGTGCATTCAGAAAGTATTTAGACCCCTTTACATGTATGTAATATTTATTTTTTTACCCCACTTTTTTTGTCATATCCCATTACGATCTTGTCTCATCGCTGCAACTCCTCAACGAGCTCGGGAGAGGCGAATCATGACCCACCAAACCACACTCCTTAACACCCGCCCACTTAACCCGGACGCCATCCACACCAATGTGTTGGAGGAAACACCGTTCAACTGATGACCGAGGTCAGGCTGTAGGTACCTGGCCCGCCACAAGAAGTCACTAGAGTGCAATGAGCAAAGTAAAGCACCCCCTGGCCAAACCCTCCCCTAACCTGGACGACGATGGGCCAATTGTGCGCCGCCCTATGGGACTCCCGTTCACGGCTGGTTTTGATACAGCCTAGGATCGAACCTGGGTCTGTAGTGACGCCTCAAGTGCTGCGATGCAGTGCTTTAGACCTTTGCACCACTCGGGAGGCCCCAGACCCCTTGACTTTTTCCACTTTTTGTTACATTACAGCCTTATTCTAAAATCTATTAAATAAATTAGTTTCCTCATCAATGTACACACAATACCCCATAATGACAAAGTGAAAACAGGTTTTTATGTTAGCAAGTTTATTACAAATAAAAACATGTCACATTTTACATAAGTATTCAGACCCTTTGAGACTCGAAATTGAGCTCAGGTGCATCCTGTTTCCATTGATCATACTTGAGATGTTTCTACAACTTGATTGGAGTCCACCTGTGGTAAATGCAATTGATTGGACATGATTTGGAAAGGCACAAACCTGTTTATATACAGTAAGGTCCCACAGTTAACAGTGCATGTCAGAGCAAAAATCAAGCCATGAGGTCGAAGGAATTGTCCGTAGAGCTCCGAGACAGGATTGTGTTGAGGCACAGATCTGGGGAAGGATACCAAAAAATTATGTAGCATTGAAGGTCCCCAAGAACACAGTGGCCAACCATCTCTGGAGCGTTCCACCAATCAGGCCTTTGTGGTAGAGTGGCCAGACGGAAGCCACTCCTCAGTAAAAGGCACATGACAGCCCACTTAGAGTTTGCCAAAAGGCACCCAAAGGACTCTCAGACCATGAGAAACAAGATTCTCTGGTCTGATGAAACCAAGATAGAACTCTTTGGCCTGAATTCCAAGCGTCACGTCTGGAGGAAACCTGGCACCATCCCTACGGTGAAGCATGGTGGTGGCAGCATCATGCTGTGGGGATGTTTTTCAGCAGCAGGGACTGGGAGACTAGTCAGGATCGAGGGAAAGATGAATGGAGCAAAGTACAGAGCGATCCTTGATGAAAACCTGCTCCAAAGCCCTCAGGACCTTCAGACTGGGGACGAAGGTTCACCATCCAACAGGACAATGACCCAAAGCACACAGCCAAGACAACGCAGGAGTGGTTTCGGGACACATCTCTGAATGTCCTTGAGTGGCCCAGCCAGAGCCTGGACATGAACCCGATCAAACATATCTGGAGAGACCTGAAAATAGCTGTGCAGCGACGCTCCCCATCCAACCTGACAGAGCTTGAGAGGATCTGCAGAGAAGAGTGGTAGGAACTCCCCAAATACTTGTGTGCCAAGCTTATTTCATCATACCCAAAAAGACTGAAGGCTGTAATCGCTGCCAAAGGTGCTTAAACAAATGACTAGGTAAAAAAGGGTCTGAATACTTATGTAAATGTGATATTTCCCCCCAAAAGTGTATACATTTGCAAAAATGTCTAAAAATCTGTTTTTGAATTGTTCATTATGTGGTATTTTGTTTAGATAGATTAGGGGAAATCAATGTAATACATTTTAGAATAAGGCTGTAACACAATGAGGAAAAAGTCAAGGGGTCTGAATACTTTCCAAATGCACCGTACTATACAGTACACACTGAAGGTGAAGAAAAACATGTCCCCTCTTTGATCCAATGTGGGTGAACAACAATACTAATCCCTGTGATATTCACTGGTGTAAAAAGTACCCAATTGTCATACTTGAGTAAAAATAAAGATACTTTAATAGAAAATGACTCTAGTAAAAGTGAAAGTCACCCAGTAAAAGTATTAATTATACTTATAAATCATTTCACATTCCTTATGTTAAGCAAACCAGATGGCATAATTGTCTTGTTTTATTATTTTACAGATAGCCAGGGGCACACCTCAACACTTAGAAGTAATTCATTAACAAAGCATTTGTGTTTAGTGAGGCAGAAGCAGTAGGGATAACCAGGGTTGTTCTCATGATGTGTGTGAATTGGCAAATCTTTCTGACCTGCTAAGCATTCGAAATGTAACTCGTACTTCTGGGTGTCAGGGAAAATGTATGGAGTAAAAAGTACATTATTTTCTTTAGGAAAGTAGTGAAGTAAAAGTTGTCAAAAATATAAATAGTCAATTAAAGTACAGATACCCCACAAAAAACGACTTAAGTAGTACTTTGTAGTATTTTTACTTAAGTACTTTACACCACTGGTGATATTGTAATCAGGTATACTGGTCAGACATGATAAGTATGTATGCAGTAAATGCGGTCGGTTTAGAGATGTTCATGTATTCTAAAGCTGAATTCAATTCAGACTCCATGGAGAGCTGTTTTTTTCCTGTTCCTTTCTTTCCATTATATAAAGATGCCCAAAAGGCAAATTGCATTCTGGAATAGCTGATGACGTGCCAGATACATTTCATTAAACTCAGATGAAATAAACGAGTAAGTGAGAGCTAAAAGGAAGTGAATGCTAAAAGGAACCATTTATCAGTTTAAAAGCCCAAGTGCCTCTGAGAGGCCTGATGGTAAACAATGAGATCTCTTTTAAATGGCACAGACATCTTAGGTTAGGTGATGTGGAATGGGACTACAGTACCATCACACTGATTGAACATTTCCCACTCCTCCATGTATCATACTTATTTATGTAATCTAACCCAAATAGGCTTTGGCTAACAGCAAAAATAGAAAGCATTGACCTGCAGACTTCATCCTTTGACACTAATGACTAATGTGTGTTTGCTGCTGCATTGAAAAGAGATGCCTTCTCTGTGCTGTTTTCACTGCAGTGTCACAGCACCTGTCGTGTATGTAACATACGTTCTCACCTGTAACTCTATGAAATGTGCCAGCTCTGGAGAAAGTTTTCACATCATCTGGTAATTTTCAAAAGTGGGATGGTCATCACATCCTCCCAGTGAGTTGTTAAAAAGATTCAGACATTCGGTTTAGCAGCTCGTACATAACCTGTGGGCGATTGTCAGCTTAATCCATTGTTTGTCATATTGATGTAGTCCATGTTAATAGAGTAATGAAATCAAGTCAAAGGCTGTCACCTGTGATGTATGAGGTCATTGGTTATAATATGAAGCAGCTCATAATGAAGCCGTTCACAGTGACCTTAATGAATACGTCAGCTTTGATTAACGGTAAACCGCTGCAGTACTATTATGGCTGTGGTGTTGGAGGTCTAAAGCCGATGGTGTGTGATTCCCTTTCTGCAGGTGGAGCCATATCTGCCCTATGAGTACACCTGTGAGGGGATGCTGGAGAGAGTGCATGCTTACATCCAGAACCAGGTGGGTTTGTGTTGCATACACCGGCCAACCTCATCCACATTTATTTATGCACAGGCAAGATGAAGTCACACTGTACTGTATACAAATAAAAGAGCTACTTTAAAACACACACACAGTCCTGTTTAACTAACCATGTGGGGACACACAATTCAGTCCATTCAAAATCTTATTTTCCCTAACCCTAGCTCCAAACCCTGAACCTAATTCTAACACTAGTTCTAAACATAACCCTAAACCACATAGGAATAGCATTTGACCCTGTGGGCTTAAACAAAATGTCCCCATTTGGTCAAATGTTTGTTTGTTTACTATTCTTGTGGTTAAACACGTCCACAACCACACACACACACACCATATTTCTTTGCACAATTATACACATTGTCATGCTCCAGTACGTTCATCATGCCGAGATACCGAGGGGCCTGTCTGCCAGTCTGGTTAAGGCCGTGGCAGTGGGAGAAAAGGGGAAATAGGGTGGCCTATGCCCAGCTCTGATCCACTCCCCCATCTGCCCATCACACACAGAGTAGTGTGCTCAGTGGGCTGTGACTGACTGAGACTGCCCGCCTGGCATGTACGAGACCAGACTCCCAATCAGCGACAACCCTTCTACCCTCCTCCGTGGGCAGCACTGACCCCTATGATCCTCACGGATTCTTTATTTCAAATTTTTATACTGCTTTCTCATGACACACACACACACACACACAGACTCCGGATGAGGTGGGTGACAGCTCGCCCTGTTTTCCTGTTGAGCAGTAGCCCAGGGCTGGGGGGCTGTGGAGTGGAAGAGGCCTGGTTATTGCAGCAGGGTTCTGGGAGCCTGGTTAATAAACCGGGCTGGGGGTCAGAGGAAGATGTCGCAGAAATATTATTACCTGTTCCTTATGAATAGGACCGACTGGGGGAGGTGCTCTCCCAGGGTTGATTCCTGCCTGAAACTCATTTGATTATTGGTGGCAAAACTGTATTATAGACATTGTGTTGAATTCATATCTTCCTACCATCATATCTAAGCCAATATGACACCAATCTCAATGAAAAAACGCAAATCAACTTGATTGGAGGTACTCAACACAACTGTCGCGCTGTCGCGCACACCTGTGTGAAGCTAGCCACAATAGTGGAATTTGCAGTTCATCTTCAAAATAAAAGCCCCATTGAAAATGATTCAAACTGATACAAATAGTGGTTGAGATGTTGAACAACCCTTAGCCGTGGTATATTGGCCATATATACCCCCCCCCCCCCCCACCCCCCACCCCGGGCCTTATTGCTTAATTATGTTGTATAATAATGTTGCATAATCACCTTCCAGTGTAAAAACCTTGGAATTTAAAAACAAGGTTTTAATTGAAAATAGGCATTGGTCTGAAGCTGAAAAAATTAAGGAAATTCCCATGAGCACCACATTGCCTATTTCACCCATGCTCTACCTAGGGTTTCCAGCACACAGCTTCTACCTACTACAGTAGCTATGTTGTTCTTCAAACTATGTGTAGGCAGGTTGCTTCGGATTCATACTCTTCAGAGGGATAATGGACTTTACAGTGTCCTGCTATCAAAATTATGTATACCGGTATGTGTGTATATACAGTACCCATGAATGAGTAGGTGTGTCCAAACTTTGACTCGTACTGTATGATATTATTCCAGGAGGCTGGAAGGCAATGTGTATGTCATATTATTCTGTCTAAATCAGAACCCATCAGAATGTATAACTAATGAATGACAGTATAGTTCACAGCTGAATTAATTTTAAAAAAAATGTATACTGTCACACACAGGTGCAGTGAAATGTGTTGTTTTACAGGGTCAGCCATATTAGTACAGCCCACCTGGAGCAAATTAGGGTTAAGCCTTGCTCAACGGCAGCGACAGATTTTTCACCTTGTCGGCTTGGGTATTTTTGTTCCGACCTTTTTGTTACTGGCTCAACGCTCTAACCACGAGGCTAACTGCCACTTCAATGCTGAATGTAGGCTACAGTAGAATTGACCGATGAATGTAATGCTGAATAGCCAGATTAACTAACTACACAATAGCCAGATTGTGTAGTTATTCTGTTGTATTGTACTCGGCAGGAATTCTGTGCACCCGAAGCTCCATTTCCCTCAGCGAATAGCTCCAGCAGTTGGCCAGGCAGCCCCCCCAGCCCCTTTGTCCTGCTGCCCAACTCCAGTGCCCTGGCCTGGGCCTCCAACAACATCAGCACTCCCCCCTCCTGGCCCCCGCTTAGCGCCCTGAGGCTGCTGGCCTCCCTGGAGGGCCAGTCATGTATAGATGCGTGCCAGAGCGCAGGCCTGATCTGTGAGCCCGCCTTCTACCGCTTCATCAATATCAAAGAGGCCTTCAGCGGGTGAGCTGCTGCTGCTGCTGCCTCCCTCCACCACCATGTGATGACATCACCATCTGTTACACAACATTACATCTTGTAATTTAGCAGATTCTGTTATACGGCACAATCACTGAGGAAGCAAACATCTTAAATTCTTCTGAATATCCTCCCTCATTCTAATGCACTACCCAATGTGCTTTGGTGTAATGATGTTGATAGCCATTTATGAAGCCTTTTTTTTAAAGTATTGATTATAATGTAAATCACATGACTTAAAATGAATAATGATATAAAAATAAATGTTTCTCTGGTGTCTCCACCCAGGCTGGAGGTGCAGTGTGATGGGGTGGAGGCTGAGATCAACCACATCTTCCCAGCTTTCTCAGTGGATAGTAGTGAGTGTGGCCTCCAGAAAGACCCTCTGTTGTTCAGCTGTGCCGGGGCCAACAACAAGTACCACCGCCTCTGTCCCTGCAGGGACTACCGTAAAGGCCAGGTGGCGCTGTGCAGGGACTGCTTATGACTGTGACCAGCACCTGGGGGAAGATGACCTGCCACCCTTCCCTCAGCTTTGGCCATCCCAGGGGCCATTTCTATAGGTGGGAGGGACACTGAGGTGGATGGCCCTGCTGGAGGTCACTGTGGGTGACACAGAGGTACCAGTAGGGTCGGTCGCCATGGGGTAGAGGAGCAGCTGTACAAAAGATCACTGCTGGTATCATTATAGCACAGGGCGGAATGCTTCACGTAACTGGACAACTGGATAATGTTAAAGTGAGAAAAATGAGACTCCCTACCTACTGCCCTGACCAGAGGCTCAGTGCATTGGCAATTCTGAAATTACTAGAATACCCGGTCGCCAAACCCACAAAGTGGCTGACATAATGCATCTCAGGGAAATGCATGATTGTACTGTTCCCTGATACTGATGACGCTGCTATAAGGTGAACGTTTTACAATAGTCTTTATGGACTACATTGGGTCCAACAACAGGAATGTTAGGGGGGGTGGAGTTATCAGGAACACAGAAATGAGGGGATTCAAAATGAAATCCCTAATAATTGTATTGCAATGCTATAGTTGCTCATATCTGCATTGCTTCAAGTGACATGCAGATACTGTATGGAATGTAATGTTCTGTGAAATACTTTGATCATAATGCAGTTGGGATATTTGTACAGTAGATGCACTACTAGATGTAATATTTTCCATGTCTCATACATTAGTATATTTGTACATACAAGTGTTGATTAATAAAAAAGACAATTGAAACATTCTGGTACAACTCTAAAACAAGTTTAAGAGTCAGGTTACGTCTTGAGACATGCATGAGTCTGTAGATTTAGAAAAGCAATTGAGTGTAAAGCTGTCATCTATCTTTTTTGGTCAATTTCACAAAGCCAAATGGAAGAGAATGTTCTAATGACTTCTTTCAGAGTTGGTGATTTCTCTGCAGGCACTGTTGGCTTGGACTCATTTAGTTCATGGAGTGGTGCCTAAATACCCACAGACAATTCGTGAGTAGGTTGCCAGAGTGGGTGTAAGGCTGCATTTAGATGGTGCAGATCTCAGTGAGTTCTGTTGGGACGGAGAGTAGTGTTGCCTTCTCCATGGCTCTAGGTGCAATAGATCCCACCTCTCACTCATCTCACCACAACCAGCAGCTCTACAGTTCTTTGCTATCTTGGTCTGTCCGACTTCAGGATTTTGTCTTGTAGACACCAATGATTTACTGAAGTAACCATCAAACACAAACTTATACACTCCAGTTGCCATACCCCAATACCATGATGAGACCCAGTAAAGTGAGTTTGCAGGGGAGCCGATCCATGAGGGAGATGTTGAGAAAGCCCATATACCGTAGACAATTATCCCTTTGCAATCAACAGGGTTGATAGCTCTCATCAGTATTTCCCATTCCCTGACCTTGGTGTAAAATGAACGTCATCATTTACTTGTTGAGGCTGCCAATAATGTACTCGTATTCATTTACATAGATTTTGATATAGAGGCACCAATATGGATTTAGTGAAGGAAACTGACAGACATTTCTATAACATCTGATGTGAATTTTACAAATCTTTCACTGGTATAGACAAGTAGATCACTTTTTCATAAACACATGGAAGACACTCAAACACATGACTGAATCTATCATTTCAGAGAATGACATTAACCGACACAGACAATCTGCTCTGATGACTAAACAAAGTTTTAGTTCCAAACTCTTGTTTGTCCTCCCACGGTCTTCTCCCTCCTGTGGTTGTCCTGATTAAGATGCCATTGCCAGGTTGTGTATCACTCCTCTCTGGAGGTAAGAGAGCCTCGCAAACTCTGCAGAGGGAAAATAGAGATGGTAGAAATGAGAGATGAACCTACCTTCAGGCCTGAAGAGCGAGAGAGGGAGGATGTCTACAGGCAAACCTGCAAGCTCCAACTTCAAACAGCCATCTACCATACAGGGTTCCTATGGGAACCAGGCCATTCATAGTCCTGAGAGCTATATCAAACTTACCTCCAACGGTCTGTGCACAAGTTTTTTGTGGTAGTCCGTCCAGATATTAAAAAGGAAAATGGCTCATTCTGTCCAACAGTGTAAATTGTATTAATGGAATGGTGAGATGTGCTTTCTGAAGTGCATTTCAATCTGCAATGAGAAACTTTTTCCAATTAGGTCTTTCTTCCTTGAATGTTTTGTCCAGTAGATATCTACTACTGACTCGAATCACAACTACAGTACACTGCTTTGTTGAGTATTGATGTGGCATATTGTACATTATGTTTTTGTTACATGATTTAGGCGAGGTGATTTGGGATTTTACAGTGCCAGAATTAATCCGCCAACTTTTTCTACCACACTAGCCTGACATGAACAAAATGGCTGAGGTGACGTGAAAGACATTCTCATCATACCTGCTCCAGAAATGCTGAACACTCTTAGCCAAGATAAGAGAAGTTTTAATGAGATATGTTGAGAGAAGATGATTGGAATTTGCCAGCTTAATGAAGGTGCTTATACTCCATTGTCACCGGAGTTTAATGGAGAGACACATTTAAGACCATTCTAATGATCATTTTCCTGTCTGTGAACTCAAGTTGAACTTTAGCTGGAAAAAGCACAGGCACAGGAGTGAGAACTGAAGGATGGCGAGGAGGAGAGAGATGGGAACGGGGCGAGGGAGCCGATGAGCTTTTCCTGTTCCTAACTTTGAACCTAAATTCAATGATATGGTGATATTTTCTGTTTGAGTTCACGTTGAATTCATGTTAGTTGACAATTCAACCAAATGTAAATCAAAACTAGACTGACTGACCTCTGTGCCCAGTGGGGAGGCTCTCCCTTCGCTCAACCGTCCTTTTGATTGAGATGTTAATCTGAGATCCTGACTCTGTAGTCAAAGGTCCCGTGGCATTTACTGAAAGGAAAACCCAATCCCCTCACACTACCATTGCCAATGACATAACTATTACAGACCATAGATGTTTCTCTAATGCTGCAGGTAATAGCCAGTTCACATTCCCCAGCTGGTGTAACTCCACCATGCGTTAAGCAGCGGTCTAACTGTGACTTTGCGAGGTGAAAGTGGACTGAAAAAGCAGAGAGGTCTATAATGTATTATTATCTCATAAGCTACAGTGCATCTCCGCTGGGCAGGAGATAAGAGGATTAGACTGTAGAGCACCAACAGCACAGGTTGGAACATCTTGACTCTCGAGGCTGTCTTTGATTTTATAAGTGTGTTGTTTTCTGGAGAGTGTTCAACTGTCATGGTTAAGAACCAAACGTAGAAAGGGTAATTTAAATGCCATGCAGTAGTTCTGGCTCACCTAACTCCCTCCGTCAGCTTACTGTACTGTACAGGTCTTATCAAATTGTATTCGTCACATGCGCTACAACAGGTAGACCTCACAGTGAAATGCTTAGAAGCTCTTCCTCAACAAAACAGAAAATAAAAACATGAGAAATTAAACACACAAGAATGAAGCTTCATACAGTGGCAAGAAAAAGTATGTGAGCCCTTTGGAAATACCTGGATTTCTGCATAAATTGGTCTTAAAAATGTATCTGATCTTCATTTAGGTTGCAACAATAGACAGTCTGCTTAAACTAATAACACACAAAAACATACCGTGTAAACATTCACAGTGCATGGTGGGAAAAGTATGTGATCCCTTGGATTTAATAACTGGTTGACCCTCGTTTGGCAGCAATAATCTCAACCAAACATTTTCTGTAGTTGCAGATCAGACCTGCACAACGGTCAGGAGCAATTTTGGATCATTCCTCTTCACAGAGAATAATTTTCTGGGCCTTCCTCAGACATGCCTGGTATAAAGGTCCTGGATGGCACAGAGCTCAGCCCCAGTGATGAACTGGGCCGTCCGCGCCACTCTCTATAGAGCCTTGCGATGGTGCAGCTGTAAATCCTCTTGGGGATCTGATGGCCGATGACAAATCTTTTCAGCCTCCAGAGGGAGAAAAGGTGCTGTAGTGCCCTCTTCACGACAGCGTGGGTGTGTATGGACCATGTTAAGATATGTCTACAGCCCTGTCGATGTGGATGGAGGCGTGGATGCTCTGAGCACATGCCCTGGAATTGCGTCTGGTCCCTGGCCTTGCAAATGTTAACCCTTCTAAAAGTCTTACTCACCTGAGCCATAGAGCGCTAGATGGCATGGTCGCCAGGAACAGTGGGAACCCTCAAGCATGGCTCATGTTGTTCACCTCTAAACGAGCATAGAAGGCATTTAGTTCGTCTGGGAGGGAGGCATCACTGGGCAACTCACGGGTGGGTCTTCCTTTGTAATCTGTAATAGTCTGCAAGCCTTGCTACATCTGACGACCGTCGGAGCCGTTGTAGTAGGATTCCATTTTGTTCCAGTATTGTCCTTTTGCTGTGTTTTTCAAGTTTCAATGTCACATGCTGTCAGAGTTGTGTGTATAGGTGGCAGGGATGTCAGGCGCAGGAGAATCAAACTGAGTGTAATGGAGTATTTAATAACAAATAAACTAAGCATACCCCAAACACTAAATGTAACAATAAATAAAGTGGGTATGAGAACCCGTCGCGCACCAATACAAAAACCAACACAACACTGAAATAACAAAACATCTCTGACAAAGACATGAGGGGAAACAGAGGTTTAAATACACAACAGGTAATGAATGGGATTGAAACCAGGTGTGTAGGAAGACAAGACAAAACCAATGGAAAATGAAAAATGGATCAATGATGGCTAGAAGACCGGTGATGTCGACCGCCGAGCACTGCCCGAACAAGGAGAGGCTTCGACTTCGGTAGAAGTCGTGACATATGCACAAGTCAAATGCCTTTCTTGCAAGCTCTAACCCCAACAATGCAGTAATCAATAACAATGTAATACTACAAATAACAAGGTAGAAGAAAAACACACGAAATAAAAATAAGAAATAAAAACAACACAATAAAGTATGTAAGCATACCATATACAGGGTCAGTTCCAGTACCTTATTTACAATGTGCAGGGATACTGGAGTGATAGAGGTAGATACACTACATGACCAAAATGATGTGGACACCTGCTCGTCGAATGTCTCATTCCAAAATAATGGACATTAATATGGAGTTGGTCCATCTTTGCTGATACAACTGTCTCCACTCTTCTGGGAAGGCTTTCCACAAGATGTTGGAACATTGCAGTGGGGATTTGCTTCCATTCATCCACAAGAACATTCGTGAAGTCGGGTACTGATGTTGGGCGATTAGGCCCGCAGTTGGCGTTCCAGTTCATCCCAAAGGTGTTCGATGGGATTGAGGTCAGGGCTCTGTGCAGGCCAGTCAAGTTCTTCCACACACCAATCTCAACAAACCATTTCTGTATGGTCCTTGTTTTGTGCACGGGGGCATTGTGATGCTGAAACAGGAAAGTTCCTTCACCAAACTGTTGCCACAAAGTTAAAAGTACAGAATCGTATAGAATGTCATTGTATGCTGTAGCGTTAAGATTTCCCTTCAATAGAAGTAAGGAACCTAGCCCGAACCATGAAAAACAGCCCCAGACCATTATTCTGGACTAGATTAGTCCGTTGGACTGCCAGATGGTGAAGCCTGATTCATCACTCCAGAGAATATGTTCCCACTGCTCCAGAGTCCAATTTTTTTCCGACCTTTATTAAAACAGGCAAGTTGAGAACAATTTCTGGCCAAGATAAAGCAAAGCAGTTCGACACATACAACAACACAGAGTTACACATGGAGTAAAAAAACATACAGTCAATAATACAGTAGAAAAATAAGTCTATATACAATGTGAGCAAGTGAGCAAGTGAGATAAGGGAGGTAATGGCAAAAAAAGGCCATGGTGGTGAAGTAAATAGCAAGTAAAACACTGGAATGGTTGATTTACAGTGGAAGAATGTGCAAAGTAGAGAGAAATAATGGGGTGCAAAGGAGCAAAATAAATAAATAAATACAATAGGGAAAGAGGTAGTTGTTTGGGCTAAATTATAGATGGGTTGTGTACAGGTGCAGTAATCTGTGAGCTGCTCTGACAGCTGGTGCTTAAAGCTAGTGAGGGAGATAAGTGTTTCCAGTTTCAGAGATTTTTGTAGTTCGTTCCAGTCACTGGCAGCAGAGAACTGGAAGGAGAGGCGGCCAAAGGAAGAATTGGTTTTGGGGGTGACCAGAGAGATATACCTGCTGGAGCGCGTGCTTCAGGTGGGTGCTGCTATGGTGACCAGCGAGCTGAGATAAGGGGGGACTTTACCTAGCAGGGTCTTGTAGATTACCTGGAGCCAGTGGGCTTGGCCACGGGTATGAAGCGAGGGCCAGCCAACAAGAGCGTACAGGTCGCAGTGGTGGGAAGTATATGGGGCTTTGGTGACAAAACGGATGGCACTGTGATAGACTGCATCCAATTTATTGAGTAGGGTATTGGAGGCTATTTTATAAATTACATCGCCGAAGTCTAGGATTGGTAGGATGGTCAGTTTTACAAGGGTATGTTTGGCAGCATGAGTGAAGGATGCTTTGTTGCGAAAAAGGAAGCTAATTCTAGATTTAACTTTGGATTGGATATGTTTGATGTGAGTCTGGAAGGAGAGTTTACAGTCTAACCAGACACCTAGGTATTTGTAGTTGTCCACATATTCTAAGTCAGAGCTGTCCAGAGTAGTGATGTTGGACAGGCAGGTAAGTGCAGGCAGCGATCGGTTGAAATGCATGCATTTAGTTTTACTTGTATTTAAGAGCAATTGAATGCCACGGAAGGAGAGTTGTATGGCATTGAAGCTCGCCTGGAGGGTTGTTAATACAGTGTCCAAAGAAGGGCCAGAAGAATACAGAATGGTGTTGTCTGCGTAGAGGTGGATCAGAGACTCACCAGCAGCAAGAGCGACATCATTGATGTATACAGAGAAGAGAGTCGGTCCAAGAATTGAACCCTGTGGCACCCCCATAGAGACTGCCAGAGGCCCGGACAACAGACCCTCTGTTTTGACACATTGAACTCTATAAGAGAAGTAGTTGGTGAACCAGGCAATCATTTGAGAAACCAAGGCTATCGAGTCTGCCAATGAGGATGTGGTGATTGACAGAGTCGAAAGCCTTGGCCATGTCAATGAATACGGCTGCACAGTATTGTTTCTTATCGATGGCGGTTAAGATATCGTTTAGGACCTTGAGCGTGGCTGAGGTGCACCCATGACCAGCTCTGAAACCAGATTGCATAGCGGAGAAGGTATGGTGGGATTCGGAATGGTCAGTAATCTGTTTGTTGACTTAGCTTTCGAAGACCTTAGAAAGGCAGGGTAGGATAGATATAGGTCTGTAGCAGTTTGGGTCAAGAGTGTCCCCCCCTTTGAAGATGGGGATGACCGCAGCTGCTTTCCAATCTTTGGGAATCTTAGAAGACACGAAAGAGAGGTTGAACAGGCTCGTAATAGGGGAGCAGCAATTTCTGCAGATAATTTTAGAAAGAAAGGGTCCAGATTGTCTAGCCCGGCTGATTTGTAGGGGTCCAGATTTTGCAGCTCTTTCAGAACATCAGCTGACTGGATTTGGGAGAAGGAGAAATGGGAAAGGCTTGGGCGAGTTGCTGTGGGGGGTAACGTGCTGTTGACCGGGGTAGGGGTAGCCAGGTGGAAAGCATGGCCAGCCGTAGAAAAATGCTTATTGAAATTCTCAATTATAGTGGATTTATCGGTGGTGACAGTGTTTCCTATCTTCAGTGCAGTGGGCAGATGGTAGGAGGTGTTCTTATTCAATAACGGCTAGCTTTACGCCACTACAGCCGACGCTTGACATTGCGCATGATGATTTCAGGCTTGTGTGCGGCTGCTCGGCCATGGAAACCCATTGGAAGAAGTTCCCAACAAATAGTTATTTTGCTGATGTTGAATCCAGAGGCAGTTTGGAACTGGGTAGTAGTGTTACAACCGAGGACAAACCATTTTTACTTGCTACTCGCTTCAGCACTTGGCTGTCCCATTCTGTGAGCTTACAGTTGTCCCCTAGCTCCACCTAGCTCACCTAGCTCCACTAGTTGACTAGGCATCAGGATATATGATAAAACAGAGTAGTTGCAGCGTATATGATGATTGTATGTGAGTGGGCGTGTGTAAAGTCGGTGTAAATGTATGTGCATATTATGTGTGTGAGAGCACAGAGCTCATTAAAAGGGGGCAGAGCTCATTAAAAGTCTGTGTGTAGAAAAATACCCAAAATGCAAATATTGCATATTCATGCACACCCAGATATGTACATAACGTATAAAGTAATGTGATTCTCACCAAAAGATTTATAGCATGTATAAAAGTGCAGGACCCAGAGCAGAGTCTGTACTTCCTGACTCAAACCTTCCTGCACCTCCCTTAGACACACAGAGGGTTCTGTGCATGCATGATAAGCCTGCCCTGTCTCTCTGAGGGAAGCTAGTCCAATTTGAATTGGGCCAGAGGCAAGACACATGGCAGGCAGGTAGGTAGAGAGAGAGCAGTCTAAACAGGGGGGAACCAGCTCTAGACTATACCCAGCTAGCATATAACGTTCTGAGAACCATGTTTCTTAGAGCTTGGTGAGAGCATGGTTATATTGTATACAACCTTCCCACAACTTTCTGGGAATGGTGCAGGATAGTTGCTTGGTTTTGGAACATTCTCAGCACATTTAAGGAACTTGACAAAATTATATTAATTTCTTGGTATTTCATTAATTTAACAGAACGTTTCCTAAAGGTTCAAACATGGTTACATTTCAATTCTGGTAATGTTCTAGAAACATTCTCCAACTGGTTTGACATTGGGAATGTTTTCAAATAGTTTAGAGAACGTTAAGGAACAACGGAATTTCTGTATATTATAACGTTTCCTACCGGTTGCCTCATGGTTCTACTTAAAGTCATGTTCTCAAATTGTTCCAAGAATGTTAAGAAAACTTTCCATAAAAACCACAAGAAAATGTTTGTAACGTTCAGAGAACGCTCTATGATTGGAATGTATATATTTGTAAATAACATTTTCAGCATCAACAAAACTCTCTCTAGCCTCTTTTGTTGTGTGTTCAGGTTTGTTGGCCTCGCTCACTAATTGGCCAGACTTGATCTTAATGAATGATTGTTTCCCTTTGAAATGGGGTCTGTTTTAATGACTAAAAGGAACAGCTTTGTATGCAACAAAAAAATGGCATTCTAGCTCCATCCTGGTGGTGCAGTGGACTAATTCCATGGATAGAGGACAGACGATTATCGGTTTGAATTTCACTGATGCCGTGTCACAAAAAAGAAATGTTTGCATTATTAATGCCTAAGGAAATAAGTAGTCGGTTCATGAATAACTTTCAATAACACTTAAAATAATCTATAATTTCCGTTCTCAGAGCGTTAATAAACCTCCCAGAAAAAAATTAAGAAACCAGAGTAAAACATTCTCAGAATCTCCCAGCAACTTAAAAATAAATGTTCCTAGAACAGCCGAAATGATCACTTCCGTTCTCAGAATATTAAAAAAACGTTCCGTTTTACTGGTCAGAAACGTATGGCTTTGTTCCCAGAACCAACATGAAACCAACACATACTTTCCCACAACTCCCAAGGAACCAAATGTGCTAGCTGGGTAGTATCATCCAGATCTGGGCCACTGGTGCTGAGTCTGCCCAGAGGCATCCAAAATGAGGAAGGTTAGGTTTGGTACCGACCGTGTCTCTGCCTCTTCACCTCATTAGCAATCTGTCAGTCACCCCGCTGGACACTCGGGCAGTTCACCTCTACGGATGGGGGTTATTTTCATATGTAAGGTGGTAATCACATTGGCTAATGCAGTCTCCATCCTGGCTGACTTAATTGCTTCGCTGCTCAGGGTCATATCCAAGGCGTTTGACGGTAGCGAGATTTTCGAATCACAACCACTGTTAAAGTTCATTTGGCCTGAAATGATGGGCTAAAACTAATCTGGAAGGGGATTTTCACCAATCGTTCTCATTTTGGATACCTCTCTCTGGGCTTTATGTATTATATTTACACATTAATATTTTCCAAAGTCAGAGAGGCAGAAAAGTCTTCCACAGATCTGAGGAAATAGGCTCTCCAGGAAAATGCCCTCAAATATCAGCCCACTCACTCAAAATGCCCTTTCACTCCTCTTCTGTTGTCATCTATGGTTGATGTCACTCATCCTGGTCACTGACGCATACTATGGTACATGCTGTCCGATCAAGCAAGCTCAGTGGTGCATGCCATCCTGCACGCATGCTACCCTCCCAAAATAGTTGTGTGTGGAACTATAGCTAGAGCTCAAGCCATGAAAAGTGTGTGGAATGATAGATAGATAGAGCTCAAACCGTAAAGGTGTGTGAAATGATAGCTAGAGCTCAAGCCGTGAAGGTGTGTGCTAACCGACAGTGGAGAGGAGCTGAGGACAGAAGACATACCCATCAGCAGGTGAGTCTGTGCAGCTCAGGCCAGCTGGCAGATCCAGGACCAGTCTATTCACGCTGAATCTGTCACTGTTCTAACAGGCAAAGGTCACATAATTACAGAGTTTATAGACTAGGATCTAGCAGCATGACACACAGACGGTATAGCCACTCTCAGTGGTAAATCAGGTGCTGCTGAAAGACTGAAGAGCATCTGTGGTCTGGCTTTTAGGAAAGGTGAGTGGCAGGGTGACTGTTGGCTGTCTGTAGAGGTGGAGCAGAGAGAGAGAGAGAGAGATCGAGAAGACACAGGTAGATAGAGAAAAGGTTTCTAATCCTCCAGACATTCCCTTCACATGACCATGATGTCTGAGTGGCCTGCCAAACTGTCTGAGCCCACTTGTATTGATGGAGAAAGGAGATGAGAAGGAGAGCGCTAAGGGAAAACAAGCAGAGAAAGAATGAGGGAACACAGTAAGAGGGACACGTGAGGCTGAGTGAAAATAATGGCATATAACGGGACAGAAATCCAGAGTGAGGGATTAAAATAGTAAGATAGTCACTTAGATGGGGAAAATAAACTCAGAAAAAAGAAATGTCCCTTTTTCAGGACCCTGTCTTTCAAAGATAATTCGCAAAAATCCAAATAACTTCACAGATCTTCATTGTAAAGGGTTTAAACACAGTTTCCCATGCTTGTTCAATGAACCATAAACAATGAATGAACAGCTTACAGATGGTGGGCAATTAAGGTCACAGTTACGAAAACTTAGGACACTTAAGAGGCCTTTCTACTGACTCTAAAAAACAGCAGAAGAAAGATGCCCAGGTTCCCTGCTCATCTGCGTGAACGTGCCTTAGGCATGCTGCAAGGAGGCATGAGGACTGCAGATGTGGCCAGGGCAATAAATTGCAATGTCTGTACTGTGAGACGCCTAAGACAGCGCTACAGGGGGACAGGACGGACAGCTGATCGTCCTCACAGTGGCAGACCACGTGTAACAACACCTGCACAGGATCGGTACATCCGAACATCACACCTGCGGGACAGGTACAGGATGGCAACAACAACTGCCCGAGTTACACCAGGAATGCACAATCCCTCCATCAGTTCTCAGACTGTCCGCAATAGGCCGAGAGAGGCTGGACTGAGGGCTTGTAGGCTTGTTGTAAGGCAGGTCCTCACCAGACATCACCAGCAACAACATTGCCTATGGGCACAAACCCACCGTTGCTGGACCAGACAGGACTGGCAAAAAGTGCTCTTCTCTGACGAGTTGCGGTTTTGTCTCACCGGGGGTGATGGTCGGATTTGAACGCAGTTGACAGTGAGAGGACGTTTCTTTTTTAGCTGAGTTTAGAATAGTGGAAGAAGAGAGGTAGATTGAATAAGTGAAGGAGAGAACAGCAGAGAGGTAAACTGAAGACACTCCTACCCACTGGGTACACACTGGTTGAATCAATCTTGTTTCCACATCATTTCAATTAAATAATGTTGAACCAACGTGGAATAGATATTGAATTGACATCTGTGCCCAGTGGGTATTTGTTATTGCTCTGGACTTATTCACAGTCTCAGCACCACTGATCCATTGGCAGCACACCAGGTTGTCTTGAACTGACCGTTCAGAAATACACTCAATACCCAACAATGATGTCATGAAACTCTTTCAAGCAATATAACTTTCACATTCAAAGGAAAACAGCACAGGGTGAGTGATCTTTTCTGATCCAAATCCAGAATATATGAAGGAAATAAGCCTCAAACAAGATTCACAGGATGGCATAATTCTGAAATCCGTCCAATTAGATCCTTGATGTAAAAGTCTTGGTAGAGATCAAAGCCTGTGTGAATTTCAGAGCCAGCTTGTTTCCAGCCCACTTGTTCTCATGAGTTATTTAGCATGCTGTGGATTGATGGAGTGAGAGGGGGAGTCAGTGTGTGTGTGAGGGAGAGAAGGGATATGCTGTACTACATACTGGCAGGCATATCCCCAGAGCCATCCTCAGACACAGCAACGCAGCAGAAGAGAACTCTAGTATCTCCCCCTTTACATGGTGCAGCTACAGGGAACAGGGCACAGCTGTGGGTCCAATTCAGAGAAAGGGAGGAGAGAGAGAGAGAGTGAAACAAAAAAAGTCCCACTCAGTCTCCGTGCTGCCCCTGAACTATGAGAGTTAAAGGAAGCTAGCTAGGAGTGGGGGAAGTTTTTTTTACTGCTCTTACCTTAATAAATGATTTATCCTTGATTTTCAACATGCAGTGGATTGATCCAGAACTCGATAGAACCTCAGTACAATGATAGTGTTCCTATAGACTGTGAAGCCGCAGCAAAGATGATCAGTAGTCACCAGTCGTCTGCTCTGATTGTGGAGATGCTTCCGCCAGCCTCTGATACTGTCTGATCCCCTTTGATCTCTCCAAATGAGATGGCCAAGCGTTAGAAGTGACTGCAGCAATCTCACTAAGGATGGATCTCCCGGGGAGACATAGTGAACCGTGTGATTATGGATTGTCTCTCTCCTCATTGCAACACACCTCTGTCTCTCTCTGTCTTTCTCTCTATTCAATTCACCTTTTCGCCCCACAAAAATTAATATTGCCGCTTGGTATCACACAATTATTCCCAGTGGACGGTTTTTGATCTGCTATTGTCACTTAAGCAAGCCAAGCAAAGCCCCAGAAATAACCAACCAATAAAATATATAAAAACCACGCCACCAAGTTTGTAAATAAAGTTACTCTAAAAAACTATTCCCAAAGGGAATAAGTGCACAATAACTTGAAAAACAAACAAAACGGTTAATGTTATGCTTCACCCGTTCCCTGTCTGCGCTGACGTAGAGGGCCTGAATGATGGGCGTCTGTGCCTGGGTGGCAGAGCAGAGGCAGGATGAATAATAAATCAGGATGGCATGACTCAGGCCCGTCTCACAAACAGCTGTAATCTCCTGCTTTGATCAGGCCTAATTGATCTCATTTGCGCTGGTTAAGGCTGCCTCAGCTGCAGCAGAAACAGCTGTCACCCAGCTTGTCAGGGCCTGCTAATTAGAGCCAGCACAGATATACACTTGATACTTGATAAACACATCTGAAAGCTTATCTAACTATGGTCAATGCCTGTTTCTTTGTGACTACCTGTGGTCTGGCATGTTACATTGGGTTACTATGCAGACTAAAATATTGAATGGAACAATATGGTGAGTAGGGCTAACTCTTCTAGGCTCTCCATTACTGTAGATATCTAGGTGAGCAGACTAGAGTGGCCCATTATAAAAGGCACTGAGGTCTTTGAGCCGCTGTTTGAGAAAAGGTCACAATGCGTGACTCTTCTGACTCCTCTCAGGTGCCCAGTGTATTAATGTCCTGGTGATGAGATAAAGCCCGAGCTGACAGACACAGAGGAGCTCATCTCTCTCTCTCTGGTCTTTTGGAAGACTTCGCCTACTATGGCCGGGCAGCCCTGTGAAGGCTACACCATTCTCGTTTCAATGTGGAAGGACTTGTGAATTCCTCATCATGATTGATCCGGAAGAGATTGAAGGAAGTTCCATTTTAATTTTGAGTTTAACAAATTCGAATCATCTCGATATTTGAAAACCAACACATTATGGATTTACTATTAATATATTCTGAGGCTATCAATTACATTTAAACAGGCCATAGGCCTCTTATCAATATTGTTAAACTATTCTAAAATACTACTTACGACTGGAATTTAGAATGATCGTACGCATATGTAACGGATCTCGTCCTCCTCTTTTGAGGAGGAGTAGCGAGAAGGATTGGAGGACCAATGCGCAGCGTGGCAAGTGTCCATAATGTTTAATCAAAATGAACACTGAAATACAAAAGTGAACGAACGAAAACCGAAACAGTCCTGTCTGGCGACATACACAAAGACAGAAAATAAACACCCACGAAACACAGGTGGAAAAAGGCTACCTAAGTATGATTCTCAATCAGAGACAACTAACAACGCCTGCCTCTGATTGAGAACCATACTAGGCCGAACACAGAAACCAAAATAGAAACACAAACATACAGTGCCTTGCGAAAGTATTCGGCTCCCTTGAACTTTGTGACCTTTTGCCACATTTCAGGCTTCAAACATAAAGATATAAAACTGTATTTTTTTGTGAAGAATCAACAACAAGTGGGACACAATCATGAAGTGAAACGACATTTATTGGATATTTCAAACTTTTTTAACAAATCAAAAACTGAAAAATTGGGCGTGCAAAATTATTCAGCCCCCTTAAGTCAATATTTTGTAGCACCACCTTTTGCTGCGATTACAGCTGTAAGTCGCTTGGGGTATGTCTCTATCAGTTTTGCACATCGAGAGACTGAAATTTTTTCCCATTCCTCCTTGCAAAACAGCTCGAGCTCAGTGAGGTTGGATGGAGAGCATTTGTGAACAGCAGTTTTCAGTTCTTTCCACAGATTCTTGATTGGATTCAGGTCTGGACTTTGACTTGGCCATTCTAACACCTAGATATGTTTATTTTTGAACCATTCCATTGTAGATTTTGCTTTATGTTTTGGATCATTGTCTTGTTGGAAGACAAATTTCCGTCCCAGTCTCAGGTCTTTTGCAGACTCCATCAGGTTTTCTTCCAGAATGGTCCTGTATTTGGCTCCATCCATCTTCCCATCAATTTTAACCATCTTCCCTGTCCCTGCTGAAGAAAAGCAGGCCCAAACCATGATGCTGCCACCACCATGTTTGACAGTGGGGATGGTGTGTTCATGGTGATGAGCTGTGTTGCTTTTACGCCAAACATAACGTTTTGCATTGTTGCCAAAAAGTTCAATTTTGGTTTCATCTGACCAGAGCACCTTCTTCCACATGTTTGGTGTGTCTCCCAGGTGGCTTGTGGCAAACTTTAAAAGACACTTTTTAAGGATATCTTTAAGAAATGGCTTTCTTCTTGCCACTCTTCCATAAAGGCCAGATTTGTGCAATATACGACTGATTGTTGTCCTATGGGCAGAGTCTCCCACCTCAGCTGTAGATCTCTGCAGTTCATCCAGAGTGATCATGGGCCTCTTGGCTGCATCTCTGATCAGTCTTCTCCTTGTATGAGCTGAAAGTTTAGAGGGACGGCCAGGTCTTGGTAGATTTGCAGTGGTCTGATACTCCTTCCATTTCAATATTATCGCTTGCACAGTGCTCCTTGGGATGTTTAAAGCTTGGGAAATATTTTTGTATCCAAATCCGGCTTTAAACTTCTTCACAACAGTATCTCGGACCTGCCTGGTGTGTTCCTTGTTCTTCATGATGCTCTCTGCGCTTTTAACAGACCTCTGAGACTATCACAGTGCAGGTGCATTTATACGGAGACTTGATTACACACAGGTGGATTGTATTTATCATCATTAGTCATTTAGGTCAACATTGGATCATTCAGAGATCCTTTTTAGTTTTTGATTTGTTAAAAAAGTTTGAAATATCCAATAAATGTCGTTCCACTTCATGATTGTGTCCTTCTTGTTGTTGATTCTTCACAAAAAAATACAGTTTTATATCTTCATGTTTGAAGCCTGAAATGTGGCAAAAGGTCGTAAAGTTCAAGGGGGCCGAATACTTTCGCAAGGCACTGTAGACTGCCCACCCCAACTCACGCCCTGACCATACTAAAACAGACAAAACAGACAAAACAAAGGAACTAAGGTCAGAACGTGACAGCAAGGAAAGTTATTTATCAAACAATCCTACATTCGTCATACACACACTGGTAGGCGATGACCATTGATAAATATCAATTGTTCTCAGCCTCAGTGGTCGTACATGACCTTGGCTGTTTGCATGTTGAAACTCCCCTAATTGAACATATGGTCAAATCATCCATTTAAAGCCTGTGTGGAATATACAACACCGTACCATGAAATACAACGGCGCACCCCAAAAAAGCAAATATCTTTTTTATTTTTCTGAGACTGAAATGGAGGTGCTAGTGTCAGAGATTGAGTACAACCAAAATGTTTTAATTGGCTCCCTGCAGTTGTGGCTTGACCAGTAAAAATTAAAACATGGCTACAAAGAGGACCATTTGACGATTCAAGTTGCTCTAGCAATGTTAAATACACTTTAAATGAGAAGGCAACACTCACCAATAAGCCATCCATCCTCAACAGCTCCCTCCTGTAGGCGTATAGGCCAACATTGCTGTTCTGCAGAACAAGTTGGGCCACTTTGCCACCACATTCAGCAGTGTAATTTACGCATCGCATCACCTGCACATGAAAAGTGGAAGCCTTTTCTGTTCACATAGTTGAAACCGTTTTGGGATGGTGTTTTTGTTTTGGGTGTGGGTGCCGTCTATCGCTCTGTTCGTATTTGGGAACCCATGGCATCATGGCAAAGAAACTCCTCTTGAACAACCTGTTGTGCGATGGTGTATGGAAATTGTACGTGTTACTGTACCCTTTGCTGATGTTTGCATCCAAAACATTGGCTCATCGAGGGCTGTGAGATGCCTGTCGGCAAGTTCCTACTGAAAAGTGCCGTTGACAAAAAACAAAAACCTGGGGGGTGGATAGCGTTTGGATGTGCACCGGAATGGCATGTGTTTGCCTTTTTTGTGTTTGTCTTAAATCTCTGCAAAAATCCTAAAGATTGGTTTTTGGAAACAATATTTGCTGAGACAATCTGTACTTTTTTGCAGAAAAAGTCCCACCTCTCTCTAAAAATGCACTCTCTGCTAAATGTAGAGTGTGTCAAATCTTAAAACAGAGCAAGATCAGCTATCTCTCGTTCAATTTCTTCTTTAGGATTTGGTTGGTGGATCGCATCCAACTTTTAGGTGCATATACGGCCACCTACTATACTGGTGTGTGAGGCCATTCATAGCCTACCTACATTAAATTCTTGATTCGGTAATACAAAATTGGGGGAAAGGAAAATTGCCCTGCCAACTACCAGCCCTATCTATAAAAAACACTGCCCTATTCCACTTTTTAACCCTATCTAATCCTACTTGAGACCAACGGTCTGAGAGGACAGAACACTTCCATTCAAACCCCCCTGCAACTATTCTGCAGTAAATCCTCACAATTCCAAGTACTTCTCTTCCGCCACAACCTCTATTTTCTGTGACTTCTGATCCATTTCTGCAGTACAATTGACCACCATGGCTATGAATGCTAAAAAGCCCACCTTACTGAAGCACATGTTCTTCCCATCTCTCTTGCTTGGTCTCTGCCTACTCACAGGAATCCTCTCAGGATCCCTCACCCTGTCCCCATCTTCTTCTACCACTCTCTTCAGCATATGACACTTTCTGTACAACTCTAACTATGGCAAACTCAGCCTGCCTTTCTCTCACCAAGTACCTCCAATCTCCAGCCCCATGGGCACCCCCACAGCTAACACACACAACTTTCTCCACCGAAACTACATATTCCTTCGTCTCATGACCTCCTGCACACTTCTCACATCTAGGAATCTCCCTCCTACACACTGCTGCAACATGCCCATGAACTTGACACCTAAAACACTGTAGTATTTGTTTTGAACAAGGCTCTCAAGAGATAATGTACATTACATTGTTGGGCAAGGACTCTACATCAAAACTCAGCAGGACAGACAATGTCTTCTTCGTACACTCTCCATCGGATCTGTGTCACACCAAACGGCCGGTATCACAAATACCAAGAATTTCTTACATTTCAACTGATCCTCCTCAACACTTAATGCCACCCCAATATTACTCCTTTCAATGGAGCCGTGCTCCAAAGAGCAAACCAAGACACATTTATTTTCCCTAATCACGTGATCCGGAGCACCCGCTCCCTCTGGACTGAAGAAACACAATAAATCACCACTAGTCCACTCCCGAGTTACACTCACCACTCAACAGTCCCCAACCTCTTCTCCACCCAATATGGATCAGCCAAAACGAAAGGACCCACAAATCTCACTCCCACTGGGCCAGAATCATCCTTTTCATCTTCGGGATGAGTCTCAAACTCGGCGGGCCTCACCACATATACTACCTCCATACTCTCTTCAGGTTCCATCTCTGAGCTACTAGAGCTGGTATACTTTTTTGCACTTGAAGCCAACCTTCCATTCAGCCCACTTCCCTTCTCGGAGGTCATCACTGCACCTGCCACTACAATTAATTCACCCTCACTCGTCAAGTTCACTTTCCATCTCTAGCTTTTCTAAAAGTTCTGTGCGATCCTCCATTCCATATTCCCTCAAAACATATTCCACTTTTTTCCTTATCCGCTATCTTCTCCTTTACCAGATCTTCCAGAAGGCTTGTGCAATCCCCACTCCATATTTATTCATAATATGTTCCACTTTCATCCTTTTTTCCTTGTCCGCCATATTCTCCACCAAGCAGGCCTCCCTTGAGTTCCCAACTCATTCGATTTTCCATTATCTCAGTCTTTTATTGTATTTCAACAATGGTTTCACTTTCACACATACTTGTCATTTAACAAATTACTGTACTTTATATTAATTTATCGTAAAAAATGCACTGATGTAGTCAAATTACATACTGGAGCTTGTCAAGATATGTTGCATGAATTCACAATGGGAATACAATGAAATGGAAAAATGATTTAATTATTACTCCCACAATTTTTCACACATTTTCACCATATATTTGACCCTTGACAAGCAGTTCCATATTCCACCAATTTGTACGCATGATCATGGCGGTGCGTAAATTTACGCAAACTCTCAAGCAAACGTTCATATTGATAAATCTTACACTTTACGTTGGAATGATCCCACACATGGTTTACGCACATATTTGTCCCTTTGAATGATAAATGAGACTCCAGAAATGTACACCCAATGTACCATTACTGTAAATATGTAGGGACATTTCACATCACATCCATTATTTCCTAAACAGTGTAAATGTATTGGTACTTTGGACTCCATCTTGTTTGGCTAATGTCACCCTAAGTCTCTTCCTGTACCCACACACATACAGTAAATGCCCCCCCCTCCCAGGCCACTTATCCACCCTGACCTTTTTATAGTGGGTATCAGTCTTAATGTAGGCTTATACACATCAATAACTTAATTACATCTGTCAAGCAATTCGAATTTATGTAAGTGTTCATTCTTGGCCTCTTTCTCCTTGTGTAGAAATGACTTTCCCATCAGACATCACTTCAGATTAGACTCCTGACTGCTGTTGGAACATCATGGCACTGACTGAGGGAAGAAATAATCCCGCTGAAAAGCAGAGTATTCGTACTGCAGCCATAAATTAATAATATTAATGAATCATCCATGGAGGAATTATAATATACGATTATTTCTGTAAGTGCTTTCTGGCCTCTTCAATATACAAGTAATGATAATAGATCATTAAAACTATTCCTTGAGAGATTGAACCTCCTGCACCCAGTCAACATAATTCTTAGGCTACAATCTGCCTCTGTCTGTGGCATCGTGCATTATTTTGAACACTGCTGCTGCGAGTCTCAAAGAATCATAGTTCTGTTTACCAGCTTGCTGGGAGTATGTGAGTGTGAGTTTGTGTGTGTGGCTGAGCAAATCTCCCAGATGGTAACTATGCAGTTTTTTTTGTCATTGACAAAGTACCTGTCTGGGAGTCCTAAATTGACTATGGTGTGAGGACCTCTAGTGGACTGTAGATTAACTACAGTCACTGTACAATAAACTAACCCTGAGTCATTCACCCAGTTGATCACCGATGGTGTGCTGTCTGTCTCACAGGGGACATGAAGGACGGACAGGGGGACAGCCATGCTATTGGTGTTTGGTCAGGCTGCTTTCACTGCCCCCCCCCCCCCCCATCAAACCAGCTGCTGAATAGAGAGATTAGCCCCTTCTCTCACTCCTCTCACTCATAGAAAAAGGCTGACCAGGTTTAAGGGACTGATAAATTGCTTCTGCTCATTCCTTCATATATCTTGACCTTTACTGCACACACACTGAAGTGTAATTTTCATGACGTGCTAGCGTCTGTATATTGTTCATTATTACGGCTGAAATTGCTTTCATTAGAATCTCGCTCTTCTTCATGGGTATTTGCATTGGGTGTAACCTTTACCTACTATGATCAGATAGCCTTTCCTCAATTATGAGTTCGTCAGTGCGCACTATCGTAAAAATATTATTCTAAATGCTCTTGGACATAGCTTTAACCTACAGTACTTTCTTCAATAAATCACTGCCTATTGGCACTAAATAGTAATTCCCTCATATTTGAACTCAAAAAGACCTCAGATAAGAAATCACATCTATGTAGAAGAAGCTGTTTCTGCAGAACAAAGAAGGGCAGGGCGGCACTAGTTAATTACCAGATTGAAGACTGAACATAATTTAAAAGCAAGGCAAGCAATCAAACCAGAACCCCCAATCTCTCCGAAGTAATTACTAGATCCGTGCCTTCTACACCGAGCTGTCAATCACTCCACACAAACAGGCTCCAGCTTCATACTGAGACAAAGCGCTCTCTACAATTAAAGGGATTGTAATGAGACAAAAATATTTGAGACTTTGTGTTTGTGTGTCTGTCTATCGGGAATTGTTTTAATTAGCTATTGATACAGATCAACTGGCTATCATCCTGAGTCAGTTCAGCCTCGGGCACACTTCTCTCACTCTGATGCCAATAGTACTTTTCATCTTGGACACACACACACACACACACACACACACACACACACACACACACACACACACACACACACACACACACACACACACACACACACACACACACACACACACACACTCTCTCTTTCTATGAGGGGATTTCCTGGGCTGTTTGTTGAGAGTGAGTGAGGGGGTATTTTAATTGGATTTTGAATGATCCATTCCACAGTGAGGCTTTTGGAACAAGTTTACTGTTGGTTCTGAAGTGAGTTAAATTCCTTCAAAGCCTTTTGTATTTTTCATTTTCTGAGAGGGCTTTAGTTATAATTTAAACTGACTTCCCTTAGGGTATCTTCCCCAAAACTACTATAGGAGAAACAGAGAACTATACTGAGCTAAAAGAAAGCACAATGGTGACACTGAATCACCAGGGAAAGCCTTATCTACCACACTGACTCACTGCTGCTAATTAAAAAGAGGGAACTTGAAGACTAGAATAAGGAGATGAAACAGGATGGTGTCACCCAGGACATGAACATCATGAACATCACATTAAGGTTGCTATTGCCTAGATGTGCATGATCTCTCTGTTGACAATGGTAAAAATGAGGGAGAATTCTAGAAACAGACAAAGATGGTGACAACAGAAACTACACAATCCCTGTGTTTGTGTGTGTCTGTGAGAGAGACGTGACGCTCTGGATGTGTGTGAGATCTGGAGGCGGCGTACAGGGGAGGACAACATTCAATTAGAGCCAATTGCAGAATTACAGCTAATCAGACAGGAGAGATAATGTGTCTGTGATGAGGATGATAAGGTCAGGTTGGAGGGGAGAGAGGAGCTGAGTGTATTCCTGCAGGTCTGGAACCACCCTTTGGACAGGACTGTCTACAGAGATGCTCACTGAGCTGCTTTCAAAATGGGGATAGGAAACAGTAACCCCGACATGAAAGAGAACAAGGGATGGGGGCTATACCCATATGTGTGCAATGAAAGGGTTAATACAGGAAGGCTGGAGAAAGAGAATAGATCTGTTGGTGCTTAATGACATTTCTAGAGAAATAGAGCTTTATTGTTTACTCAGACTATCGTCTTTTAAGTGATCATTATCCATGTTGACAAGCAACAACAGTTGTGGGTGTAATAGCAGAAAAATGCGGAAGCATACTTCAAATATTGGCATTTTCAGCCCATCACAGGCTCCAGCTGTGCACTTCAGTGGTGTTTAAAAATAAACATTTATGCATTGGTGTTTTATTATACAGTCTGACATTTACCTGGAATTTTCTTTGAAATTACTAGGTCAAAATTATGATTATTATAATTACCTTTTCGGTTTCTTTGGGATTCATGGAGGAAATAGCCCCCTGTATCGTTTGGTAAATAACAATGTACAAACTGTTATTGTACCACGTGATTTTGTGACTAAGTACCAGGTCAATAGAGTCTGAAACAGGACTGTGAAATACATTGTTGCGTTTTCCTCTGCTGTCCCAGCTGTTAAGTAACCTCCATTAATTTATTTTGTGCAGTATGTTGAAGGGAGATCTGTTAACACACAAACCCAACCAGGATCCTCCTGAAAACCATGGCATATTGCCCCGGCTAGAATATTTGGTTTCTTGGAAGTTGTGTGAACGTACGTTTGAGTTTTTCCATTAATTCTGGAACGAAGCCATATGGTTCCTGACCAGTAAAACGTAACGTTTTTTTAAAACGTTCTGAGAACGGAAGGGAACATTTCACCTGTTCTGGGAATGTACATTTTTAGGTTGCAGGGAGTTTGTGAGAATGTTTTACTGTGGTTCCCTGAAAGTTTTCCTGAGATGTTTTATTTGTGCTGAGAACGGAAATGATAGGTTACTTGAAGGTAATTCAATTACTTTCTGAGAACATGTTTCAATAAGACCTTTAATAAAACTCCTATCTTAGTTTGGATTAACCTCCAAGCACAGATAGAACACATGGAAATGAATTTGCTTAGGCATTAATCATGCAAACAACTTTTTATTTTTTGTTTTAGATTCGAACCTATAATTTTCTGTTCTCTATCCATGGAATTAGTCCACTGCGCCTCTAGGATGGAGCTAGCATGATATTAATTTTGTTAACTTGTACAAAGTTGTTAATTTTAGTCTATTCAAGCAGACCCCATTTCAAAGGAATCAAGCACTCATTATGATCAGGTGTGGCCAATTAGTGGGCTCAGCCAACAAACCTGAACACACTTACAGTGCCTTGCGAAAGTATTCGGCCCCCTTGAACTTTGTGACCTTTTGCCACATTTCAGGCTTCAAACATAAAGATATAAAACTGTATTTTTTTGTGAAGAATCAACAACAAGTGGGACACAATCATGAAGTGGAACGACATTTATTGGATATTTCAAACTTTTTTAACAAATCAAAAACTGAAAAATTGGGCGTGCAAAATTATTCAGCCCTCTTAAGTTAATACTTTGTAGCGCCACCTTTTGCTGCGATTACAGCTGTAAGTCGCTTGGGGTATGTCTCTATCAGTTTTGCACATCGAGAGACTGAAATTTTTTCCCATTCCTCCTTGCAAAACAGCTCGAGCTCAGTGACGTTGGATGGAGAGCATTTGTGAACAGCAGTTTTCAGTTCTTTCCACAGATTCTCGATTGGATTCAGGTCTGGACTTTGACTTGGCCATTCTAACACCTGGATATGTTTATTTTTTAACCATTCCATTGTAGATTTTGCTTTATGTTTTGGATCATTGGATCAAGTTGTGATTGTGTCCCACTTGTTGTTGATTCTTCACAAAAAAATACAGTTTTATATCTTTATGTTTGAAGCCTGAAATGTGGCAAAAGGTCGCAAAGTTCAAGGGGGCTGAATACTTTTGCAAGGCACTGTAACAAGATAAAGGATAGAGCTTTGTTGATTCTGAGAAGAATGGAATGTGTATCTTTTTAAATAACATTCTTAGAATGCTACAAAAGTGTTTTTTATGGAAAGTTTTCTTAACGTTCTAGGAACAATTTGAGAATATTACTTTAAATAGAACCATGAGGAAACATTATGTTGAAGTACTGAAACTTCCACAGAAGAACGTTATTCCTTAATGTTCTCTGAACTATTTTAGAACATTCCAGTTGGACAAACTTCATAGACCCTTTCCAAATTGAAATTAAATGTAACCATCTTTGAACTTTTAGGAAACTCTGTTAAAGTAATGAAATACCAAGAAAATAATATATTTTTTTGTCATGTTCCTTATATGTGCTGAGAATGTTCCAAAGCCACACAACTTTCCTTCACCATTCCCAGAAAGTTGTGGGAAGATTGTATGCAAAAGAACCATAGGACAAACACGCTCTCACCATGCGCTAAGAAACATATGGTTCTCAGAACGTTATGTGCTAGCTGGGCAAGAAGTAATATTCTGCCTTTGTTTTGGCCATTTGTATTTTAAAGCATTCTTAACTGATGCCAAAGATGGCACAATTTCACTCAATTGATCTAAGACCAGGGGCTGTGTTATCAGATAAAAGCCCCTCAATGCCAAAACAGTGTTATGTTATGATGCAGCCTCTTTTTGTCTAGAAGATCTTTGGGAGGGCTTAGTAGCACAAGATGGCATTATACACTTAGACTTGAGCTGACTGGAAGAGAGTTTCTAACTGTTTTAACTCCATTCCCTCTTCCTGCCCCTGCTCTATGCAAATTATTGTTTTGCTTCTGCCAGAACATCTTTGATCCAGCAGCTTTGAATCCCTCTGCAGATGCTGCCTTAGGGGTCATTCTACTATCCAGAACCAGGGCCAGAGCCAGAGCCAGAACCAAGGCCACAGCCAGGCTGAGGCAAAGGATGTCCAGACACACAGTTAAGACAGCATAGCCATAAAAAACAATGTACATTTTTGGTGAGCTCTGATTTTACAACTGAGTGCAATGTGATGATGAGGACTATTTTAAACAACGGGTTATATAATTCAAGACATTGTTGTGACAAACAGCACAAACAACATTTGTTCAATAAAAGGGGGTTATTATTGAAAATCAAGGCAGATTTCGTACACAGTCTGACTGAGTATCCTCCAGCACTGTGACCATCTAGTTGAGTCGCTTGGCACAGACAAAGGCAAACAGGTTGGAACAGGTGAGATCATTCCACTGCATTCCACAGGGCCAGTTAATGAGAACACAGTCTTCAGTGTCTTGGTCAATATCCGGCTGCTCTCCGTTCCAGTGGATGAAGTCCACCTGGGAGCCGTCAGATCACATCCACCTGCCCTCCTTGTGGATGTCACTCAGTCCGATCCAGGTGAGACTCTCAGCAGGGTCGTAGCTCTTGATCAGGTTGTTTATAATGTAGTGTTAATCCAGGTAGTGAACAGAGGCCAGGTTAGCTTTCTGAGACACTCAGTGTGACTCTGCATTGGCCCAGTCAACACGCATGGCAGTGTACTTGAAGCAACTGCCATTAGAGCTGTACCAGCCCATGGAGCAGGAGCCCTGGAAAAGCTTTCCATCCTGGCCAGACCACTGACATGGTGAAAAGGTGCTGGGATTTGCAGCTCTGCTCTTGTGTACGGGTCTGGTAGGCAGAGAGGTTCCCTGTGCCAGGCTTTTATTTCATTTACAAAGGATTGAACAAGGTTGGTTGCTCGGCGGGATATCATTGGTAGATCATTTCTGGACGTGGAAACCTCATCACCTCAAAATGAATGGTATGCAATGAACTATTGACCTATGTCATCTTTGAGGCTGTTTAGTCAGTGTATTTGGCAAAAAAAGACACAGAAATCAGAGGTTTTAAGTGTATTTCTCTCTACCCTCACTAAGAGATATAAACAAGCTATAAAAGGCAGCACTACAAGATAAGTGGTATTGCCACATAAACCAGTTCTTATATCTGCAGCTGTGTTCTTCCCATAATCTATGCCAAGTTAAGAAGGAAAGAAAATAAAGAAAATAAACCTAACAAAATACAAAATATAACTTTAGGGTCAATCGTCAGTGATATCAACAAAAACTATTGTTACTCTTTAGAGAAGACAGTAGAGAGGTCTTCATAGTCTAGGTACATTAACTAAGCATACAGATACAGTAATGGTGCCTCTAGCAGTTCTCAATGAAAGAGGTTCTCAATGGACATAGCCAGTAAGTGAATGTATTGTCTTGAAACAATTGAATTCATAACTGAAGAAAATATGAAATAATTATATAGGTTACATGTTTTGTGACTGGTCGAAAGGTAGGTACTAGGGTTTAGTATTTTGTGTACTGTAGGCAGTCCAACAGGTTTCCATTGACCCAGCAACAAAAAAACATTGCGATATAGGATAATTTTTCAAAAAATCGACAACATTTGAATCTGTTTGACGGGTGGATTTTTCTTTGTTGAACTTTCTTTATTGCGAAAAAAATTATGATGGAAACTGTGTTTTTCGAAGACATGATGATTGTCGAATCATTTTGAAGGTGCGCAAGGCAGGTGGTGATCACGTAAGATCCACTCCACATGTAGTTATAAATGCCTACTTGCAAATTAATTTACAACTATAAAAATTGTGTTTCTTTGCAGGACAAGGATTGTCCTGACTTTCAATAATGCCTGAAGTGCTTCGTCTTGTTATACTGGTTGGCTGGCAAGTTTCAACATCCAATTATTTCTGATCTTCAGGAGCACACCTTGGCATGGACCATGGCGATATGCTGGCACGTGAGAATTATTAGAATATGACAAATATTAGTCAATTATTGCATTCTATCCATGGTGGTTTTCGCGGGCTACCTGAGCAGTGGCGATTTTTATGCACATCTTGGTGGGGGGAATTTTTTTTTGATGCATGCCAGCACAGCCACTACACAACACAGCACTAAACAATATATTAATTGCACTATAACGGTGACAAGCGGTGCCCACAAAGAGTTAGGGCCTACACAAGTCCCAACACATTACCACTTCTACACCTGGCTTTCAGCGGAGCCATGTCTGGCAGCGAAACAGTTCATTCAGCCTCATTTACTGCCTTTTAAAAAAACATACAGTTGTCAAGAAAAGTATGTGAACCCTTTGGAATGACCTGGATTTCTGCATAAATTGGTCCTAAAATTTGATCTGATCTTAATCTAAGTCAAAACAATAGACAAACATAGACATAAACGAATAAATTATTGTTTTTATTATTTTTTTTTTCTTGTCTATATTGAATACATAATTTAAACAGTCACAGTGTAGGTTGGAAAAAGTATGTGAACCCCTAGGCTAATGACTTCTCCAAAAGCTAATTGGAGTCAGGAGTCAGCTAACCTGGAGTCCAATCTATGAGACGAGATTGGAGAGGTTGATTAGAGCTGCCTTGCCCTATAAAAACACTCACAAAATTTGAGTTTGCTATTCACAAGAAGCATTGCCTGATGTGAACCATGCCTGAACAAAATAGATTTCAGAAGACCTAAGATTAAGAATTGTTGACTTGCATAAAGCTGGAAAGGGTTACAAAATTATCTCTAAGAGCCTTGATGTTCATCAGTCCACGGTAAGACAAATTCTCTATCAATGGAGAAAGTTCAGCATGGTAATTACGACTGCAAGAGCATTGCCCAGAATGCTCAATGAGGTTAAGAAGAAGCCTCGAGAGTCAGTTAAAGACTTACAGAAATCTCTGGAACATGCTAACATCTCTGTCGATGAGTCTATGACACGTAAAACACTAAACAAGAATGGTGTTCTTTGGAGGACCCCACGGAAGAAGCCACTGCTGTCCAAAAAAACCCATTGCTGCACGTCTGAAGGTTGAAAAAGTGCACCCGGATGTTCGACAGTGCTGCTGGCACTGTGGACAGATGAAACTACAGTTGAGTTGTTTGGAAGGAACACAAATCAAATCAAATCAAATTTTATTTCAAATCAAATCAAATCAAATGTTATTTGTCACATACACATGGTTAGCAGATGTTAATGCGAGTGTAGCGAAATGCTTGTGCTTCTAGTTCCGACAATGCAGTAATAACCAACAAGTAATCTAGCTAACAATTCCAAAACTACCACCTTACAGACACAAGTGTAAGAGGATAAAGAATATGTACATAAAGATATATGAATGAGTGATGGTACAGAGCGGCATAGGCAAGATACAGTAGATGGTATTGAGTGCAGTATATACATATGAGATGAGTATGTAAACAAAGTGGCATAGTTAAAGTGGCTAGTGATACATGATACATTACATAAAGATGCAGTAGATTATATAAAGTACAGTATATACGTATACATATGAGATGAATAATGTAGGGTATGTAAACATTATATTAGGTAGCATTGTTTAAAGTGGCTAGTGATATATTTTACATCATTTCCCATCAATTCCCATTATTAAAGTGGCTGGAGTTGAGTCAGTGTGTTGGCAGCAGCCACTCAATGTTAGTGGTGGCTGTTTAACAGTCTGATGGCCTTGAGATAGAAGCTGTTTTTCAGTCTCTCGGTCCCAGATTTGATGCACCTGTACTGACCTCGCCTTCTGGATGATAGCGGGGTGAACAGGCAGTGGCTCGGGTGGTTGTTGTCCTTGATGATCTTTATGGCCTTCCTGTGACATCGGGTGGTGTAGGTGTCCTGGAGGGCAAGTAGTTTGCCCCCGGTGATGCGTTGTGCAGACCTCACTACCCTCTGGAGAGCCTTACGGTTGTGGGCGGAGCAGTTGCCGTACCAACTGCTCCACACTATGTGTGGAGAAAAAAAGGCACAGCACATCAACCTCATCCCAACATCATGGTTTGGGGCTGCTTTGCTGCCCCAGGGCCTGGACAGCTTGCTATTATTGATGGGAAAATTATTTCCCAAGTTAATCAAGACATTTTGCAGGAGAATGTTAGGCTATCTGTCCACAAATTGAAGCTCAGCAGAAGTTGGGTGATGCAACAGGACAATGACCCAAAACACAGAGGTAAATCAACAACAGATTGGCTTCAACAGAAGAAAATATGCCTTCTGGAGTGGTCCAGTCAGAGTCCTGACCTCAACCCGATTGAGATGCTGTGGCATGACCTCAAGAGAGCAGTTCACACCAGACATCCCAAGAATTGTGCTGAACTAAAACATTTTTGTAAAGATGAATGATCCAAAATTCCTCCTGACCATTGTGACGGTCTGATCTGCAACTACAGAAAACGTTTGGTTGAGGTTATTGCTGCCAAACGATGGTCAACCAGTTAATAAATCCAAGGTTTCACATACTTTTTCCACCTTGCACTGTGAATGTTTACACGGTGTGTTCAATAAATAATGGCAGATAGCCTAGTGGTGAGAGCGTTGGACTTGTAACCGAAAGATTGCAAGATCGAATCCCTGAACTGACAAGGTAAAAAATCTGTCATTCTGCCGCTGAACAAGGCAGTTAACCCACTGTTCCTAGGCCTGCATTGAACATAAGAATATGTCCTTAACTGACTTGCCTAGTAAAATAAAGAAGACATATAGTTCTTAGTTTAAGCAGACTGTGTTTGTCTATTGTTGTGACCTAGATGAAGATCAAATCAAATTTTAGGACCAATTTATGCAGAAATCAAGGTATTTCCAAAGAGTTCACATACTTTTTCTTGCCACTGTAGCTGATATGGCTGACTTGCTTAAACAAATGTGGTTTCTACTGACAATTGAGATGTACAAACTATGGAATGAGTGGTTAAGAGGCAATCCGTAATTTCGATTAAGACATGAGCAAGCTAGGACGGACGTAGTCAATAACTATTTGTTCAGCACTTTTGAAATGTACAGCGACAGAATTCAGAACATGGGTCGTTCTTACTGTAATCTCCCTGTACACCAAATCAGAACCGTGGGATAAATAAAGGGGGCATATAAGCAGACAATGAAAGTTCTTCCAATGTTCAATGATTACATTTCTCTAAAACAGGCTACATGTGCAACATCAAGTCAGAACAGCAGGGTAGGTTATGAGGGAGGGAAGGGATCAAATTATTAGGGTGGGCTACTAACAGCTTACTACACAACATACACTTAGCATTACTTTCTCCTTGGCATATTCCTTAATTTATGCAGCAGCATACAATATATTTTGGACTCACTTTGTTGTGCTGTGCTCACCTGAACAGGAAGATGGCGTGGCGGTCCTTCTTGTGGGCTCTAGAAAGAGGCCAGAAATTCCGACTTGGAATTCTGAGTTGGATGACCATTCAAAATGATTTGTGTTTAGTGAGTCCGCCAGATCAGAGGCAGTAGGGATGACCAGGGATGTTCTCTTGATAAGTGTGTGAATTGAACCATTTTCTGTCCTTCTGAGCATTCAAAATGTTATGAGTACCCTAGGGTGTCAGGAAAATGTATGGAGTAAAAAATACATTATTTTCTTTAGTAAAGTAAAAGTTGTCAAAAATATAAATAGTAAAGTACAGATATGCAAAAAAATGACTTACGTAGTACTTTATAATATTTTTACTTAAGTACTTTACACCACTGCCAGTAGATTGCCAACAAGATGCACGATGATGCCTGCTTGTCTAGCTTGCTAGCTTTTGAAAGTATGACATGATCAACCCAATCAAAGCTACGGTAGATATAACTTGATTTGACGTAATTTTATCTATGGCCAATGACCTTGAGCCTTCTTGGATGGGCACTTCTAATGTAAGTCTATGGCAGCACCCAATGGGCTTGAATTTTCAAGCTCTACCTGTAGATTTTGTGGTGACGTAGTGTCCCCATGAGTGCCAGAACACGGAGCCATTCACAGCGCAACTAGAGAACATTACCAACCGTACCCTCCATATATTCTGCTGGCTGCCCCTCCATCACAGAAAGCACTGAGCTAGGCTGAAACACCTGCATTTTGGAGCTGCCTTACTCAAGAAAGCAAAAAAATATATATATTTGTATGCGGCTTTGGAAACTCAATTAGTTTTGTTTTTTACATTGTTTGCAAACTGATATGTGACGTGTATTAATGCCAAAATAACTGCCCCATCTGCTCTGAATTACGCAACGTCACTGTACATCCTGTACCGCCTCGAGATCTTGTCAGGGTATCTCTGTGCATTGAAATTGCCATTGATAAAGTGCAATTGTGTTTGTTATCCGTAGCTTATTCCTGCCAATACCATAGCCCCACCGTCACCCTGTGGCAGTGTGTTCACAACGTTGACATCAGCAAACCGCTCGCCCACACAACGCCATACACGTGGTCTGCGGTTGTGAGGCCGGTTGGATGTACTGCCAAATTCTCTAAAACGTCGTTGGAGGTGGATTATGGTATAGAGATGAACCTTCAATCCTCTGGCATGGCAACAGCTCTGGTGGACATTTCTGAAGTCAGCATGCAAATTACACGGTTCCTCAAAACTTGAGACATCTGTGGCATTGTGTGGCACTGTATAATGATCATGCTGTTTAATCAGCTTCTTGATATGCCACACGTAAGGTGGATGGATTATGGCAAATGAGAAATGCTCACTAACAGGGATGTAAACACATTTGTTCACAAAATTGGAGAGAAATCATATTTTTGTTTGTATGGAACATTTCTGGGAACTTTTATATCAGCTCATGAAACATGGAAAAAACACTTTACACGTCGCTGTTCATATTTTTGTTCAGTGTATTTTCTATGCAAACTTTTTAAATGTTGACAAAAAAAATCGCTTGTCAAGTTCATGGAAACAGCTATACTGTCTTGATGCAGTGTTAATAGTGAATCTCTAGCGCCATCTACAGACCGTTTTCTTAAAACGTAACCAGTTCGTTCACACAGTATATTTCCTTCGGCTACTATGATGGTTTCATTCATTCATGACATCATATGCAATGTTGCAACCTCTTATTTTTCTGTCAATAGTTTCAACAATGTTACCTTAGCTTATTCCCAGTAATGCCTATCCTCACTTGAAAAACACACTGCTCCATGACAATTATGTTACACAAGTATGTGACGTAGTCAAAAGAGGCGGCGTTAGCTACGCCGGCCCCTTGCTTTGGATTCAACATCAAACCCGTCTCAGAAAGTCGCTTTATTTACGTATTTGTTGGAGTGTACCATGGATTTAATATAAGTAGATCGTCTACTGACAAACATCACGTGACTTATCTCCGAAAGTCATCGATCTGGTAAGTTTTAGGTACATTTTTCGCCGTGTAAGGCCTAATAATTTCGCAAATGTCTGAGGGAGTAGAATTCGTTCTGAAAATGTCGACCATCTAAATATATTTTTTTGCCGATTTGATTGTCATCAAAATGAAGTTGTCAAGAGACATACATAACTTACGCTTACGTATCGAGAAACAGGCAAGCTAGTGTTGTGGATTGTAATAGTTATGATCTATAATACAATTATTCATATACTCATTTAGTGGAAATAACGTGTCATTGCACAAGCGCGATAATGTAGCTAATGTACTCTTGTGCATTTTTTGTTTTTATAACTAGAAATCTATGCCATCAAAACCACTCTTTATTTTGAAGTCCAAGTTACAGCTAGTCTACTGTACTGTGTCAGCTGTTCACTGTATACAATGGACTAATAAAATAACACAATGCCACTGTGAGTTTGTAGGCTTAGCCTAGATGATGATAGATGCCACTTTTCTCAAATCCCAGCTAGGTAAATGATTTTGGTCTGGCTCAGTAGCTGATTGTATCATTATGGTCATCATCCTGTGATTACCGTTGATCTCAGCATGTTAACCAATCAAATCAGCTACTACAGTTTATGACCTAAAGAATAGTGCCTTTGCAATTGAGGACAATCAAGCGTTTTGCATCAAGCCAGCTGTCTAGTTGGTTTTAGAGCTGATGATCCAGCATTTCTCTTTGTTGTCTTTACAAATCCCATTCCTCTGACCTTTGCTTCATGATGATGTGAACCTATGATGTGCAGATGATGTTTTGTTTGTTCCTGTTCTTCAGTGCTGTGTCAAGTGATCTCTAACTAACACTAGGGTTTGTCTATTGTGCATTTCAGGGCAGAGCGCCAGAGGTTGAGCTACAGCCATGGTGCAACAATACCAGTCACCTGTAAGGGTCTACAAACACCCCTTTGAGCTGATAATGGCGGTAAGTTATGTACATTTGTGTGTTTAGGCTGCTGCTTTGTCTATGCATATATGTGTGGGTGGGTAGTGTGGGATACTTGTGAGAGGTTGCAGTGCTCATGTGCAAATTGGACCCAGGCAGTCAGACTGCCAGTGTTTTGTGCTGCAGGAACAAAGTGTGGTTTGGCTGCATAGAAACCTATCTCATCTCATACAATATATCTCTATACACTGTATTACAGTGTCCCTGGGCACTGTATTATGTCATGTTCTAGTGTTTTGTTGGTGAGATCATTGTTTATCCACCTTTTTGTTTTGAGAACACAGTCTGCAGTATTTCTGTTCACCCAACCTAATTAGTCGTGGCAGCAGATAACACTGTAAGAGTACGATTTAATTAGTAACTTTTTGCCTTTAGTATTTTTGCAGGCATCTTGACTAAAGCGATGCTCTCTGTTAAATGCAATACCATATATTAGCTTTTCCACTTGCCCTGCTGTAATATACATCATTCTTGATTTCAGTCACCGATTACCACTGCATAGATGTACTGGTACAGTAGTAGTTCTGCAGATGGTTGCAAAAGTCATAGGAAATATACCAATCCACAATGTCATATACATACATACATACATATATACAGTGGGGCAAAAAAGTATTTAGTCAGCCACCAATTGTGCAAGTTCTCCCACTTAAAAAGATGAGAGGCCTGTAATTTTCATCATAGGTACACTTCAACTATGACAGACAAAATGAGCAAAAAAATCTTATTTGGTCAATAACAAAAGTTTATCTCAATACTTTGTTATATGCCCTTTGTTGGCAATGACAGAGGTCAAACGTTTTCTGTAAGTCTTCACAAGGTTTTCACACACTGTTGCTGGTATTTTGGCCCATTCCTCCATGCAGATCTCCTCTAGAGCAGTGATGTTTTGGGGCTGTTGCTGGGCAACACAGACTTTCAACTCCCTCCAAAGATTTCCTATGGGGTTGAGATCTGGAGACTGGCTAGGCCACTCCAGGACCTTGAAATGCTTCTTACAAAGCCACTCCTTCGTTGGGATCATTGTCATGCTGAAAGACCCAGCCAAGTTTCATCTTCAATGCCCTTGCTGATGGAAGGAGGTTTTCACTCAAAAGCTCACGAAACATGGCCCCATTCATTCTTTCCTTTACACGGATCAGTCGTCCTGTTCCCTTTGCAGAAAAACAGCCCCAAAGCATGATGTTTCCACCCCCATGCTTCACAGTAGGTATGGTGTTCTTTGGATGCAACTCAGCATTCTTTGTCCTCCAAACACGACGAGTTGAGTTTTTACCAAAAAGTTATATTTTGGTTTCATCTGACCATATGACATTCTCCCAATCTTCTTCTGGATCATCCAAATGCTCTCTAGCAAACTTCAGACGGGCCTGGACATGTACTGGCTTAAACAGGGGGACACGTCTGGCACTGCAGGATTTGAGTCCCTAGCGGCGTAGTGTGTTACTGATGGTAGGCTTTGTTACTTTTGTCCCAGCTCTCTGCAGGTCATTCACTACGTCCCCCCGTGTGGTTCTGGGATTTTTGCTCACCGTTCTTGTGATCATTTTGACCCCACGGGGTGAGATCTTGTGTGGAGCCCCAGATCGAGGGAGATTATCAGTTGTCTTGTATCTCTTCCATTTCCTAATAATTGCTCCCACAGTTGATTTCTTGAAACCAAGCTGCTTACCTATTGCAGATTCAGTCTTCCCAGCCTGGTGCAGGTCTACAATTTTGTTTCTGGTGTCCTTTGACAGCTCTTTGGTCTTGGCCATAGTGGAGTTTGGAGTGTGACTGTTTGATGTTGTGGACAGGTGTCTTTTAAACTGATAACAAGTTCAAACAGGTGCCATTAATACAGGTAACGAGTGGAGGACAGAGGAGCCTCTTAAAGAAGTTGTTACAGGTCTGTGAGAGCCAGAAATCCTGCTTGTTTGTAGGTGACGAAATACTTATTTTCCACCATAATTTGCAAATAAAAAAATCCTACAATGTGATTTTTCTGGATTTTTTTTCTTCTCATTTTGTCTTTCATAGTTGAAGTGTACCTATGATGAAAATTACAGGCCTCTCATCTTTTTAAGTGAGAGAACTTGCACAATTGGTGGCTGACTAAATACTTTTTTTGCCCCACTGTACATACATACAAACACTACTGTTCAAAAGTTTGGGGTCACTTAGAAATGTCCTTGTTTTTGAAAGAAAAGCACTTTTTTTTTGTCCATTTTAAAATAACATCAAATTGATCAGAAATACAGTGTAGACATTGTTAATGTTGTAAATGACTATCGGAGCTGGAAACGGCTGATTTCATTTTCAATTTAAAAAATAATATCTACATAGGAGTGCGTACGTTGTGTTAGCTAATCCAAGTTTATCATTTTAAAAGGCTAATTGATCATTAGAAAACCCTTTTGCAATTATGTTTGCACAGCTGAAAACTGTTGTTCTGATTTAAAGAAGCAACACAACTGGCCTTCTTTAGACTAGTTAACTATCTGAAGCATCAGCATTTGTGGATTCGATTACAGGCTCAAAATGGCCAGAAACAAATAACTTTCTTCTGAAACTCTTCAATCTATTCTTGTTCTGAGAAAGGATGCTATTCCATGCGAGAAATTGCCAAGAAACTGAAGATCTTGTACAACGCTGTGTACTACTCCCTTCACAGAACAGCGCAAACTGGCTCTAACCAGAATAGAAAGAGGAGTGGGAGGCCCCAGGGCACAACTGAGCAAGAGGACAAGTACATTAGAGTATCTAGTTTGAGAAACAGATGCCTCACAAGTCCTCAACTAGCAGCTTCATTAAATAGTACCCGCAAAACACCACTCTCAGCGTCAACAGTGAAGAGGCGACTCCGCGCAGTGCGCGCTAACCAGGTCGCCAGGTGCACTGTGTTTCCTCCGACACATTGGTGCTGCTGGCTTCCGGGTTGGATGCGCGCTGTGTTAAGAAGCAGTGCGGCTTGGTTGGGTTGTGTTTCGGAGGACGCATGGCTTTCAACCTTTGTCTCTCCCGAGCCCGTACGCGCCCTGCTCGCCACAGGAGTCGCTAGTGTGCGATGAGACAAGGATATCCCCACCGGCCAAACTCTCCCTAACCCGGACGACGCTGGGCCAATTGTGCGTCGCCCCATGGACCTCCCGGTCGTGGCCGGCTGCGACAGAGCCTGGGCTCGAACCCAGGGTCCTTGGTGACACAGCTAGCACTGCGATGCAGTGTCCTAGACTAGAGGTCGACTGATTATGATTTTTCAACGCCGATATCAATTATTGGAGGACCAAAAAAAGCCGATACCGATTAATCGGACAATTTAAATAAATAAAAAAATAAATAAAAAAAAAAAAAAAACTTTTTTTAATGACAATTACAACAATACTGAATGGCCACTACTTTTAACTTAATATTATACATCAATAAAATTAATTTAGCCTCAAATAAATAATGAAACATGTTCAATTTGGATTAAATAAAGCAAAAACAAAGCGTTGGAGAAGAAAGTAAAAGTGCAATATGTGCCATGTAAGAAAGCTAACGTTTAAGTTCCTTGCTCAGAACATGAGAACATATGAAAGCTGGTGGTTCCTTTTAACATGAGTCTTCAATATTCCCAGGTAAGAAGTTTTAGGTTGTAGTTATTATAGGACTATTTCTCTCTATACCATTTGTATTTCATTAACCTTTGACTATTGGATGTTCTTATAGGCACTTTAGTATTGCCAGTGTAACAGTATAGCTTCCGTCCCTCTCCTCGCTCCTACCTGGGCTTGAACCAGGAACACATCGACAACAGCCACCCTCGAAACAGCGTTACCCATGCAGAGCAAGGGGAACAACTACTCCAAGTCTCAGAGCGAGTGACGTTTGAAACGCTATTAGCGCGCACCCGGCTAACTAGCTAGCTATTTCACATCGGTTACACCAGCCTAATCTCGGGAGTTGAAAGGCTTGAAGTCATAAACAGTGCAATGCTTGAAGCACAGTGAAGAGCTGCTGGCAAAATGCATAAAAGTGCTGTTTGAATGAATGCTTACGAGCCTGCTGGTGCCTACCACCACTCAGACTGCTATATCAAATTATTAACTTAATTATAACATAACACACAGAAATACGAGCCTTAGGTCATTAATATGGTTGAATCCAGAAACTATCATCTCGAAAACAAAACGTTTATTCTTTCAGTGAAATACAGAACCGTTCCAAGTCTAAATATTCCTGTTACCATTGCACAACCTTCAATGTTATGTCATAATTACGTAAAATTCTGGCAAATTAGTTTGCAACGAGCCAGGCGGCCCAAACTGTTGCATATACCCTGACTCTGCGTGCAATGAACGCAAGAGAAGTGACACAATTTCACCTGGTTAATATTTCCTGCTAACCTGGATTTCTTTTAGCTAAATATGCAGGTTTAAAAATATATACTTCTGTGTATTGATTTTAAGAAAGGCATTGATGTTTGTACTTAGGTACATGTTGGAGCAACGACGGTCCTTTTTCGTGAATGCGCACCGCATCGATCATATGCAACACAGGACACGTTAGATAACTACACATGGTTGATGATATTACTAGTTTAACTAGTGATTATGATTGATTGATTGATTGATTTTGTTTTTTATAAGATAAGTTTAATGCTAGCTAGCAACTTACCTTGGCTTCTTACTGCATTCGAGTAACAGGCAGGCTCCTCATGAGGCAGGTGGTTAGATCGTTGGACTAGGTAACTGTAAGGTTGCAAGATTGAATCCCTGAGCTGACAAGGTAAAAATCTGTCATTCTGCCCCTGAACAAGGCAGTTAACCCACTGTACCTAGGCCGTCATTGAAAATAAGAATGTGTTCTTAACTGACTTGCCTAGTTAAATAATGGGCCAAATCAGCGTCCAAAATTACCGATTTCCGATTGTTATGAAAACTTGAAATCGGCCCTGATTAATCGGCCATTCCGATTAATCGTTCGACCACTACCCTTGACCACTGCGCCACCCAGATGGCCAATATGGGGTGCATTCTGGCTTGTGACACAGAACAAGCAGTACTCCAGTCGCCGCTCCTCCTCCATATAATTTCTTCTCTCATTTCTATCTTCTCTCGTCTCTCCCCTGGGCCTAGTTGTAGTAGACTGTCTGTGTCTGCTGTTCCCACTGTGACTTCCTGCTTAGCTGTGGTTGACTGGCTGCTCTCTGAACTAGGCCCTGGGTGTCATTAGGCCTCTCCTCGCTGTGCTTGGTCCCGTCTGCTGCCTGGCCTACCGCCACAGCTGGTCTGCCCTGTTAGGGCTGATAAGACTACTCCATCCGGGGGGAAGTTGTGGCTTAGTACAATTTCACTCAGACAAAACACGCTGTGTTTATATCATATCATATCAACCCCCACATCTGTTCAGTGCACGGCCTAACTGTGTTTTAAGGTGAATAGCTTGGCCCAAAATCCATTAAAATGCAATCATTATATCTTAAAATTTATATCCATTTTTATTTTCTAAACTCTTGAATTTAAGCTCTTGGCTCTGTCTTGGCATCTGTTTACCTTGTTTCTGCTCTGTTTGAGACGCTGTGCCACTTCCTGTTCTTTGGGGTTATCTATTAAGTCAGAAGCAAGTTACATGGTATAATAAGAAGGCCAGCGCTGGAAAAGGTCATTACTGAACAAAAGCTTAGTTCGTTAAAAACACTGAAATTGTTTATTTTGTAAGTGTCCTGTGTTACGCAACCTGATTACAGTGGAAGTCAGGTGCTCTGTTCTTTCTCTTTCTCTAACTGCAGCCGTGGCTCTGCTTCACCAAATACCAAAAAAAACAACCTTTGACCCCCAGGAGTTCTTATCTCAGTTCTAGTCTCGGCAACATCTGTTAAATGTCTGGGAATGTTTTGGTCTACTTCCATTCACACACTGTCAGCGTGATTCAAAGGCACTTCAAAGATTGTCAGTTGATTTAAAGGTTGTGGGGCTGCCTGTCTGTAAAAAGGCTGTTCTAATGACAGCAGTTCACACTAGATAGAGGGCCTAGCCAGACTAGAGGCTTCCTCTGACTGACTGTCCCACTGACTGATCCTTGGTTTGGCCCACTGACAGCCATTACAGTATCACTCCTGTCCTGACACCATCATCACACCAAACCTGGCATGTTGGTTTACCGCTTATCACTGACGACAACATTCCTCGGTTCTCGGGAACGTTTATGTAAACAGATTTGTTTTTCATATTCAAATCAAAATCAAATAACATTTTATTGGTCACCTTCATATGGTTAGTAGATGTTAATGCGCGTGTAGCGAAATGCTTGTGCTTCTAGTTCCGACCATGCAGTAATATCTAACAAGCAATCTAACAATTTCACAACTACCTTTTACACACAAAGTGTAAAGGAATGAATAAGAATAAAACCCCAAAGATCAAGCAATGCAGATGTAGCACAGTGGCTAGGAAAAACTCCCAGGAAAGGCTGGAACCTAGGAAGAAACCTAGAGAGGAACCAGGCTCTGAGGGGTGGCCGGTGCTGGAGAGAGAGGGTTGAAACAGCAGGTCCGGTTCAAGGTAGCATGACAAGTGAATAAGTCAGGGTTCCATAGCCGCAGGCAGAGCAGCAGAAACTGGATCAGCAGCACGACATCTGGTGAACAGGTCAGGGTTCCATAGCCGCAGGCAGAGCAGCAGAAACTGGATCAGCAGCACGACATCTGGTGAACAGGTCAGGGTTCCATAGCCGCAGGCAGAGCAGCAGAAACTGGATCAGCAGCACGACAAGGTATCACATCTGGTGAACAGGTCAGGGTTCCATAGCCGCAGGCAGAGCAGCAGAAACTGGATCAGCAGCACGACAAGATAGCACATCTGGTGAACAGGTCAGGGTTCCATAGCCGCAGGCAGAGCAGCAGAAACTGGATCAGCAGCACGACAAGGTAGCACATCTGGTGAACAGGTCAGGGTTCCATAGCCGCAGGCAGAGCAGCAGAAACTGGATCAGCAGCACGACAAGGTAGCACATCTGGTGAACAGGTCAGGGTTCCATAGCCGCAGGCAGAGCAGCAGAAACTGGATCAGCAGCACGACAAGGTAGCACATCTGGTGAACAGGTCAGGGTTCCATAGCCGCAGGCAGAGCAGCAGAAACTGGATCAGCAGCACGACAAGGTAGCACATCTGGTGAACAGGTCAGGGTTCCATAGATAGGTTCGCTGTCAACGTCACAAACAATGTGCGCACTTCCGTGGGGCAGAAGTCAGCGTGTTGTTGTGATTCTGGATGGCCAGATTTGTTAGCAAGAATGACAAGCTGCCATGTGGGGAATCGTAAATGGCTCATTTCAGCTTGCTGTTGATACCATATCTTGTTTTGAGGTGTGGCTGATTTTTTTTGGGGGGGGGGGGCTTTAGAGGGATCATAGCTAAGATCACACAGTACACCAGTTAGGACAGACTGACCCTAGCTTCCTGGCAAATAGACTATTACAGCATAGATACTGGAGACTGAGACAGGGGGGGTCAGGGGACACTGGCCCCATCCAAAGGTATTTATTTATTTTTGTGGTTGTTGAATTTTACCCCTTTTTCTCCCCAATTTCGTGGTATCCAATTGTTAGTAGCTACTTTCTTGTCTCATCGCTACAACTCCCGTACGGGCTCGGGAGAGACGAAAGTTGAAAGAATTTGTTCTTAACTGACTTGCCAAGTTAAATAAAAGTTAAATAAAATAAATGTACTGGGATCTGCTATGTAGAAGAACCCTTTACCTTCTAATGACTCTTGTGCAGCTTGTGAGAGTCATAGGGCAAAACATGTTTGTGAGAGTCTCAGCTTTTCATATATAGCTTTTAATAGTTTGTAGCTCAAACCATTCAGACTCTACAGTCATTCTTGTATAAAAGACCCTGTCCTTGCCAGATGACTGCTTAATGGTGAAACTGCCATGTCCGTTTGCAATATCACAACAACGAAGACGTTTCTGCAAACAACGCAGGCTGTTTTTCTGTCAGACGTAATTGCAGGTGTGATAGAACAGCAGCTTGTAATGCAATTTATTTTACCTTGATGCGCAACTCCCCCCACCTCTGCTGCTTCGCCATGGAAACAAAAACAGTAACGGTGGCCATTTTTTTTGATCAAAGTGATTATAACCCAGAAAATACTTTCACTGTATGTCATGGATTGCGTTTTGTTTTCATCATGTGAGTAATATTGCATATTTTCTTCCTCCTTCCCTCTCTCCCATTAGGCCTATGTGCGGAGGTTTCCAAACTGCCCCCTGATCCCCATCTTTGTGGACAGTGAGGTGGTGAAGGAGGAGCACAGTGATGACGGAGCCACTGTGTTCATTGAGAGGCGCTGTAAGGTGGAGGCAGACGCCCCCCGGCTGTTCAAAAGGGTATCTTACCTTTAACCTTTCACCTTTAACTTTTCTCTTGAGCAGTGAAGCTACTCAAGTTAGCAATGTATAATAGTGTCTGTTTGATTCTCTTATTTTCTAATGTGAAGGCTATTAGTGATTATTTCCCCTCAGACCTGAATATCCTGGTAGGGACGTTGTGTTGATGTTGTTGTGGTAGTGTTGTCCAGAGTTGATTGACCGTGGTCTACTGTGTGTGTCTAGATGGCTGGTGTGGACTACCTGTACTTCATCCATAAGAACACTCTGGACCGCAGGGAGAGGGCGCTGCACATCGAGGTCGTCAACGAGACCTTCTCCAACAGAGTCATCGTCCATGAGATCTGCAACTACACGGTGTGCCCCACAACTATAATAATCATTGGTTACATGGGCTGCGTTTTACACAGGCAGACTAATTCTGATCTTTTGTATACTCATTGGTCTTTTCACCAATCATATCAGGTCTTTGCACATGAGATCTTTTTCAGAGCTGATCTGATTGGTCAAAAGACTAGCAAAATAAAGTAGTTGTGTGTGTTTGACGCTCTTTATTTTCTTAAATGTGTGAAGGCTATTAGTGATTATAATATATTAGATTTGAGCTGCCTGTGTAAATGCAGCCATACTCTCTTATCACTGCAACAGGGTTTGTAGGCCTTTCCACTTGTACCCATATATAGGTTGAAAAAGTTAGCTTTGGGGACTGATAAGCGCCTATTAATGACAGAGCTCAGGCTCTGAACTTCACAGCTCAGAATGGGTTTTGAACTTGAGCACATCACGCGACAGGAAGTTGCCCCCATCCCTCCTGATAATTGGACAACTTGTGTACATTTTTAGTTGCCTGAGTGAGGAAAATGCTGTAAATTAAGAGGACTTTGTGTATTTAAATTAAGAGGACTCTGTGTATTTTTAAGGATGAGACGTTGAAGATGGTAATAAATACCACTTTGATGTCATACAAGCCAAACACACGTGAGTCCGAATGTGCACATCACATTTCCACATCATAAAACTCATGTCATATACAGTGTCAGTACTGTCATATACAGTGTCAGTGTTTATGATCACTATGTTTGATGTACAGTTACCAGATGACATGGCATCATACCCTGGTTGTTCTGAACAGAAGGAGACGGTGTTTGTCTCAGTGGAACGTGTACGTGAATGCACGTGTGACTCCTTTCTATGCGCACCAAAATGACCCACCTGTTTCTTTGAGTTACCCTGTGAAAGCCTAACACTGTAAAATCCTATTTTATAACTTCGCTTGTCATGGTGGCAATAGAACAAGCTTTCAATCGATGCCCATCTGGCCCAGATTGCGATTTATAATGGGTCATTTTTGGATTGCGTAAGCAACAGCAGTCATTGTGATTGTAGGAATGCCAGGGTTGTGTTCCTTACATAACAACTACAAGAGAGCCAAAGTAAAGCGCCTCATAGTTGAGGACTGTTATTTGAGTCTTAAGTGCATGGAAGTTACGTAGGGGCTGCACCCTGTGGAGAGGTGTGTGGCTGCTTGGAGACGTCAGTTAGCCCTCTCACTCAAACCCTTGTCACTTTTTTCCTCTTATGTTGCACCTACCCACATTTTCCAGGAATAGTCTCATCATGTTACTGAATGTATCCAGAGTATTTTCAGATTTGATCAACAAATGTGCCGAAAAATATAGTAAATGTATAATGTTTGTGGCCTAACAATTTTCCCATATTCTCCAAACTGTTCCCTTTCAATTGCTACCATGCTTACGCGTATGCTTTTCATGTTTCTTCCAGTAGAAACATTTCAATTTAGCCCTATCCATATAGGCCAATTCCCACCAGTGTAAAGGGTTCATCCATTTGGTGTCTGTTTTGTGATGAGTTGTGCTTCCTCCACAGGTTCACCCAGAGAATGAGGAGTGGACGTGTTTCGAGCAGACAGCCAGTCTGGACATCAAGTCCTTCTTTGGCTTTGAGAACGCGGCCGAGAAGCTAGCCATGAAGCAATATGCCAACAGTATTAAAAAGGTGTGTTCATGTGTCAGTCTGTGAGCATGTGAGTACAGTATACATGCCAGTGTGGGGGATGGATGAGGCTATAGGATATACCATCATCCAGCATGTAGACCCAGTGTTACATGAGCATGCTTGTGCAGTCTATTTCCAGGTCTTCTGTGATCCCGTCTGGCAGGTCTGTGTAAACTGAGTGTGTTAACCAGGATCTTCTGACATTTGCTCGTTGGGCCATATATCCTGCTCAGCTTTGTCACACAATGGGGTGTGCTCGTATGCGGCCAGGCGCATGTCTAAACAAACCTGCAGTATTTGCTCACAGTGTTTGCTCATTACACTTGCTACCTGTACTGTCCTTATGCAGTCATGTGCTCTGTCCTCCAGGGCAAAGAGATCATAGAGTATTACCTGAAGGAGTTGGAGGATGAGGGGGTGACCCACGTCCCCCGCTGGAGCCCCCCTCAGGCCCCCCCACCCACTGCCAGCCCCACAGATCTACCGGCTGGCTCCACAGATGGTCAGTGTTCTGAGTCAGAATCAACACAATAATAAACACACACAATCTGAGGGATCTGTCACGGCTGAAGTCCCAATCCCATTCCACTGGCTCTGAAAGCAAACATTCTGGCCTTGCCTTGGGCTGCCTTGGGCTGGTAGACTGTGGGTATGCATTTGGGTATGTGTGTGAATTGACTGTGTCTGTGTTTCGATTGCAGACAAGTTGGATGCAGACTACATCAGGCGTTACCTAGGAGACCTGACGCCACTGCAGGAGAGCTGTCTTATAAGACTACGCCAGTGGCTGCAGGAGACCCACAAGGGCAAGGTTGGACACGCGTATGAACACACCTAACACTCAAACTCTGACTCAAATAGCTGCAAACAAGAGCAAAACTTGAATCCACAGAACATGGATGTAAGTACAACTCACATCCGACTCACACACACCACAACATCGGAATAAACACAATCTCCTCTCCCTCCCTTAGATCCCTAAGGACCAGCACGTGCTGCGTTTCCTGCGGGCCCGAGACTTTAACCTGGAGAAGGCCCGGGAGATCCTGTGTCAGTCGCTCTCCTGGAGGAAGCAGCACCAGGTGGACTTCCTGCTGGATTCCTGGGAGAGACCTCAGCTGCTACACGACTACTACACCGGGGGCTGGCACCACCACGACAGAGGTATGTACCTCTCAGAGCAGGGTAGGGTTTTAACGGCAGGGTTGTGTTCAACGGGCACAGACAGAAGATGAAAATATATTTTGAAATGGGAAAGTAGTGTTCTTATTGCACAAATTCAGGAAGTACTACACCACCAGTTTCAGTGTTTTCTTCCGCTTGGTTTCTAGTGAATGTATCCCAGCTCTTATATGTATTGGTAATGACTGACTGTAATGTCTGGTTGCTTCTCTGGAAGTGACATCACTAGCTATGTTTCCATGAACTTGTCCAGTGATTATTTGTAGTTTTTTTTTTTTTTTTTTACATTTTTGCATAAAAAATAGTTGGAACAATTGCCTGCTATGGTGCATTTCTGTTGAACTGTTTTGTGTTGATAAAAACAGCTGGATGTAATGACGTCACACCTAAAAAATAAAATGTTTTTTTTGCAAAAACCAAGTGTTGAACACAAAGTTAAGTGATTGAAGTGTTTTCATTATCCATTTTGGCAAATTGTGCATTAATAATAAGCCTGTATGCCCACTCCCACCGATCCGTTTCATGTCTCAGGTAGCTTGCAAAAGTCAGCATGGATAGAATGCAAGAAATGACAAACATTTCTCATGTGCCAATGTATGTCATGGACTGTGCCATGGGGAAACTTGCACTCCTCTAGCTCAGAAGTAGTTGGATGGGGAAATTTGCACTCATCTAGCTCAGAAGTAGTTGGATGGTGAAACTTGCACTCATCTAGCTCAGAAGTAGTTGGATGGGGAAACTTGCACTCCTCTAGCTCAGAAGTAGTTGGATGGGGAAACTTGCACTCATCTAGCTCAGAAGTAGTTGGATGGTGAAACTTGCACTCCTCTAGCTCAGAAGTAGTTGGATGGGGAAACTTGTACTCCTCTAGCTCAGAAGTAGTTGGATGGTGAAACTTGCACTCATCTAGCTCAGAAGTAGTTGGATGGTGAAACAACCAGAAAAGCAAGGCAAAGCAATTCAGGCATTCTTCAAAGTCAGGGCAATCCTTGTCCTGCAAAGAAACATTATTTGTATAGTTGAACATTTTGATTTAGCAAGCAGTAGGCATTTAGAATTACATGTGGAGTGGAGCTTTAATGTTACATGATGATGTCACATGACCTGCGAACTGTCAAAATGATTGGGCAATCATTATTTATTCGAAAGCACCGTTTCTATCATTTGTCACAATAAAGAATGTTGGACAAAAAAAAATCCGCCCCTGTCCAACAGATGGTACAATGTTGGTGATCTTTAGAGCGTTTCTCCTACAGCTGCTGTTTCCATTACACTGCCACAAGGTTTTTATATTTGTATAAACCTGGGTCAATGGAAACCTGCCAACTATGTGTCAAAGGAAATCCCCCAGTCTGTGGGCATGAGTCAGACGAGCAGCTGTTGGTCACGTTCTCCTGCTGTGTCAGCAACTGACAGATTGATATAGCATATGATGTGGTTAGCACAGATGTAAAATACCTGTCCAGGCATTGTAAGATCTGGCATGTGTCAGAAACGTCTGGGCAGAGGAAATGACCCATTATCTCCATTTAGCTGATAGCCAATCGGACATCTAGGACCAGGAAGTGGCCCATAGTAACCATAATAACAATAACCCCCACCTAAAAGCAGATACAGCTGGTCGTAAAACGCCTATATTTACATGAATTACTTTAATGTGAGTTGTAAATGGATACACTGTAGATGTGATTATGGTCAACACAATCTGACTCGGTTTCTCTATTGATTTAACTGAATACTGTCTGCGTCTGTTTAATGTCATGATCATTACTGATCCTCCGTAGCTTTAACAGTGAGGTCACGTGTTTGTGTCCATGTCTATCTATAGATGGACGCCCTCTGTACATTCTGCGACTCGGTCAAATGGATACCAAGGGTTTAGTACGCGCCTTGGGCGAGGAGTCCCTTCTGAGACAAGTGAGTATGACACACACACACACACATCCAGATGCTGGGTATAAACACATACATAAACACATACTATACGCAAATGCTCTCCCTTCCCCTAACCTCTCACCTCTTCACTCTCCCCCAGGTCCTGTCCATCAATGAGGAAGGTCTGAGGCGTTGTGAAGAGAACACCAGAGTCTTTGGCCGACCCATCAGGTAGCTACCATTTCACACTCACTCCTCTTATGTCTCTCATCCCTGAATGCAGTATGTATTCAGTATGTCCTATAACCCTCCTGTCTCAGCTGCTGGACGTGCCTGGTGGACCTGGAGGGGTTAAACATGCGTCACCTGTGGCGTCCAGGGGTTAAAGCCCTGCTGAGGATCATAGAGGTGGTGGAGGCCAACTACCCAGAGACCCTGGGATGTCTGCTCATACTGAGGGCTCCACGGGTCTTCCCTGTGCTCTGGACCCTGGTGAGAGCCTTTAACATCACACATTGTAGTGTACATTACATTGTACAGTGCTTTCGCTCTCTCTCTCTCCAACTTGATCACGTTCTGTTGTATTCAATTGCATGTGCAGAGAAAACATATGAGACGACCTTTGACCCTGAGTGTCTGTACACTGTTCTCAGGTCAGTCCATTCATTGACGAGAACACCAGGAAGAAGTTCCTGGTGTATGCTGCGAATGACTACCAGGGGCCTGGAGGTCTGGTGGACTACATTGATAGAGAGGTCATCCCTGACTTCCTGGGAGGAGACTGCCTGGTGAGTCTGTCTGTCAGACCGGAGTCTCATCTGGCTGTTGTAGACAGTACCCTTCTACATGCATATGAATTCATATGGACTAATGCTGCTAGTACATAATATAGTTAACTGTGGGTCATCTTATTAGACATTTTCCTAGAACTGGGGGCTGATTGTGTCTCTTGTGTCCTCTGTCATGTCATATTCAGTGTGAGATCCCTGAAGGAGGTATGGTCCCCAAATCTCTGTACAGGACAGCAGAGGCGCTGGAAAGTGAGGAGCTGCGGCTGTGGACAGACACCATCTACAAGACTGCCAGTGTCTTCAAGGGGGCCCCACATGAGGTAACCTGATCTAAACAGTAACTACAGTATGTGTTTTCCAGCTTCTCAGTTGACTGCGCTTAAACAGTGGGTTAGGTTGCTCCCTCTAGTGGAGAAATACAACGTTACAGCAAAAAGCTGTAAAAACCCATAATGATCATTTGTCTGTAGTTTTGTCCTACTGTGTTCACTCACTACCGATCCTGTTCCAGCTGCTGATCGAAATCTCCGAGCCCTCTTCTGTGATCACCTGGGACTTTGACGTGTGTAAAGGGGATGTCATCTTCAACATCTACCACTCCCGGAGGGCGCCCCAGCCCCCCAAGAGGGACGTCCAGGGGGCCCACGGCAGCATCGTGTCGCCAGCCACCAACAACATGCAGCTGATTGACAGATCCTGGATTCTGGGGCAAGACTACAGTATGGTGGAGACAGCACTCACCTGCAAGGAGGGAGAGAGTGTTCAGGTAAAAAAAAAACATGTTTCTGCCCGGTTTCGAACCGGGGACCTTTTGTGTGTGAGGCGAATGTGATAACCACCACACTACGGAGACTAACCACCAACCTTAGGGCTGAATCCTAAGATGTGAGTGTAACTGAAACATTCACTGATGTCAATGGGAGTTCTGTGCAGTGCTCATATCTGGTCTCTTCATCCCTATGCAGTGTCTCTGACCAGTGTTTATGTTAGCTGGTAATTACTGGCTTTTGATCTAGAAGAAAAAGAAACGCACACCTATTAAGACGAGGTGCTGGCTAGCGGAGTGGAAACTTGAAAATAAAAGAGAGCCGCACACTCTAGGAGCTCAGATGCAAATTTTTTATTACCAACGTTTCGACAGCCAAGCTGTCTTCATCAGGGTATAATCACAAACCCTGCGGGATGACTCGTTTATGTAGTGTCAAAAGACACAGGTGTCTGTAATCATGGCCAAGAGTGGCCTAATATCATTGGTTAATAATCAAATATTAAAATGTCATACAAAGAACAGCATACAAACAACAAATGAATAGCATACGATCATAGATTCATTTGACTACACAAGTTTACACACAACAAAAAAGGGGATACTTTAGCTCCTCCTCTAATTCTGACACTTCTATTGAACCAGTAGGTTGCTCTCCTGCACATACTCCGACTCCTTTTAGAAGCAATAGTTATTTTATACCTCCAGCCAATCGCAATCACTCTATCGAGACATATTGCAGACTTGTGGAAAAGGATGTTGGACTTCTCCTTAAGAATAAACAGGGATCCAAATCTTTCCATAATTTACCCAAGAATGAAAAACAAGCTTTGCTTGATTTACAATCTGATACGTCAGGGATACACCATGATTACAGACACCTGTGTCCTTTGACACTATATAAACGAGTCATCCCGCAGTGTTTGTGATTATACCCCGATGAAGACAGCTTGGCATTTTTGCATCTGAGCTCCTAGAGTGTGCGGCTCTCTTTTATTTTCAAATTACTGGCTTTTGGACGGTTTTTATTTATTTATTTATAGATATATATATCTCTCTCTCTCTCTAAAAGCTGACAAATAAAAACATTGCAGCGCATGGAAGTTGGTTCAGGTTGTCTTTCAATCCCATCATCTGTCTACTCCGGCTGTCTGTCTTCAGTTCACACTCTCACTAGCAAACTTGCAACACTTTATCAACTGGTACCATCCCGCTAAGTTTCCCGTGCCAGTGAGTCTAACAGACAAAGCTGTGTGAATACAGAGGATAAATATTTAAGTGTTTTATTACATTTTTCTAGATGAATCTCTAATAGACCATTTACAGAGATGTCATACCAGTCCACCAAGGAGGAGAATTTAGAGGAAGTCATTTAGCTTCCCTCTTCTAATCTAATGCCTGGTCCAGTAGGGAGACATGCAAGGAGCTGACGTTCAATTTGTAGGCTATCATTCCTCCTCCTTGCGTAGCACAATAATCATTGCAGTCACTTCCATGTGGTGTCATTCAGCAGTGGGCAACGCCTTCAAAAGTATTTGCCTACATGTGAGGGAATTCTAATGGGTTTCTATTAAAAGTCTGTCATTTCGATATTGAATGTGCTATTAGCTATAGCCTGCGTTTGAATGGAAATGCTGCCTCTGACCCTCGACCTCACCTGTCCCCTCCTCCTCTCCCCAGGGCTCCCATGTGACGCGGTGGCCCGGGTTCTACATCCTCCAATGGCGGTTCCACTGCTCCCCGGCCTGCTCTACCTCCAGCCTGCCCCGGGTGGACGACGTGCTGGCCTCCCTGCAGGTCTCCTCCCACAAGTGTAAGGTCATGTTCTACACCGAGGTGCTGGGCTCCGAAGACTTCAGGTCAGTCACCATTCACTATACTGTATAACGCAGTGTATTGTTATGCTGGTGCTTAGTGTGTAGGGCTGCTGCATGTCAGTGAGTAAATGTTTTAGGCCAGCTTGTTTTTTAGTCAGTGTGTAGTTGTGTGGGGAAAATGTACTTGTGCTAATTTATAAGGGTGTTTATAAAGATTCTTAGGGAAACAGTGCTCTACGAAAAAGGTGTTTGATGGATATTTCATCTATTGTCTGTGTGTTTGTCTGCCTGTCTGTCTGTCTGTCCAGGGGCTCTATGACCAGTCTGGAATCCAGTCACAGTGGCTTCTCCCAGCTGAGTGCCGCCACCACCACCTCTAGCCAATCACAGTCCAGCTCCACCGTATCAAGGTAGCATCCAGCCAATAGGAGGTGAAGGAGTTTGAGTTTTGCAACATGGAGATCCCATTTAGGATCTAACTGACTTCTGATACTGTTGACTTCTGCCCTGTTGCCTTAAAGAAAAACCAGTGCTGTACCAACCCCTGCCAATGAGGACTTAACCTTACCCAATGGGATGAGAGAAGTGTTATGAACTGTATGGAACAAGGATAGCCAATCCTTAATGCCATGTGGAGGAACACTGGACTTCCTACCTGTGACCACCTTCTAGTACTGCATTTAAAGCACTGGAATATATTATTAAAATATACATGTACATTTTTTTTATCTGTATCTATAAATTTGTGACATTAAGATTGCTCTGGAAGTGGAACATGTGCTATGTGAGCATCTGCTGAATGAATAAATGCATATGAAGATGTCTTGCAAACCATCATCATCCTCTTCTTTCTTTCAATACCATTATTCTTTAAGGGAAGTGAAATGTTTCCCATTTTATTGAAACTGAACAATAAAGCACTGCCTATTTATTTTCAGCATTTGTGTAATACAATGATGACTACTGTTTCAGATGGTACTGTTGAAGTTACCCTTATTCACCATAGGATGTCAGTGTGTTCATGAGGAACGGTGCTACACACAACCATACTACAGTAGCCCTTCTCCAGCCAGTGATTGTCTTACCAGCCACTCTGTCACTCCTTCCGTTCTACTCAACCTTTTAAAGTTGTGTTGCTGAAATGGAGAAAGGCATAAGTTATAACTGATATGGCGATCGGGCGATTTTACTGTGAGAGGGTCCTAAACCTCCGCCATGTCTTTTCTAAAACACTATTTGACCTTGCGTTAACGAGGTGGTACAGGCTACTGGGTTGTTACATGTTTATTATTCCCTGCTCATTTAAATGCAGTATTGCGTTCCTTCGCCCGCCTTGTGGTTGTGTGCGAGGCCTTGCAGTCGGCTGTGATTTCCATAACTTTTAATTTCCATAAACTCATCAGATGCCTCTAGCTAAAGCCGTCTAATTTATTTTTCTTTTTGTTGTTCCGTTGCCCTTGACTGTATTGTGTTATACAGTAGTGGCGGCCACAGTGCTTGGTTGAGAGGCGGCCTGCTTGGCAGTGCTTGGTTGTTGGGCTCCCTGCTGGGTTGTCAGTGTTGGTAAAACAGGAAGTGTGCTGTCTGTTGTTACCAGGAGGATGTTTGCTGAATATTTCATTCTGCTCTAATGACCTCCTGGGACACATGTTGTCCACAAACTCCGACTCGGGGCCACACTTCCTCAAGTCTCATTGGCCAGTTAATTATTGAACTTTGTGCCCTTTACAGTCTAATTCCGTTCTTTTGATCGGGTAACCATCCGCATTGAGTTGGGGTCGACCAAATGTCTGTCATATCCAAGCTATGTTGATAAACATTTATTTATTTTATTTTCCAAACACATTTACATGTACAGGAATTTAACTTGGTGAAATGGTGCTGCCAAAATAAACAATATACAGGCCGACAAACTAGCTCCGCCTCAATGTAGGAGCACAGAGTAAACTATATATACAGTGGGGCAAAAAAGTATTTAGTCAGCCACCAATTGTGCAAGTTCTCCCACTTAAAAAGATGAGAGGTCTGTAATTTTCATCATAGGTACACTTCAGCTATGACAGACAAAATGAGAAAAAAAATCCAGAAAATCACATTGTAGTATTTTTTTATGAATTTATTTGCAAATTATGGTGGAAAATAAGTATTTGGTCACCTACAAACAAGCAAGATTTCTGGCTCTCACAGACCTGTAACTTCTTCTTTAAGAGGCTCCTCTGTCCTCCACTCGTTACCTGTATTAATGGCACCTGTTTGAACTTGTTATCAGTATAAAAGACACCTGTCCACAACCTCAAACAGTCACACTCCAAACTCCACTATGGCCAAGACCAAAGAGCTGTCAAAGGACACCAGAAACAAAATTGTAGACCTGCACCAGGCTGGGAAGACTGAATCTGCAATAGGTAAGCAGCTTGGTTTCAAGAAATCAACTGTGGGAGCAATTATTAGGAAATGGAAGAGATACAAGACAACTGATAATCTCCCTCGATCTGGGGCTCCATGCAAGATCTCACCCCGTGGGGTCAAAATGATCACAAGAACGGTGAGCAAAAATCCCAGAACCACACGGGGGGACCTAGTGAATGACCTGCAGAGAGCTGGGACCAAAGTAACAAAGCCTACCATCAGTAACACACTACGCTGCCAGGGACTCAAATCCTGCAGTGCCAGACGTGTCCCCCTGTTTAAGCCAGTACATGTCCAGGCCCGTCTGAAGTTTGCTAGAGAGCATTTGGATGATCCAGAAGAAGATTGGGAGAATGTCATATGGTCAGATGAAACCAAAATATAACTTTTTGGTAAAAACTCAACTTGTCGTGTTTGGAGGACAAAGAATGCTGAGTTGCATCCAAAGAACACCATACCTACTGTGAAGCATGGGGGTGGAAACATCATGCTTTGGGGCTGTTTTTCTGCAAAGGGACCAGGACGATTGATCCGTGTAAAGGAAAGAATGAATGGGGCCATGTATCGTGAGATTTTAAGTGAAAACCTCCTTCCATCAGCAAGGGCATTGAAGATGAAACGTGGCTGGGTCTTTCAGCATGACAACGATCCCAAACACACCGCCTGGGCAACGAAGGAGTGGCTTCGTAAGAAGCATTTCAAGGTCCTGGAGTGGCCTAGCCAGTCTCCAGATCTCAACCCCATAGGAAATCTTTGGAGGGAGTTGAAAGTCCGTGTTGCCCAGCAACAGCCCCAAAACATCACTGCTCTAGAGGAGATCTGCATGGAGGAATGGGCCAAAATACCAGCAACAGTGTGTGAAAACCTTGTGAAGACTTACAGAAAACGTTTGACCTCTGTCATTGCCAACAAAGGGCATATAACAAAGTATTGAGATAAACTTTTGTTATTGACCAAATACGTATTTTCTACCATAATTTGCAAATAAATTCATTAAAAATCCTACAATGTGATTTTCTGGATTTTTTTTCTTATTTTGTCTGTCATAGTTGAAGTGTACCTATGATGAAAATTACAGGCCTCTCTCGTCTTTTTAAGTGGGAGAACTTGCACAATTGGTGGCTAAATACTTTCCCCCCCACTGTACAAGATATACAGACAACTTGTAGAAGCAGAGGTTACACAAGTCAACATGCGGTATGTACAATCTTATGTAAGCTAAGAACTACAAGCTTCACTAAGCTACATTTTAAATTGTGTATGTAGAGATGTTAACTTTTTTATTTTTATGTACTGAATATGATGTGCAGTGGGAAATATCTATGAGTTTGATGCATATGAGGATGGTAGTGAGTGCAGGGTGCTAGGATGATAGTGCCGGGTGCTAGGATGATGGTGCTAGGATGGTAGTGCAGGGTGCTAGGATGATAGTGCAGGGTGCTAGGATGATAGTGCAGGATGCTAGGATGATAGTGCAGGGTGCTAGGATGATAGTGCAGGGTGCTAGGATGATAGTGCAGGGTGCTAGGATGATGGTGCTAGGATGGTAGTGCAGGGTGCTAGGATGATAGCGCAGGGTGCTAGGATGATAGTGCAGGGTGCTAGGATGGTAGTGCAGGGTGCTAGGATGGTAGTGCAGGGTGCTAGGATGATAGTGCAGGGTGCTAGGATGATAGTGCAGGGTGCTAGGATGATAGTTCTAGGATGATAGTGCAGGGTGCTAGGATGATAATGCAGGGTGCTAGGATGATAGTGCAGGGTGCTAGGATGATGGTGCAGGGTGCTAGGATGATAGTGCAGGATGCTAGGATGATGGTGCTAGGATGGTAGTACAGGGTGCTAGGATGATAGTGCAGGGTGCTAGGATGATAGTGCAGGGTGCTAGGATGATAGTGCAGGGTGCTAGGATGATAGTGCAGGGTACATAGTCCATGAATGAGAAGATCATCATGAACCAGGTGGTGGGAGGTTTGGGTCATGATTGACCTGAACCATCATCTGGTATGCCTTCTTGGCGATTGCTGTGGAGTTGTCCTCCCACTTGAGGTTGTGGGAGATGATGGACCTCAGGAATTTGAATGTATCAGCCATGCTTACAGCTGAGCCATTGATTTCAAATGGGAGAGATGGTGAAGGTAATTTCCTGAAGTCAATCACCATCTCCACGGTTGCGTATGCATTGGCCATGTTGCAGTGGCACTTCAACCATAGACATGCTGCAGCGGTTAGAGAGGACCTCTGTAGACCGTATGCTGAGGATGCACACACAGTCCAGACTGGGGAGGAGTGCTGCCATAGTGCCAAGATGAGTCACTGATGTTGATTTGTTGATCTATTATGAGCATAGTGCTGGGGGGATGATTCCGCATAGTGCTGGGGGGGATGATTCCGCATAGTGCTGGGGGGATGATTCCGCATAGTGCTGGGGGGAATGATTCCATACCATGTGCCACTTTCCAGAGTTGGCTGAAATGTACATCTCTTAGGAGGCCATTGATATAGAGTAGAGTGATACCGTCATGTCACTGCTGCCACTCTGCACTTTGTTTCCTGTATGCTGTGTGCTATTCATGTTGAATTGCTAGCTATACCTGATTTACTGTGCCTCATTCTGTTTGATGTCAATAGGGCATCTCATTGTATGTTTGCTTTTCTATGTCCCTCTGTCTCTTTCCCTCTTCTCTTTCAGCACCCCAGGCTACATTCTCTCCATCTCTCAGTCCTGTGCTCCATGTGACCATATTAAGACAGTGTAACCAGACAGACGACTAGAAAGTCACGCTCCAGAGTGGCTTCTCATTAAAAACCAGGGATGTGTTTCCTTCGCTTCCATCTGAAAAGCCTGACCTTCCTGTTAGTTGAAAAGGATGAGTCTGGTAAATCATTTTTAGGGAAGAAGAAGTTGAACAGAAACGTTTAAGGTAATGCATGTGCCATGTTAGTATTCGGTGTCTAAAGTTTCTACAACTCTGACTCAGTGCCTCAGCGCTTTGATTGAGGTTAGTCTAAAAAGAGAATACTGATCACAGTTTTTAGCCATGTGAACACATATTCTCAGAGAACATTGAGTATCTCAGTTGTATTAAAAGCTGTCTAATAACCAAACTCATATTCTGTAATACACTATGATGGCCTGCTTAATTTGTCCACAACAAGATAGATACAGTCACGTCTATTTCTCTGTGATTCTTCATCCTTTCTCTCATATCTTACTGCATTGCATTCCCTGGAACAATAGCGCCATCAATCTATCCTCAATTTAGGACAATTTTACAAGCATTGCCCTTGTTTGCAGCTATCTTTCTCTGTTATGTTTAAGTACATTTTTTATTGGTTCCTGAAGATCCATCCTGGTGTTATTTCTCTGGTGTGTTTTCTTGGCCGACCGCCGTCCAGACTTCACATTTCCGTTCCATAACCCCTTAAACTGAGGGCGGGACTGGCGCGTCAGGTATAGGCTGGCCCTTCCTAAATGTTTAGAGAACATCAAGCCATCCATTTTCCCTGACGTGGGGCACCCATCAATTTCAGCCTGAATGCCAGGCTCAGCTCATTAATGTATTTTGTTTCTTCAATTATTAATGGCTCAGGTTGGTATGTTGTGAATGCACACTCTTTGATTTACAGTAGGTACTGACTAACTGAAAAACATTCTGAACTTACTACAAGACATGAAAGTCAATATAGCTAGAATATTCTTTTGCAGATTATTTTCTGTGAACAGATTAGTGATTTTCTAAAGCAGAACTTAAAGCAGTAACAAAACAGTGGCTGAACAGCTATTGGCTACCTGTGTATGAGGACAGTCAGCACGTGGACTGCATGGGTAGACTGAGAGCCCAGCTGTGTAGCTCAGAGCAGTCTGCTCTCAGTCTGTGTTCCCTGACCCATTAGAATGAGCCCAGTCTAGATGGAACCATGGTTGGTGCAGAGGAGGGAAAAGTCTGCTGTGATTACCTGGACAGATCTGTCTCTGCCAGTGGGGCCAATCAGACTGTGGGGAAGGGAGGAGAGGGCGGTGTCTAAGACATCCTTCTTCCCCTGGCTTACCTGCCAAGCCTCAGTGAACACAGGCTGACTGTATCGGCAGGCTGCGGGCTGCATGGCAGCCTTCAATACTCTGGGACGAGGTGGATGACGGAAAGAGAAAAAGAAAGGGTTGGAGGTCGGATGATAAAGAGAGGGGGAAAGAGAGAGACTGAGACACAGAGAGATTCAGGACAGCTAGCTTCTGGGCATCCTTGGGGATTGGCAGGCTGCCTGTTGGCCCTTTTCTCTCCCATCTCATGCTGTGGTGAGATGTTATTTTGGAGGGTGTATTGCAGGACTCCTGTCAGGGGCTTCTGTTTTGGAGCCTGTGGCTACGTCTGTTTTAGTGGCTGGGTGTCTCAACAGTACCACTGTTCTGTCCCACTCTCCTTAGCCCTCTGTCTGTTCATCCAGTGAACTCTTCCTCTTCTCAGTCTCTATGGGTAAAAAGTACTCTTCCCCTTCTCAGTCTCTATGGGTAAAAAGTACTCTTCCCCTTCTCAGTCTCTATGGGTAAAAAGTACTCTTCCCCTTCTCAGTCTCTATGGGTAAAAAGTACTCTTCTCCTTCTCAGTCTCTATGGGTAAAAAGTACTCTTCTCCTTCTCAGTCTCTATGGGTAAAAAGTAATCTTCTCCTTCTCAGTCTCTATGGGTAAAAAGTACTATTCTCCTTCTCAGTCTCTATGGGTAAAAAGTACTCTTCTCCTTCTCAGTCTCTATGGATAAAAAGTACTCTTCCCCTCCTCAGTCTCTATGGGTAAAAAGTACTCTTCTCCTCCTCAGTCTCTATGGGTAAAAAGTATTCAACTGTGTTCTGCAACCTCTGGAAGTGTTCTGTACAGGTAACTGCTAAAATAACAGAAATTCTGAACAATTGAGGGATACAAAGTATATTGAAGCAGGTGCTTCCACACAGGTGTGTTTCCTGAGTTAATTAGGCAATCACCATCCCATCATGCTTAGGGTCAGGTATAAAAATGTTGGGCAGGCCATTATATTGGCTACCATGGCTATGCCCCCATAGGATGACAATGCACCCATCCACAGGGCACGAGTGGTCACTGAATAGTTTGATGAGCATGAAAACGATGTAAACCATATGCTATGGCCGTCTCAGTCACCAGATCTCAACCCAATGTAACATTTACGGAAGATTCTAGAGCAGCGCCTGAGGCAGCGGTTTGCACCACCATCAACAAAACACAAAATGTTTGAATTTCTCGTTGAAGATTGGTGTCACATCCCTCCAATAGAGTTTCAGACACTTATAGAATCTATGTCAAGGTGCATTGAATCTGTTCTGGTGGCTCGTGGAGGCCCAACACCCTATTAAGACACTTTATGTTGGTGTTTCCTTTATTTTGGCAGTTACCTGTACTGAGTCCTTAGATGCACTTTCCATGCAGCTGTAATGAAGCAGAGACCCGGGAGGGAGAAGGTAGAAGCTGCACAGCTGTGTGAGGTAAATGCTTTTTGGCAGCGAGGATGTGTGCACCCTCTCACTATACTGATGAGGTCGTTACTGTAAGCCAGGCCGTAACCGCTCCCATGATGCACGCTGGCAACCAACTCAATCTCTCTGTGTTTGTGGCCCGTGTGTCTTCCTGGCTCGTATGAACAAACTGCTTCATCATAACTGTTGATTAAGATCATTCATTTCAGGCCGTGGAGGGATGCCTTTCCTCTCTGGTGTTTATGTGGCCCACTGACAGTAAGTACACCATCAGTCTAGGCTTGATTACACATCTTTAAGGCCAGTGGAGGAGACTGATAGGCCCGTTGGCCCAATTTGCTATCCACTGTGACACTAATTGTCCATCTGGTTGAGGGGCCCAGGGTAGTGGTATGGGTAGACTCTGGTCAGGAAGGGTTATTGGGCTGTACATTCATAGAGACAGGGGTGACATCTTCATGGTCTAAATTGGCTTCTTCCCCTCCTCGCCTTCATCTGAACTAATCTTATAACACATGTTAGGTGAAAGCAACCTGGTAGGTGTCTGTTGGGAATTTGCTTCACCTGCCTGCTCATTATAATCAGTGCAAAGCAAGGAACGGAGATGGACAGAGGAAGCCATTGTAGACAATTGAGATGCACCCAACGTTTCCTCTGCTGTCCAAAAGAGGAACAGTCGTTCTTCCCAGAGATGCAGATGGGGCTGTTGTTATTGTCTGTCCGTGGGGACTGTGAGAAGAGTGGTTCTGACAGCAGACTGACAGTAGATGGAGTCTGACAGGCCCTGCAGTGCTTGAAGGGAAAATGTCATCAGAATTACATTACATTAGATTTGTGCCACCATGTTCTTGCCAGTAATGGCCTGTTTAGGAAATGAACAAGCCCCACACTCAATAACTACCCATATTGGCTGGCTGGGAATTCTTGACAGGGATGAAGGCTTGAGCCCCATCACCACGCAGCCTGAATGGACTGCTGTAAATAGCCTGTCAAGATAGGATAAGACTGTACATCCAGAGTCTTTGTGCAGTGTTGATCGGCTAAACCTATTATGAACTTATTGTGGAAAGGACAATCCTGTCTGATTGATGGCGGAGGAGACAGAGAATTACTACACATGCCTATTCAACATGTTTAATCACTGTTTAGCTGGGCTCAATCTTTTTAATCTATATTAGATGTTATTTGTCAACACAATCTGCATTCAATGGAGAGCTCTTTTCACTAGAGAGGGGCTTACCGCTAGATACACATCTCAGACAATTACCCATGAGACTTGATCTTGCTGCCAGGCTCTCTTTAAAGCTGTTATTAACATTAGTCTGGATACTCCATGTTTTCCTACATCCCATCTAAAGAAGTTGTCTAAGTCTGATGGATCATGGGAAATGGCCTTTTGTCCGTGTGTACGTAGAATTATCTATTCCCCCAGTCACTCTCAGCAGGCGGGCTAGGAGGAGTGGCACTCCACAGCAGACATGATGAATGCTGTGTGGTTTAGTGGTGAGCATTTAGTGGTACTCATGTTGCAGGTGTCATAGGAGACATGGAGCATCTGTCCGATGGCTCTGGCTATATGGTTAACCTGATGGTTAACATGCCTGTGTGTCTAGCAGACGAGCACTGAGAGACAGCCAGGGGACTGTTATGGATGGTATGTCCTCATGACCAATCTTCAATGTATGAAGTTCCCTTGTCATCTTCAATTTGCTCTCTGGATCAGGTGAAATAACTCAACTACCTCTTGACTGAATTGATCTGAGTGAACACATTGCTACTTCTATTTCGTTGACACCCTGTGTGTGTCCTCACTGGACATCACTAGGCTCTGTGGCTGGGCGTATTGAGTGATGAACCTCTGCACCGTCAGCATCTCAAGGCAAGTGCTTTCAAGCCTGTTCCATTAAATTGCCATTACACCCTGATGCACTGATAAAACTAAGCAGATCCAAATGGGCTCTCTGTCTTCCTCTCTCAGACCTCTTCTCCCAGTCCTCCTCTCTCAGACCTCCTCTCTCAGTCCTCCTCTCCCAGTCCTCCTCCCTCAGGCCAACACAACAACGTGGTGAACTGCACTAAACAGGGAGTACATTAATATACCCCAGTATTGCCTCGCTCAACCACATTTTCTGTATTTTTATTGGAAGCAATTCGCTATGAAATGTGCAGGTCCGTCCAGGTTATAGAGAGCAAACGTCTGACTTGACAATTGATTTCTATGATGTCCTGTAAAACCAGGAGTGCTGAGGAATTACTGTAAACAAAGTTAAAAGGCTTGTTAACGTCCGGTGTTGAGGAGGACTAGGTGACCTTGTTAGATCATGATCTTATTATGCTATTTACGTGTCAAGTTTCAAGTGAATCCCCCTGTTATCAAAGTGGGAAACTGTAGTGATGGAGTGCTCAACAGAGTGATATCTATTGGTAGGATGTAGGACATAGCCTAACTGAGGAAATAATTGATCAGCATTAATCAACGCTTTAATCCAAAACATTTTAAGCCACAGTTAGATATAATGGATAGTACAGGAATATAATTCAGATGTGCCAAATATTGATATGCCATCGTTGTGTTAGGGTTTGGGAGCAACTACAGCTCTGTGGTTGAGCAAGCTGCTAAGGTGTTTTTTAGCCACCTGGTTGTGCTGTTTCCCTTCTCATCAGCAGCTCTGTACTCTGCACTGCAGCAATGTCTGGACCAGATGTCACCTCTCTGCTTTTCTGCACCAGACAGGAGCCCCGTGTACATCACAGCCAACCATACCCCACGTTTGTGTCTGTACAATACTGTATGTCCTCATGATCTCTCTCTTTCTCCATCTATCTTTTTCTGTCGTCTCTTTTCATAAGAAATGTCTTGAGCAGTGAGCCCAACAACCTCATGCATATCCTATGGGTTTCTTATTCCACGTAGTCAAACAAAGCTTTTTATCTTACAGACGCAAACGTTTCTGTCTGGCTGTCAGACCCTGTTCTCTCACTCCTGTCATATCATCCACTGCATTAATATATTGTTTTGGATCACAAACTGACTGAGTGCCATTGGTGGGCATTTCACTTCATTCTGAGCATGACTCAACAAGTTCATGGTTAGAACCATAGAATTAGGATTTAGATAATAATAGCATTTGAAAAGGATCTCTATGGTTAGATCAGTCTGTTGGATCTTCAACTGAGACAATTAGACCATGCCTGGTTAAACACAACAGAGAAAGAGAGAGGGGTGGGGGGGGGGGGGGGGGGGGGGTCAGTCCTTGAGTACAGTACCATCACTTTAAATTGATGGAAGTTTGTAACCTATACTTAAGCAGCAGTTTACATTATTCTTAGCAGTACAGTCAGAATTGTATCCCATAACTTGTAAAGTGAATAGTATGACAACATGCCTTGGCGTTCCTCTCCTTTGTTCCTGCATATGCTTCAGTGTAATCTGATTGATCCTAGCGTCAGTTAGAATCAAGGGCAGCCGGGTCCGGATTAAAAGCATCTCACACTCTCAGTAGATGAAAGGGTTCAGACTGGCCCTCTGTGGCAGGGACCGGCGTACGGTGTGCTCATGCCAAGGCTGGGGATTTCCCTTACTCAACGTGATTAGAGCTAGAGAGGAAGTCTTCAAAGTGGTGCATGCACAGTGACTGATGGAGTACACTACTGATCTGCAATGCAGATGTACACCTGATATGAGATAGTGTATTGTAGTGTACTTAGTGTATTCGTCCAATTGTGTGATAACGGAGATGATTCAAAATGGACCCCCACTATCCTTTTCCCTCTCTCTGACTGCAGTAATGGAAATTATCCATTGCAGCTTTAAATGCTCACAGTCCTCACTCAATTCTGTACTGATTGCCTGCACAGAACAATAAAAATTAATTATGGTCTGTGCCTCAGGTGAGTGTTGGAAATTTGCAGAATTTCATTGTAATGTTCCCAAGGGCTGCAGTGCTAAAATGTAATTTCAGTTTGAATAGTTTCCTCAGACCTATGAGGTTTGCCTTGTGCAGAGCAATAGAAAGGAGCAGTTACCAGTGTTATTATCTAGCCCAGACCCATTACCCGAAGGTTGTGTCCTGATCTGGGTGCTTCCACTTCAGCCCTTTGTGTTCAAGCCATTCAATACATGTTGCTGTGTAACTACGTCAGTTCACCGCTAACAACCTGTCTCGTTTAACCATTTGATTTGAAGATTCAGATACGAATCCAATCAGTTTGTTGCTCACTGAAAATCAATGGCAACACTTTGTTTTAAGGGTCCGTAATAAACCATTTATAAGGCATTTACCAACAGTTTGCTCACCATTAATTATTCATTACTCCTGCATTTGTAAAAGTTAGTAAGGTACTTGTAAGGCGTCTAGGTGTAGCAGGTAAGGTGCAGTCAGGCACAGGACACAGAGATGAGTAATTCACGTAACTTTACTCAAAACAACAAATATTCCAACAAGGAAAATAATCAAGCTCACAAATACAGACCAACTTACAACGAACAAACACCCACAAAACCATGGGGGAACCAGAGGGTTAAATAAGGAACATATAAGTATGGGAATGGAAACTAGGTGTGTACAATGAAGACAAAACAAATGGAAAATGAAAAGTGGATCGTTGGCGGCTAGAAAACCGGTGACGTCGACCGCCGAACGCCGCCTGAACAAGGAGAGGGACCAACTTCGGCGGAAGTTGTGACAGTACTTCACAAATTTGTATATATATTTCCTTAAATATCCTATGTTGTGTGCTTATTCTTTGACCAGGTGCTGCTGGACTGTATACCAATAGCATGCCCATCTTTTTGTGAGGAATTACACTGGTCACTCAATACATTTATAAAGTATTAACTCACTTTAGATTAGGGGCTGCAAAAATACTTTACTAATGATTAGTAAATTGTTTATAAATGTGGGAGTAATGATTAATAAATGGCGAACACACACTTTATACATGCCATATAAATGGTTTATTACGGACCCTTAAAATAAAGTGTCACTAAATCAATGATGTTATTGAGGTGCCTGTTCCGATCTGAACCCTCCAAGCTGGAGCCCCATCTCTCGCCCCTGCTGTCATCGCAGTTGTCCGAATGACACACGTTCAGTCTGCTTAACAACAAGTGCTTGGATTGCCATGCACTGTCATCTGTTTGAATTAATTAAGTATGTTTTTTTAGCCATTATACCACAGGAACTCATAGCAGCATGTGTGAGTCTAGGTTGCGGTTCCTGCGGTATATTTGATCAGTACATGTGCCAGCACCGGTAACACAAGCCTCCCTCTAATGGACGAGTTAAGTGAGTTCGGAAAAGCTGAAAGTTTCTCTCTCTCTCTCTCTTAGAAATAGTTTTCACATACAAACTTTATATGTCCAAAGTCAGAATCAAATAGTACTCCAAAAAATATAATGGTCACTGTGGTAGAACGTTTATTTTGATTGTTGATTTTTTTCTGCATTTATCAAGAGTCCCATCAGTAGCCTGATTTCAGATGTGTCCATGTAAACAGTAATATTAAGGAAAGTGTTATTCTTCCAAGCATGCAAACATTGTATACAAACTAATATAGGAATGTGACTATCCACAATAATTGTATTATTGTGTGCATCTAACTGTGCTCAGTGTGTCAAAGGGGAGTGTAGGTACGAGTGTCCAAGGGGAGTGTAGGTACGAGTGTCCAAGGGGAGTGTAGGTACGAGTGTCCAAGGGGAGTGTAGGTACGAGTGTCCAAGGGGAGTGTAGGTACGAGTGTCCAAGGGGAGTGTAGGTACGAGTGTCCAAGGGGAGTGTAGGTGTGAGTGTGCACATATGAATCATACTTAGTCGAGCATGAGCCATAATTTGCGCCTTATGTGGGAATCATAGGTGCAATCTACTGATAAGATGTGACTGATGTTAGAATTCATCAGGCTAGGGTCTGTATTCTCGATACTTACATTAGGCTTCCTATCTATGTTAGCCCTATATTGTTTATTTGTGACTCCCACCTCACACCTATAGACTGAAGACCATGTGCCAAATGTACAGATGTTTAACAGATACTTTACCAAGGTCTGGATAACAAACAATAGGCATATTGTTTTTGTGTTGAGGATAGTGAACTGCCTTTTTAATACCTGAATCAATCAAAGCCATGCTCTCTCTGTTGTAAATCATTTTTATGAGCTACAATCAATTCGCTATTAATAAAACAAATCAGTGGTGCCCATGTTTGCTGCCCTCCCTCTGAATCCTGCCAGCCTATCAAGTCTATAACGAGGTAATACCTGCTGGAGTTATTGTTTTCTTCTCCCTAACCTTCTCTTGCTAACCTGCGAGCCAAGCTGTGCTTCCCAGCTGGCGGGGAGTTTTTTTTTAGTGACAGACAGAGCGGGGGAAGGTGATTTATGGGTTTTGCTCCTGTGGCCCAAATTAGTCAGACCAGGGTTCAATTGCACAGCAATGCAAGCAGGCACCTGGGCGAGTCTGGGAAAGAGGGTCAGTGGGGTGAGGCTGGGGCGGCAGTTTGAGGGCAGTGCCCAGCTCACTCTTCTTCACACTGGCTGACTGACTACCTGCCTGACTAATGGTAGGTCTAAGTACCAAACTCTACCTGCCTGCTACTACTGCTGGGCTGGCTGTGATGTTTGTTCCTCACAGCTACACTCTTAGAAAAACAGGTTCCAAAAGGGTTATTTGGTTCTAGGAAGAACCTTTTTTGGTATCCAGGTAGAACCCTTTGGGGTTCCATGTAGAACCCTCTGTAGAAAGGGTTCTACATGGAACCCAAAAGGGTTCTACCTGGAACCAAAAGGGGTTCTTCAAAGTGTTCTATGGGGACAGCTGAAAGAACCCTTTAAGGTTCTAGATAGCACCTTTTTTTTTGTAAGAGTGTACTGTTAAGGTTACAACTCTGGGAATAACTTGCCTTGCAGATAAGCCTCTGTTCCATCCACACTGGTTAATTGATGTTACTTTGACCTCTCCAACTATTGGTCCAGGGCTGACCAGTGCAGGTTAGGGGTGGAGACCGCTTTATATCAATGGATGAATGGGGACTTAATATTAATGACTTGTCAAGGGTGTAGAGTCTGGGTTTGAACTCTATCTAACCTGTCCTAGCATTGTTAATACACCATCTGTGTTTGAACTGAGCTCCATCATAGCAGTTGCTATTTGTTTGGTATAGACTATTACAGAATATTATTCCTGCGCTGTTCTCACTTTTGTTGATATCAAAAACAAGACTGTGGTTGTATGACTGCTCTCATACAGTATATGCTTGTTCATCATGATTATTTATAAGCTGTGCTTGCTGTCTGTTTGATTAGTTGTTGTTCAAACCCGTGATGAACTCAGCATTTTCATTACATTAGGGCTTTCCCAGAAACACTTTCAGCATTTCAATGTGGGTCAGTTGAATGTGTTTTAATTTCACCCATTGAGGGCTGAGGCATAGCCTATAAAACACATCACCCTCTCTATGAGGTGTGGAACCAGGTGTCTTTCAGCACCATTACACAGTAAATAGCCTTCTGAGGAGAAGGTGGTGTTTTATTGACTTGGGAGCCATCTCATGTTTTCCTACACAGTATCCTGCTGCCGTATTATCCCATGGATCAATATTGCACCTCCAACCAGCCAGGCAAAGAAAGCATCACTCTGCTCATCACGGTGTGTGGAAACAAACACATATCCAGTTCTACTCCTCTATATGCAAGTAATTGGCCAGATGTCTTCTTTGTATGGGCAGATCCTACTGGGGGGACTGTGTGGAGTACTGTTAAGGCTGCGTGGTGTTGGGAGGAAGAGGACAGGGAGAAGATAGACATCCTAGGTTGACTCCTGCCTGGGTTGTTTTTGATTGTTCTACTGATCCAGCGTTGCTACGTCCTCAACTATAATGGCATTAGGAGTGGGAACAGGATGGATGGATGGTGGAGTGAAAATGGGATGGTTGATTAAAATACCCAGGCCAGCAGTGAGAGAAGTACAGGGTAGCTGAGGACAACGGTAGAAGGTCGGGAAGGATTCACAGAGTAGGGTTGTAAATAGGAGGGAATATTACCAGAATTTATCTGAACATTTACTGGAAACTATTACTGGAAATGATCTGTTTAAGCAATAATACATGAGAGGCCATGAGTTATGACATTTTACCATGATAAAAATGTCATAACACATGGACTCGAATGTATTACTGTATTACCAGCATTAAAATCAACACTTTTTCCCAAACCATACATTTTTCAACAAAAGGTGATGCTACATTTACTAACTCTTCTTCTTGTTTCATTTCTTTAATATCCTCCTCTTCTTGTTGGCACCATTCATTAAATGTTAGTCGATAAAACAAATCAAAAGTCACTTTAAAATCATCCATGACGAGTTACAGGTGCTAAGACTGGTAGTTGTAAAAGTAGTAGCTTAGTGCGTTGCTAGGTAACGATGCCAGTATGAACGCTGCCATGTGTATGTTGTCTCATATATCATGGGCAGGAGAGGCTCTAACAATGGGAATTCCAAGCCAGCCGTTGTATAAGCATTTATACATTTCTCATAGAAACAAGTCAGAATTCAAAATGGGTGGGAATTTTCAATCGCATAAAGATACTGTAAATGACACATGGTTGATACACTTAAAAAAAACATCAGATGGGTAAACCAGATAGAAATACATCAACTAAAATGTTTTTCTTTGTGTGTGTGTGTGTGTACATGCGTGCGTACGAGTCCGTATCATATGTTTGCATTTGAAAGAGACGGACGTGACGGGGTTGTTTACAGAAGACCAAAGTGTAAATGAACTTATACAGTGTACATTTAGCTTTTGGACATGTTTGATGTTTATCACAAACCAGAGATGGAAGCATTGATGTTTTCAGCACTTGTAAGTATGAGGGACTGGGCTTTTGAGTAGTTTACAGATGAAGGCTGCTGTCGCCGCCCCCTCCCTCCCCCTCGGCTGCATTGTTGGAGCCTTTGTGAATAGCATTGCGTCAGAATCTTCCGTGACAAAAAGAACAACAGCAAAGATCTGAAGTACATGAGATGGAATGCCAATATGAGACGAGGAGGGGGAGGACAGGGCTGCACACTGAGAGGTGAAGAAATAGAGAGATCCAAGGCCTCTAAAGGCATTAGAATAACATATGCATATCTGTAACTAAATTGGCACACTAACGGCAGATATGTTATTACAATGGCGCGACAATGTTCAGCCATTCTATTAATGAATGTGGAGCTAAACTCCATCATGCTAAGTGTAGCTACGATGGTTCCCTTTGTCTATTATGATGAGTGCTTCCATCACATCCGAAGATTGTGATTTGTGTATCGTCAAAGGGAAAACTGTGTGTGTGTGAATGGGAGGGATCTTTGTTCATTCCCATTCATGTATTGTATGTGAACGTGTAAATTGTATATACAGGGTCCATGAGGAGCAATCTGTGTTATTTTGTTTCCAGGCGCAGTACCTTCTGCTAGAGATTAGGCTGTACTGTGCTCTGGGACTCTGGGATCTCTATCAAACCTTTCTCTGTGCTGAGGACCAGATGCTTTGTGTGTGCTCTGCTCCACCCAGATGACATCGCATGATTGTAGCACAACTTTCTACCCTCTGTGGACACACTCGCACACACCACACCTCCCTCTCTACATGTCTGGAGCCACCTGTCTCATCCACCTGACACAAACAGATGCGTCTGCGATGTAAACAGAATGCTTTGGATTACCTTTGCTGTCTTCCAGGTATATAAGAGTCAAACCTCCCTTTCAGAACACTGCTGGCAGCTGACACCTGCTGTTGTGCAAATGATGTAGATAACCAGCATATGTGATTTATGATAAACAGGTAAATACTCAGTTCTTGACTTGGGCAGGAGCTCACCGGAGCTGAGTACCAGCATCTCTTTCAGTCCAAGTAAATAGTCCTTATCTATTTGCGTTTTCAAAAATATGATATAATCAGACAGACGGATCTCCCTTACCTGTGTCTTACATTTTACTCTCACCAGGGTTGCTACAGTATGTATTTGCCTTGCTTTTCAAACCAAGAAACACCACCAATTCTAATGTTTTGTATATGGCTTAATGACTGGATAGAAAGTCAGTGGGCATTAGAACCATTAGAGATTAGAACTGATAGTTACCCTGACTTTGCTGAGATGCCATGTTTTACAAAGTATGTGGACTGGTGAACTCTCAAGGGTTCTCTTTGACATGTTAGTAACACTTGACTGGTTCAGATGCCTTACAGGTCAGTGCATAAATAATCATTTACAAAACAACTTTACAAAACTCCCAGTAGATTTCATTGGCTTGCCCACATCCTTGGCCAGGCCAGGCCATGGGTTGTGTTGCCAGCTCTGATCTTTAAATATCCCCCACTTCGGGATGAATCATCACTTCACTCTTCTTCCAGTCAGTGAAGCTGGCCACAAATGCTGACAAATGGCACCCAGACAGGCTTTGTCACCCAGGCCATTACTCAGAGGGTCTGAATGGCAGAACAGAGCTGACTGATGCCAGGGGATCAGAGTCACGCAGACATAACGATGAGCAAACACCATGACGAGGCACCAGGAACACATTCATGCTCTGCAATCCTCTTTATGTATCAGTAACCAGCCTCCACTCAATTTGCCACTCAGAAGGCCTCCCACACGTGCCATTACCCACAGCTAGTTTACACTACACAACACAGTAGCCTGGTTCAAGGGAAAAATAACAATATGTTACACTTCTAAGGAAAACAGCATGTGTACCCTTTCTTTCCTACAAGGTACAGTATGAGTCACCCGTGAGTTAAAGGCACTGGACTTATGCTATTCCTCTACCAATGACATCCATGGTTTAACATACATGTATCTTGGCATGCACATGTATCTAGGTGTGTGTGTGTGCATCTGCATGTGTCTGAGTGTGATTGCACAAGTAACGTCTAGTGGGCGTCGGTACGATTCATTATTTTACAGCACACCTTCCTCTGCAGCCTGGATTAATTTGTTAGAGCACTACTCCCATTTATTTTGTGAAGAGAAGAATAACATGAGTGAATACACGGTAGAATGGCTTTGATTGATGAGGAGCGCCATGAAGTGTTTATCAAGCAAGGATATGTTACCTTGGACAGTACTCTCATATTGTCCCACTTCTGAAAACAAGAGCTCAGCAGAGAGGGCTACAATGACTATTGCATCTGATAGTGTGGCATGTTTAAAATACAATACTGCTGTCCGTCTCTGGATCCCACAGCCTTTCCTCGTTAACTTTGCCTGCCATCACATGCCAGCAAAGTTACTTCACCTTAACTCGTAAGAGTTGTCTTGAATTAAGGGTTTGGAGAAAATGGCAGAGAGAAAGTATGAACATTTTGCAATTACAGTCTAATTGAGAGGTTTTAACTGATTCATTCAATTCCTCACATACTTTTATTTTACTGTAGCTCAAGCTGTCTGCCCTCCATGTCCTCTCAGTGACAGATGTCTGTTTTCTAGACGAGCTAGAAGTTAACCCTAAACAACTCCCTGTCAGGCTGGCATAGAGTGGTGAGGTGGAGGAGCTCCGTGGAGCCATTCGTCATAGCCATTGGCGTTCTGTAGAGTTTCTATTTTCTCTAGTTTTCTCATGTCAATGAACTCATGACATTCGTGGATTGTTCATTATATTAATAAAGTCAGATTTAATCAACAAATAAGATAGTCAGTATAAAAACAGTTAAGGGTACAAGACTGTCTGTGTTGGCAAAATCACTACATATCCCATGGAGCCGAGCGGGGAGAGGGCCGGTGGATCGCAAAGCTGTACTTGGATCCTTCCACGTTAAGTAACAACGATATCCTTCCCCACCATGGTTTTACGACACAACAGATAGCTCGAACCAGTCATGACTATTTCACAAAACAATAAATCATTTTCAAGTCTCTTTCCAGCTAATTTCTTAGTTACATGATCAAGTTTGTTGAAACAATTCAGAGACTGAAACGAATACTTCAGATGACAAATATTTAAAGGAGAGCAAATTGATATACAATCCCAAAATCAGCTGTAACTGTCAATAGTAAAACAAAGTTTTAAATGTTTGAGTGAACTCCTCACCACTCTACTTCTCCAGTCAGGAGTGGAGTATAGTTCTCAGTAGTCCAAACTAAGTGAGGGGAGAAGCTCTTTTAATTACCAGGCCTGCCATATTCCATTTTAAAGGTCAAACACTCTCCTCCAAACAGGCACCTGGGGAGCACAGTCCTGCCTCCATCTCTGCAAAATGAGTTTTCCCCTCAGCAGAGCATTATCAATATTAAGGCAGCAGAGGCCTTCTAAAGGCTAGATATGTCAGGTAGGCTGCAGCAGGAAAACATGTCAGGTAAACGTTTATGTGGGGTCATGATATTTTTTGCCTTCCCTCAAAATTGGTTGCCAGGATTTGGAGGGGAAATGTTTGCTCTTCTTCATCGACTGCATTTGCTGATGTCAGCACAAACTTTGCCATTTGTGAGTGCTTTGTCTGTGAGCCAGTGAAGTCCAGTTTAAAGTAATTCACTGAGTTTGATGCTATGTCTTTGTTTTAGCAACTTGCTCTACTAGAGCATATAATGTAAATAGATTCAAATGGAACCATTTCTTCACAATAATTTAGTTTGTGTGAAATGCAGATGGTAGTCTCTTCTCTAACTACTCGAAAGCTGACCTAGGTAGTCAAGGTTGGAGGGCATGTCAGGCTTTTCCCACGGGGTAATAATGATGAAAGAATCAAATAACGTTAACAATAATCCCTGTGTTAGTGTTAAACTGTGGCATCGCCATGAGACAATAACGTAATTACAGAGCGAGTCACGCCATCAGGGATTAAATGGGCCCCTGACCCAGCCCATAGGGCTCGCCTTGTGTGGAATAGAGCGCTGCATTGGTCTTACTGGACCTGGTTATCTGTCATAAGACCATTAGTTAAAAGCTTTAAATTGTTTTCACTGTTCAGTTTACTTTCTAAAGCTTGTAAGGATACACTTTCCATGATAACACCGACTCATTCGAGGCCTTTCATATAAGTGTATGTCAATTCGATATCAAATTATTGTAGCCATTGTGGGATTATCAAAACAGACCTACGTCCATAGAAATTGGAACGGCCGTTGCTGACCTGTTTTTTCATGAAAATTTGATTTATGAGCTGGAGATTAGATCAGTCACGACACAATTTAGCACTGAGCTGTGGAGGGGCTGGGGTGAGGACACACTTGTTAGTGTGTTGCACACATAAAAGAAAGTGAATTGCAATGGATTGTCCTCATGGTCTGGGTTAAAAAGAGTTCTCTGTGAGGCAGGAAAGAATGATATTTACCACAATGAGAGAGAGTGGTTTCATATCAGGCCCTTGTTTGATCTTATTGAAATGAAATAACAGCTCTCTGAATTTCTGTCTCTATGCAGCAAACACACTGCATGACAGCATAAAAAAATAGTTGTTTACAGGTTTAAATGTGTATTCTTTTTGATATATTGCACTACTATTATGCACTAAAGCGGGATCAAGATAGGAGGGTGTTCAGAACTTTGACCTTGAATAAACAACACATTGAGTCACTCAAAATAAAACAATGTTCAATTGTGATTGTGGGACCATGAGAGGACATGCCCAGTGACTCATCTTAAGAGTTGTCCTTTCAGCACCTCCACAGGACCATGGACAGCAACCAGTGACAAGGCTGTCCTTCAGCACCACACTGCCTAGGCAGGGCTATGGACAGCTTCTCAGTACTTGTGGTGCCTATTATTTCTTCACAGGTCTTGCTGGAGCTGGTTTACTTACCCATTCAGACTCTACATTAATATAAATGCAATAAAGCAAAACTAGTTGTCCTCAAAATGACTGAACTTTTCAACGAGTGATAGATGTCATTTTATATCAAGTAGTAAGTTCTATGAAATTCTAAAGTAGAGTATGTTTTGAAAACAAAAGTCTCAAATACTGCATCTGTCCTTACATCTACTATACATAACTTGGTAAAAGGCCACAGGGATGTGAGTTCTGTAACATCAATAAGGAATTAGTTCACTCTGTCCAAAATGAAATAATCTGGTTTGTTTTGCTTCTTCTCTACAATTACCTTGAATTTGCATTTTTATGGCACTGTCTCTCACTTTCAAATCCAGTATTTCTTCACAGTTTGACTCACACAATAAATCTGTGGGGGAATGTGTTCTTGTCTTGCTGTAAATGGATTTAGCCTATCATAAATTGTTTGTAGTGTATGTAGCCTTATATTGTAAACAAACTCTACAATCCAAGAAAAATAAGGACACAAATAGCACTTTAATGGAACATTTCCCCATGTAGTTAGTTATTGTCCTGTTGTAACATATATATGTTGTTATGTTATGACCAGACTGGTTGGTTGAGAAATTGACCTTGGATTAGGAGCAGGTCCCTATGGTGACCTGGGGTGAGAGCCACGTCCTAGGATTATTGCTGTGTCACACCACTCCTCTGCCTGTGTCATACCAGGGATTATTCAATATCACTGTGCCAGGTTTTAGGACCTGCGCAGGGTTGATGTCAAATGTGTTTTGAATGTGCTCTAGTTCAATGATCATATGTAATCATTATGGACGTAACACAAATGGGTCAGTCATTCATTGTAAAATCCTCTTTAATAAAGATACTAAATTGTCTTATTACATATATTTAACTTTCCTTTTAGAAAGAGCCTTCGTGCCACTCTCGCCGTCTTCCACATTGGGTCTCTGACGCCCTCAGCATCTGTCACATCAGCAGCTCAGCTCTCAGTAGCCTTCATCAGCTTTGTCACTATTCCTCTGGTGGGCTGAGACTGACAGTCAAGTCCTTCTCAGAACCAAGAGGCTGTCCAAGAGCCTGGCTTCTGAAGAGCAGGAGTAGTGCTGACTGAGATCAGGTAGACAACAATCTGTCTTAGGCCACATGCTTTTGACTGCAATGAGTATCTTCAATGGATATTATGTGTTGTCACTGCAAACACATTCTTTGTGCATTACAAGAACACTGTTTACTCCCAGGTTCCTACTGGGCACCACCCCTAGAAAGGCTGCTCATATGTATTCAGCTCACTTTTTGATTTGAATGGCACGTCTTTCGAACTTGACTCACCTTGACCTGCCGTATCCTACTGAACTTTGATTCTACTACAGTTTGTTTTCCCCATTTAAACACAGTACACGCTACTCCTGTAATGACAGTGAGTGGTTCTGTGTGCTCCTTGTGGTGGTGTGCCAGGCTAAATCCTACAAATAAACATTCCTATCCAGGTGTCAGCACTGAACAGGGAAACAGTAGAAATGCTAGCTCTTTGATGTGACAGGTATGATTAGCTCTGGTCCATAAATACAGGTCCAGGGTAGAGATTTGGCCAAATCCAGATAACCCTCCACCTGCCCTGCAACAAAGATCATCAGATCTTAACCACATAGCCTGAGAGTATGGCTAAACGGCACAGAAAAATACAGCTGCTATCTGCTTCAACTGTTATTTTATACCTGCCCCTTTATGGCGGATTGTTGTATGTTTTACTCTGGTGGGATGAAAGATGAACATGTTTCCACTTCATAGTACAGCCTATACATTTGTCCCATGACATCATATTATACCACGGCATGAATCACAGAATGACCTATACCTTTGGTTATGTTATAACAGTTATGTACCCCGTTGTGTTAGCCTTGATGACACTCCAGTCCCGTTTACCTTCCGCTAAAATGCGTCCTTTGTCCTGATCTTGACCTGATCTAGTCTGTTTACACTTCTAATATCTGATCACAATCAAACAATTGTGAAGCAGAATTCACCAAGCGTTGGATTGTTCACCCACTAACAGGGAACGTGAGCTGGGGTTAGACTGTCTTGAGACAGGTTAGTTCTACCCTTTAATCATCTATACCTTTCTAAAAATGTTGGTACAATCAGAATGTGGACAAGAGCAGAACATAGTACGCATGTTAGAACCAGGTATAAACGGGGCGTATGTATCTTAGTCAGGAGCCAGATGTTTTGCTACATGATGTGTCCACCAGGACTATGGACTATGGGGCAGAACTGGTACTTATACTCTGCTGAGGTCATCCCTGTGCTGGTTTGCATTGTTTAGCAAGGTACAGTATGACTGCTCCATATTCCTGTAATGGAGTTGCTGTGGAGTCTATCAGTTGGATTTGGCCCGGTGGCTCCAGTCCCGGCCTCCAAATGATTGATGTCTCTCTTGGTTGGTGGGAAGCTCTTGTTCTGGCCCGGGAGAGATGTAATATTTTCTGTGTCTATCCAGGGTATTGCTGTCAGAGCAGGGTGGTGCTTGGATAGATTGAGTCACCTTGTTTGGACACACACACGCACATACACACATACAGTCATTTACTAAAGGCCCTTTTCCTGGATCATTAGTCCGCGGTGTGTTCTCTCCATCCACCTGTGTCAGAGACTATGCCTAATTGCACTGATCTTTTGCTCCATGCTGTACTGCAGAGAAACACACAGGGGCTTCGGTCTGTACTCAATATAAACCTAACTTTATTGACATTTCCTTGACAATGACAATTGCTCTAGAAAGATGGCCCTATGAGAGTCACTGATGAAAAGGGCAAACGGGGCATGTGGTTGTTCAAGTCTCCTATTTCCCATGTGCCACAGGGAGGCTGTTAAGTTTGAATGGGGATGAGGAGTAGTATATTATTATTCTGTGGTCCAACAACCCAAGCCTGTTTCATTCTTTACCAACTCATGTCACAGTCCTCTCTCTCATCTGTCCTGTATGCTCTTAAGAGAGGCACAGTTAGCCGCTGCCATCCTTCTTCCTCTCCTCTCCCTCCATCCTTGTCACAGGTCCCCCAGCGCTGCTCGGCGATGACGTCTACAGGCTTCACGATCAGTTATCCTGTCTTTATTGCTTAAGTGGCTGTGACACAGATAGTGTCTCACGCTCTAGCCCAGTCCCCGTGTCTAACCACCAAAGTAATTAAGTATTCTAATGAATCATCCACTGGACTCACACACCAATCATCTGCACTCTGACACACTAGACACCACACACACCAATCATCTGCACTCTGACACACTAGACACCACACACACCATTCATCTTACATAACGGTGCAGATTAAATGTGTTCATTCACTTACAAGATGGTTTTCAATGTGTTTTTGGATATTTGAGTGAATGTGAGTGATTCAGTCTTCTGTATAGAAAATCAGTAATGGGGTTTTGTTTAGAGATGACTAACGTCTGGATGATGTTTCTTTGCTGACCAAAAATCCAATCCCAAGGACAATGACTGTGGAGTATACTGTACTCACACAGACGTTATTTGGGTGACACTGTTACAATAGGAAGGACAGACAATGACACTTCTCCTTGTCTGACTCCTCCTGTAGCCAAACATACCATCACTCAATGACATTTCCTCCAAGGACCCTGGGACTAAACACCTCCCTCTGCAACTGGATCCTGGACTTCCTGACGGGACGCCCCCAGGTGGTAAGGGTAGGTAACAACACATCAGCCACGCTGATCCTCAACACTGGGGCCCCTCAGGGGTGTGTGCTCCTTTACTCCCTGTTTACCCACAACTGCGTGACAAAACACGACTCCAACACCATCATTACGTTTGCTGACACAACAGTGTCGACAGCAGCCTCATCACTGACACCGATGAGACCTGGCTGTGTGGTGCCAGGACAACAACTTCTCCCTCAATGTGTAGATCCTACCGTGAAATGCTTACAAGCCCTTAAACAACAGTGCAGTTCAAGATGAAAATATTTAACAAATATAAAATGACAATAATGAGGCTATATACAGGGTGTACCGGTACCGAGTCAAGGTAATTTGTACATGTAGGTAGGGGTGATAATAAACAGTGAGTAGCGGGTCAGATGCTGAGCAGTTGCCATACCACGCCGTGATGCAAACGGTCATAATGCTCTCAATGCTGCAGCTTTGAGGATCTGGGGATCCATGCTAAATCTTTTCAGTCTCCTGAGGGGGAAAGGTGTTGCCGTGCCCTCTTCACGACTGTCTTGGTGTGTTTGGACCATGATAGTTTGTTGGTGATGTGGACACCAAGGAACTTGAAACTCAACCTGCTCCACTGCAGCCCCATTGATGTTTATGGGGGCCTGTTCGGCCCGCCTTTTCCTGTAGTCCACGATCAGCTCCTTTGTCTTGCTCACACCTGTTGTATTCGGGGCATGTGACGAATAAAGTTTGATTTAAATTTGATGTTACCCAGTATTCTTCCCCAATGAGCTGACCTGGGGTCATTTCGAGTGGTGCCAGTCCTTCTTCATTAGAGGCATAAATTGGCAGCTGATTATCTCTGTGGTGCACTAATGGCTGTAGCCCATTAGTGAAATGATCATCCTGGTTCCCACTGAACTGACAATTAAATGGACATGACATAGTCTAGTTACACTCTAATGGATCACTTCACCCAGGCTCTCAATAGCTATCCACACACAGTAAATGGTCTAAGTTAAGAAATGGGACCAGGCAGTCACCATGTCCTCAAGCCTATAGACCGATCAAGACACCCCTGTCCAGTGTGTCCACATTGTCTTGGAATGCATATAGCATCATCACTGTATACATCTCTGTCCAGTGTGTCCACATTGTCTTGGAATTCATATAGCATCATCACTGTAAACACCTCTGTCCAGTGTGTCCACATTGTCTTGGAATGCATATAGCATCATCACTGTAAACATCATGTTGGTGCTGTAGGCTCACCTGCTGTATCTGTGAAGCTGGCTGGTGTTCCATGTGTCCATGCTGCCAGAGACTCTCTACCATTGCAATCCCATAATGAGCAGCCATGTTGTCCTATCGACTGTATGAAGAGGAGGCAGAATGACAGTGGAGGAAAGGAGCAGTGTGTGAGGGAATGCAGCCAGGAGATGTAGAGGGTGGGAGGGGGGGATTGACAAAGGGAGATGGAATCAATGTGTCTGTGAGGAGCTGCAGGTAGGTACACTCACATTCACTCTCTCACACTCTTTCTTTCAAACACACACACACACACACACACACACACACCAGTATCAGACTGCAGGACTCTCATTAGCTGTGTTACAGTTAGTCGGTGTGTGAGCCTGTCCAGAGCTGCAGAGACTGTTCAGGGACGGAGGGGACATTGTTAAAATAATTTTCCATTCCAGCAGAAGCACACGATTGGATGTCGTAATGGTCTCCACATAGCGTGACAAAAAAAGTATGTTGACTTGGGAAGTTAGTAATGAGACTTTCCAGAGCCATCCAGTGTCCCAAGGTTAGGATCATAAGTGGCCTATATTAACTCTGGTGGTGACAGTGTTGCCCCCTGACCCTTTGGAGCAGTGGGATCACTGAGGTTTGTGACTGCAGGGGCCTGCTCTGTGCCAGCTCTGGGTCTGTGACTGCAGGGGCCAGCTCTGTGCCAGCTCTGGGTCTGTGACTACAGGGGCCTGCTCTAGGCCAGCTCTGGGTCTTTGACTGCAGGGGCCAGCTCTGGATCTGTGACTACAGGGGCCTGCTCTGAGTCTGTGGGAGTCAGTGTTGATCACAGCTATGCCTGTATTCTGCTAATTCCCATCAGAGGACAGAGACATCACCAGGCCAGGAGTCAAGTGCTAAGCAGGGCCACCGTCTCTGTCTCATAAGGCCAGGTGTCCTTGACCCTGATATGGCCTGTGGCGTGCTACTGTGTGCATAGGGTTAGGGAAAAAAGGAAACACAATTATTCAGCCACTTCTACTCTTATCTTCCTATTGACGTAGATAACTTCAGGGCTGCCGTAAACTCTAAAACTGTTATATAACTTATTTTTTTAAAGTTAATGTAAATTTGACTGTTTTCACGTCCACTCCAGTAGCATGGGGGGAGTATGATTCTCTGAGGACATGGATTATTCATAGAGGAGAGGCGGTGATGACGCAGTCTGTGTGTGTCTCAGACTGGCGATGATGATGCCGGTTGCGTCAAGTCACCCGAAGAGGCAGTTGTGCGCACAGAGTTCAGAGAAGTGAAGTATCACTCGGTGGATGTTTGTGGTGCATATGAATATTTTGGAAACATCAGTCAGCTTCTTGGAACTTTGTAATCTCTCAATGATTGCATTACTCTCACCGTTCAAAAATAAGCACCAGGCTTTCAGCAGAAGATGAAGAAACTCATCTAAAAATAATTACATGATGAAACTCATCGAAAATATATCCCTGTGTTATTAAGATTTACAATTATATCCTTTAGACAGTCATGGTTACCCAACAGTACAAATGCCTCAATTTCCTGTGGTTTGTGATTCAGAATGGTTATACATTACTCTTCCACTTTACAGATAAGAAGAATGTCTCAAGGTAGGTTGTCTATTCTGGTCGATCATTGACTGGCCCTCTCGATAGTCTTACATTCTATAAAACACACCACTACTGCAATACAGACATTGTTTTAAGTCTCCTGACCTTTGGAAATCAGAAGTGTGAATAAGGAAGAATGGTTATGTGCTTTGATGAGGTTAGGAATGAATACTGTCTCCTTCACTTCTTTCTCCAAAATAAAGTCATTTCTCTGAATGATTTTGTCCTATCCCTTTCTATCCATCTCACAATTCTTACCCCCAATGAATGTCTGCATTCTACATTAATGTCTATTTAGCATACCCTCATAATACCTGCATTCTACATGAATGTCTATTTAGCATACCCTCATGATACCTGCATTCTACATGAATGTCTATTTAGCATACCCTCATGATACCTGCATTCTACATGAATGTCTATTTAGCATACCCTCATGATACCTGCATTCTACATGAATGTCTATTTAGCATGCCCTCATAATACCTGCATTCTACATGAATGTCTATTTAGCATACCCTCATAATACCTGCATTCTACATGAATGTCTATTTAGCATACCCTCATAATAACTGCATTCTACATGAATGTCTATTTAGCATACCCTCATAATACCTGCATTCTACATGAATGCCATTTGAGAGTTACCCTTAACTCTAATTTAGCTGCCAGTTGATAAGGTTCAGCCACTGGTCTGTCCGGCAAGAACAAGTCAGATGCCTTCAGAACAGGTTTATTGCAGATATTGGGTTCAACACACCACACTCCTCTGTAATGATGGCTCACAGTAAAAGTGAGAGTGTATAAGAGTGGTTCTATGAAGAAATTAAGAGAGATTCCAGTAATGACCATACAGAGCATTGGCAGTAGCACAGTTGGACAATATCATACACAGATACATATGGCCTCTAATAGGTAAACTAGCTTAGCATATACTATGGCCTGTCCTGTCGTATCATGGTAGTATGGCCTGTATACAACCAATATACTGGCTTAGCGTAGTATGCACATCAATACACACATCTATGCACTACAATGTTCAATTACTGATTACTAATACAGAAACAACAATGGAATGCAGTTACAGCATAAAGATCCAAATACTGGTAAGCAAATAACTGAAAACATGACCGTAATGCAACCAGATTCTGCATGAGCACGAGACCACGGCCACTGTGGAATAGAAACTGCACCACGAGGAAGGCAAAGAAAGGCTACTTGTTAGACCAGGCTGAATACAGTGCACAGGAGCACTACATAAAGGCTCTACATATCAATAAATATGACTACAAGTACACAGACAATATGAACATAATAATATGAATAGGCTATCCTAAACAAGGCGTGTGGTACACAGCGTAGACGAGCTAGCATGACTAGGCTAGCTGGCTAGGAATAGCATGACACACATGGAAAAGGAATAACTGGTAAATATCTCGACTGCCTTAGTCACACCCAACTAAAATACCAATGACATGTCAACAGTACTTACACTTAGATGAACGCACTAAAACACAGGTCAAATACAGATTGGTGAGGAACAGTCCAAGACGTCCATCCTCGTCTGACTACGATCTCACTCTGATGGAGTTCAGTGAGCTGCATTGGAATGGTGAACTATGATTGGCTGATACAATTGGGGTGACTTGTAGATACCACTAATAAAAAAAAGACCGCTGGTCTTTTTAACACTGCCTGCCCTGTACTTCCATCTATGTGTCTGTCCTCCATTGTGTAGAAGTGGTACTGTATGTGGTTCTGGCCAACATCTTCTCCTGGCCACTATTTAATCCAAGTTGTCAACACTGTCTGGGCTGGGTTGATTGTGACTCAGCCCTATGAAATCTTAAATTCTTTAGAATCTTTCAAAGAGTTCCATTCAGTACAGAAGAGACAGTGATACATACATCCCTTTGTGTTCTAGAGACTAGAGTACTTCTTTTATCTCTCTTTTGGCTTTGCAGCTAGCTTTCGTCATACTTTAGAAAACATTTCCCAACACAATCTGTTTTCATTTGAAGTTGTAATCCTTTGGAGTGAGATCCCAATTTTTCAATCCTAGAAAAATGATTAAGGTTGCAGCTTTTGTTCTTATCTTCATATTTTATTTTTGTTGGGGTTCTTATGAAAATGACCAATGTGCCCAACTTAGCAGATGTTGAACTTTGTTCACATTCTGCCTGCTGCCACTAATTTATAGTTTCTGTTTTATTTGTATGCATGAGAGTTGCTGTTGATTTCCTGTTTTTCAGACACATAGAATTGTCAGTATAGCTCACCTTTTTATGTTTCTGTCTGGTTAGGTGTGAAGCTCCCCCTCCTTCCCCCCTCTTCCCCCCTTCTGGCACCAGCCCTGTCAAACCTTCTCTGTATGTTCACACACATAGCAGGGCACCAGTAGGCTGTGCTCTGTGCCCAAACCCAGGAATGGTGAGGAGGTGCAGGGTGGTGTGCTGGGTGGGGGTGAGAGATGGTGGGACGTTGCTCTGTCTCTGATTGACCTGATTATGGAACACAGCCCCTGGCATCGTTCCCAGAGGGTGCAGAGACTGTGGCAACGTTTTGAATAATATTCCTGTGGTGTCGGCTTCTGTCATACACCTCCCGTGGCTAAGGCCTCTCAGTGGCAGGCAGGCAGCCAGAAGGTGTGAGGGGGGGGGGGGGGGGGTTCTGCAAAGCTGATCTAGGATCAAGGCCAGTGTATTGTATTACAGTACACTTGGTCTCTCACCCATCCCAGTAGACCCTTTTACTCCTACTGGGTGGGATGGGGGGGACGACACGCACAACATAACATGTGTTCCCCTCCCCTATCCCTGGTGGCAACAGCACTCTGCCACCCCCTCTAGGGGGCTGTGGCCTCCCAGCAGGCACTGAGCTGCAGAGTGTGGCACAGCACCAGGGGAGGAAGAGCCAACAGGAAGTGGGCTGGATTGGCCCATTAATCTGCACTGTCATCCTTTAGACAAGACAAACTGTATGGGCCCCCAGAGACGCCATGACCCAAAACCCACTGAACTGCTCAAAATGTGACTTCTGAGGGTGCTGCAGTTTGATACTTACCATCTATATACTCCCCACATTTTATTTGTGCTGATGATTTCATACAACCTGCAGTGACATTCATCCCTGGTGATAAGAGCAGAAAATTTGTATGTAAAGCACGCTGAACTAGCTTCTTCTCTTAAAAGCACTGGTCCAAAATGACTGTACCCCTAGAGAAGATATCAGATACCTGCTTATCTGGGATAGCTCGGGGAGCATTCTTCAAAGGAATCTGCCCAGCCTAATGTTTGTGTTTGTATTTCCCCAGAGAGGCAAAGCGTCAACTGCGGCGGTGGAAGAAGTAGTGAATCTGAGTGGCTGGATGGTGCACTGGCAGAAGAGAAATCTGGAGGAGAATTTCCTTTGCTTCCCGGGATGAAATAAATTATTCATTCAGTGACATGGAGTGTTGAGCATGAGTCTGACAGCCATAGAGAAGGCTGTGAGATTATGGGCGAATATGGATGTGTCTCATGTATATTCTGTTTCAGTTCGCCTTACAAACGCCTCTTGTCTTGTCTCTCCGCCAGTCTACCACAGGGCTCTGTTGGCCTCTGTTATGGACAGTCAGAGGGGATCCACTGTAGCTCTGCCTGCTGTAATCCAACATGAAATAATTACCAGAGAGATGAATGGGAATGGTTTGCTAATGCTGTGCAATTATGAATAGGGTACATATTTAATAAGGCTGACCAGAAATGCTTAGCATAATAAGGTTTGATTTGAACAGTGATCTACTGCTTGTGCTTGCTCAAATGAGCTGGGAAGGAGTTTTAAACTAACTACAAAGGAGTTTCACAAGGCCTTTAATGGTAGGGTTTACAACAATGGTAATTGGTGATATTGGACTTCTCAGGGTCACCCTTCATTCAGCCTCTCTAGGAAACGCTCCCATTGGTCTAAGGCCACTCCCACCCACATGGGGTATTGATACTTTGACTAATGACATTGAGTCACACTGGATGTAGTGCTTCTATGACCTCTTTCTGATGATGTCATGTTTTTCCAAGCTCTGCAGCTGACCTATCAGAAGCGCTATCACTCTAACCACTTGTACTGTCACGGACCAACATTCTTATCAACAATCCAATACGCACCTCCCAAGGTTTTTCTAAATATCACAAGAAGTGAGGATCATATTCAACATCAATATGACCTTTGCATAATTTCCTCCTCTCCTCTCTGCTGACCCACATTGAGGAGCTGTTTACCCACCCTGGTCATGCATTTTTCATCAGGCTCTGATCACTGGTGGGACAGTGCCTGGCTTTTTCTCATTATGTATTCAAAGCAGGTGGAAGATGGCAGGAGAGAGAGATCTTGTTAGCTGCCACCTTCATACAGTCATAGCTAGCTGGATGCAGACGGCAAGGTCACACAGGCCAACCGGTCAAGCTGGTCAACCGGACCAGGCATCTGTGAGAATAACATAGTGGTCAGAGCTATGGACACACATACAAACACAAATACAATTCATAATTTAGGGCAGATCATTCTGAGTGGGCCAACTGTATGCAGTACTCATCCTCACACATCACCTGTCAAATGCTTTATTAGCTGTGAATGGGATGACTTGTGTGGAGTGTGAGTCAAAGGGTCAGGGACAGGGACAGGGTATATTTAAGCAATAAGGCACGGGGGGGTGTGGTATATGACCAATATACCACGGCTAAGGGCTGTTCTTAGGCACGACGCAACGCCTAGACCCTTAGCAATGGTATATTGGCCATATATCACAAACCCCTGAGGTGCCTTATTGCTATTATAAACTGGTTACGAATGTAACTAGAGCAGTAAAAATAAATGTTTTGTCATACCCGTAGTATACGGTCTGATATACCACAGCTGTCAGCCAATCAGCATTCAGGGCTTGAACCACCCAGTTTATAATGTACAATATAGTTGAATATGTAGTACTGTTGTGTGGAGCATGGTAGATATTACTGGTTTGTTGACTGTCTGTTGAGAGCCAGTTACCTTCGAGTTGTGGATTGAAGTTCAAGCAATGAGATGCTAAAATACACCTGTAGTAAGATATTGGGTTCCCAGTGCAGCACTGTGAGCTTGTTATCCAGGAGCCTCCAGCTACCAGCCTTTACCTGTTCATTACCGCCCCAGTGTTATTCGTACTGCTCCTACTGCATCACACCAAGGGAGAGAGAATAGGTGTCTCTGAATATGGTGAAAGACTGGAGTTGGTTGTTACATTTCAGACCATGATATAATAAGGACAAACAGATGTGGAGGAGATGACCCTGATAGGAACCTTACATCAGAATAGTAGTGCTATTGGCCACGTAGTCCCTCCTGTCCAGCTAGGATAAAAATACACCTCAAAACATCTGGGCTAGGATTTGGGTCAGACCAAAAGAAAAGCCTGATCCGGACCAGACACACATGGTCCAGAGGTGAAGACAAGGTTGACCTATTATATCTCTGGTCTATTTCTGGCCTGTGCTCCAGGGGCCACACAGAGGCTGAGGTCACTCAGGGGATAGATCAGCAGACCTGTCTGCTGTTCTCCACCACAGTAGGAATTATCTCTGTAACCCAACTCCATCTGTGTCCAAAACAGCAGGTGGTAATGGCTATGGGATATGTATAGGCTACAGCAGGATGGCACCTGGGGAAAAGAAGCCCCCACTCAACTGAGGTGGTTTTACCATGAATTATCGACCTGGCCTCATTACTGAGTTCGTGAACCCTACTAGCTATAGGTCAAGCTCTGCCAATGGAACCATATACTAGCGGTTTTACATGGTATTTCTGTGATTGTATATGGGATATAGGATGCATTGCAATGGGGCGGCAGGTAGCCTAGTGGTTAGAGCGTTGGGCCAGTAACTGAAAGGTTGCTAGATCAAATTCCCGACCTGACAAGGTAAGACAAATGTCGTTCTGCCCCTGAACAAGGCTGTTCCTAGGCCGTAATTGTAAATAAGAATTTGTTCTTAACTGACTTGCCTAGTTTAAAAAAAAGCTATTATAACAAGGGCCCTTGTTTTTAGATATATCAGTTTTTAAATGTTTTGCCTGTAGTTTTTCACTCCCTCTTATGCAAAGTGTAACAACCAAGTGCTATTTTGATAGAGTGGACCTCTTTATTCTACACTTTGCTATGTTGCTGAACTCCAGCTGTCATGCTTTACTATAATTGGACGTTATTCTCACGTCAGTCAAGTGTTTGTATGTAAAGAATGTATGTAGGGAAATGGGCATGCCGTCTGCGTATCTACGTTACACTCCTCTCTACCTGTCGTCGACTCAAAGCTATTGCTAATAGACATCAAGCTTCGGGAATACTGGTGTGTGTGTGTTCTTACGTGTGTGTGTGTATTTTTATGTCAGGAGGATAGAATTTTCCCAGGTACCCCTCGACCTTGGTGGCAATGGAATGCACCTTGAGATGTCGGTGGCCGGTGGCCGGGAGATTTATCCAGTGGTAATGAGGACTAGCTTTTCTTTTAAGGAGGAGGCAGATAGTGTTGACCTTCTCTGTCCTCTCCGGGTCCTGGCCACAACGTTTAGGGTTCAACGTTTAGGGTTCAACGTTTAGGGTTCCCATAAGGAGAGAGCAGTAGTGATGTTACACTACCGACCCGGTTCATCCACTGATCTGTCTGTGCATATCTAGTAAGAAGAAATAAAGGGAGTGGTGTACAGAGGTCTCTGAACCTGCCATTGATTCTTGACAATGTTAGTTGAGACTATAGAGAAATATAAGAGGACTCTCATATGCTTTCAAAAACATTTGTAGTCCTGTGACATGCATGGGTTACTCTGTGACAGTAATGTCACACTCACACAGGGATAGATTCAGGTATCACAATTTTATTTAAAAAATTAGAACTTTTTCATATTTCAGTGTTGCCATGCTTTGAGCATATAACAATACAGTATAAAATCTCAACCCAAAAGGAGGATAGTAAAAGCAGATTGTGTTGATGCTGCTGCAGCAATTAGTTAAGTCATGCTGTTACTGTACAGATAACATTCCCATTAAAGTACAAACACCTCAATGAATTGCTTTTAAGTACAATAATCATGTTATTATCCAATGTAATGTGTTATGATAATAAACATCTCTTTTGGAAATAAATCTCGTTGTAGGCCTACAGGAAAATAAATACGACACAAAGTACTTTGCAAATCATAATGAATGTGCTGAGTTATTTCAACATCCCAAGGCACCCAGGCTTGTATGTTGGCAAAAAATATTCTTTACACAAAATTGCGTCAAGCAGGTGGTGATAGAGAAACGATAGCGATAGAGCAGAAAGCTGTGCCTGTTTCATAACCGTTTAAGTATACATTCCTTTTCAAGTCTACCCGTCGTTCACAGTGAAAATCCCAGGCAGTGGGAATATGAACAAAATCACATAATTGGTTGAAATGCGTGTCCCCAGTCCAATAAAAACAAGGCAACAGTAAGCATGTCGTCACCCACAAATGATGCAGCACCCCCCTTGGGCCAATCAGTATAATTTTGCACAAGACTGATGTCTATGGCAAGACACATCATTCACCCAAGTTTCGTTAAAATCGGGCCAGTGGTGTCTGAGATATCATGTGTGACTAACGTACATACAGTTGATTACTATAGCATCCCCCCCTGTGCCAATAAGTGTAATTTTGTGAATGTTGGATCTCTATGGCAAGAGGCATTATTCACCCAAAATCGGGCCAGTGGTGTCTGAGATATCTTGTGGGTTAGCTAGACTCATCACTCTGAGTCATATGTTGAGTCTTGACAGCGTTTGTTACAATACAAATATCCTTGACTAATTTTTGCCCGACCAAGCCCAAGTGAATATTTATTGGTCAATAGTGGCCATGTTGTTTTAGGTACTAGTCTGGAAAATATTGTCATGGATGCCACATATCAAGTTTCATGCAGATTGTTCATTCGGTACCAGAAGAGTAGCGTTTTAAGTGTTTTTCACAAAATTCTAAATAACGGAAATCCAGAATGGTGAAGCTTATTGGTCCCTGAGGCAAATTTGTTTCTTTTTTAGCAGAGGGACATATGCACCGAATTTCATGACTTTAGGTCAAACGGGGTAATTAATGGGTGTGACCTTTCAAAGTTTGTATTTTAAATATTTAACATATCTTGTTATAGCTCCATCATCTGGCCAATCAGTGTAAATGCCAGATATCTAACGCAAGACGCGTCATTCAAGTTTTGTCACAACCGGGCCAGTGCTGTCTGAGATGTCACGCGTGACTAATGTACAAACGCACTAATGTACTAACGGACGGAGACAGATCCCCAGTCCCCTCCCTGATTTCCTCGTTGGGGACAACTACATGGTCACCAATTCTACTTATGGTGGACGTTCTAAGTGGTCCTTTGTCGGGGAGTGCTGTCTGCGTCTGCACTGCGTTGTGGTGATATGCTGGCCTGTATGTATCAATTGCGCTGAAGACCATGAGATAACAAACCGGCCAGTTGAACGAAGCGCTTTGAAGCATCCAACCAGATGCCAAAACTATCCAACTGAAATATCCAAGATGAACAAGAAGGTCAGAGTCTTATTTTAGACAGGTAGAAATCTAGTAAGTGTCCACACATAAAGTACTCAATATCTATAACAAATCCAGATGTCATTTACTGAAATAAATGCTTCTTTATCTATCAAATCAGACGTATTATCAACAGAGGCTTTAACACACGCATTTCTCATTGGCTTTTCACTTTTCCCTGCAGTTCAGTTCAGTTGACGACAAGCCTCAAATGTCCACTTGGAGGCTCCTCCGTAAATATCAATGCTGCTCTCCAACCACGAAAACACGTTGCCTATCTGCGCTTTGCTGCTGCAAGTTGCCAGGTTGTATATCTCTCCAATAGACAACTTCCGGTCCCAGATATGAAAATTCGCCAGGTCTCCAACAAAAGCTTGTGTAGCATCAAAGCCCCCTCCAAGCGTATCCTGTGGAAAATAATATTGAATTCATGAAGATGGATATTGTGCTAACACAAAGGAAAACAATTATTTCAAGTTAACCTTTGGAGTTAATTTGTGCATTAAATAATGTATCCATGCTTCCATCCATGTAGCTTGTTAGAGGAAACCAAGGATAACCCATATATCAAATTAGTAGACTTTTTCATTTATCCAGATTACTGTTTTGACTAATGAATCACGTTACCATGCAAACGTCTTTTCATTTTGCCATTGCAGTGTGAGCTGATAAATCAGAATTGGGGTTGCCGTGTTTCGTCAGCTATGCCTCATACTTTACGTATTTCTGAGCACCTCCAAGACATATAATACCTAGTAATGGTGTAGTTACTTTGGCTAGAAAGGGAGATTGGTTGGGGAGGATGGATGGGAGTAACCTGCAACTGTCTAGCAATCCAAAGGTTGTGTGATCGAGTCGCGTTGGGGACAACTGAAGCATTTTAACTTACTCTTCCCCTAACTCTTTTTTGAAACTTAACCAATTTCACCTAACCTGCTACGTAAATTCTACTAACCTTTGTCATTTTAGTTCTACTAACCTTTTACAAAAGTTAACCTAACTTTGTTGTTAGTTCCCCTAACCGCCAACATAAATTCTCCCCATATAATGCTCCTTTGTTGTTATGGTGCAATAAGCAACCTGGTCCCAGAGAAAGACGTATAATAGTATACATCCCCCAAAGTGTAGTATAATATACTTCATGCAGTTCATATGCTATTGTACGGCCGGGTAAGACGTACAATATGATACTATACATCCTAGAATTTGTATGATATTGTACAATCGCTATTCCATTCATAATGTAATGTACATGATGTAATATATCCTACTAAATGGAGTGTCACAGATTTACCTACAGAATAATACGAATTGCCCAGAGACTATGTTGGTTTCATGAGTAAAAAATGATCATTTCTCACACTCCCAGTGGCTAGAGCTGCTGCTTTTTGGGAACAGAACACTATTCCGGACGCTTATAAGAAATCCTGCTACGCCCTCCGACGAACCATCAAACAGGCAAAGCTTCAATACAAGACCAATATCGAATCCTACTACACCGGCTATGATGCTCGTTGGATGTGGCAGGGCTTGCAAACTATCACGGATTACAAAGGGAAACCCAGCCGCGAGCTGTCCAGTAATGCGAGCCTACAAGACGAGCTTAATACTTTCTATGCTTGCGTCAAGCCTTGTAACACTGAACCATGCATGAGAGCACGTGCTGTTCCAGACGACTGTGTGCTCACGCTCTCCGTAGCCGATGTGGGTAAGACCTTTAAACAGGTTAACATTCAAAAGGCAGCAGGGCCAGACTAATTACCAGGGTGTGTACTCAGAGCATGCGCGGACCAGCTGGCAAGTGTCTTCACTGACATGTTCAACCTCTCCCTGACCCAGTCTGTAATACCAACATGTTTCAAGCAGACCACCATAGTGCCTGTGCCCAAGAATGTGAAGGTAGCCCGTCTAAATGACTATCACTCCGTAGCACTCATATCTGTAGCCATGAAATGCTTTGAAAGGCTGGTCATGGCTGAAATCAACACCATCATCCCAGACACCCTGTACCCACTCCAATTGGCATACCGCCCCAACAGATCCACAGATTATGCAATCTTATTGCACTCCAACACTGCCCTTTCCCATCTGGACAAAAATAAAACCTACGTGAGAATGCTGTTAATTGACTACAGCTCAGCGTTCAACACCAATGTGCCTTCCAAGCTCATCACTAAGCTAAGGACCCTGGGACTAAACACCTCTCTATGCAACTGGATCCTGGACTTCCTGACGGGCCGCCCCCAGGTGGTAAGGGTAGGGAACAAGAGATCCACCACTCTGACCCTCAACATTGCACCTTAGGGGCAATGCAGTGCCAGGACAACAACCTCTCTCTCAACATCATTAAGACAAAGGAGCTGATTGTGGGTATAGGAAACGGAGGACTGAGCATGCCTCCATCCACATAAACAGGGCTGTAGTGGGTCAGCTTGAGAGCTTCAAGTTCCTCGGTGTCCACATCACTAAGGAATTATCATGGTCCACACACACCAACACAGTCGTGAAGAAGGAACGACAATTCCTCTTCCCCTCAGGAGGTTGAAAAGATTTGCATGTGCCCTCAGATCCTCAAAAAGTTCTACAGCTACACCATTGAGAGCATCTTGACTGGCTGCATCACCGGTATGGCAACTGATTGGCATCTGACCACAAGGCTCTACAGAGAGTAGTGCGTATGGCCCATCCAGGACCTCTATACCAGGCTGTGTCAGAGAAAGGCCCTAAAAATTGTCAAAGACCCAAGTCATAGACTGTTCTCTCTGGTACCGCATGGCAGGCGCTACCAATGCACCAAGTCTGTAACCAACATGACCCTGAACAAGCCATTAGACTGCTTAATAGTTAGTCCTGGGAGCTATTGGTTCACTAAATAGTTAGTCCTGGGAGCTATTGGTTCACTAAATAGTTAGTCCTGGGAGCTATTGGTTCACTAAATAGTTAGTCCTGGGAGCTATTGGTTCACTAAATAGTTAATCCGGGTAGCTAGTGGTTCATTATTTAACTCCCTGCATTGACCCTTTTTGCAGTAACTCTTTTGACTCATCACATATGCTGCTGCTACTGTTTATTATCCATCTTGTTGCCTGGTCACTTTATCCCTACCTACTGTATATGTACATACAGTGAATTCGGAAAGCATTCAGACCACTTGACTTTTTCCATATTTTGTTACGTTACAGCCTTATTCTAAAATGTATTAAATTATAGATTTTTCTGTCAATCTACACACAATGCCCTATAATGACAAAGCGAAAACAGGTTTTTAGAATGTTTGCCAATGTATTAAAATATAAAACAGAAAGGTTGAAGGAATTGTCCGTAGAGCTCCGAGACAGGTTTGTGTCGAGGCACAGATCTGGGGAAGGATACCAAAACATTTCTGCAGCATTGAAGGTCCCCAAGAACACAGTGGCCTCCATCATTTTTAAATGGAAGAAGTTCAGAATCACCAAGACTCTTCCTAGAGCTGGCCTCCCTGCCAAACTGAGCAATCGTGGGACAAGGGCCTTGGTCAGGGAGGTGTCACTCATACATAGCTCCAGAGTTCCTCTGTGGAGATGAGAGAACCTTCCAGAAGGACAGCCATCTCTGTAGCGCTCCAACAATCAGGCCTTTATGGTAGAGTGGCCAGACGGAAGCCACTCCTCAGTAAAAGGCACATGACAGCCGGCTTGGAGTTTAAAGGCACCTAAAGGAATCTCAGACCACGAGAAACAAGATTCTCTGGTCTGATGAAACCAAGGTTTAACTCTTTGGCCTGAATGCCAAGCGTCATGTCTGGAGGAAACCTGGCACCATCCCTATGGTGAAGCATGGTGGTGGCAGCATCATGCTGTGGGGATGTTTTTCTGCGGCAGGATTGGGAGACTAGTCAGGATTGAAGGAAAGTAGAATGTGAGAAACTCCCCAAATTCAAGTGTGCCAAGCTTGTGGCATCATACCCAAGAAGACTCAAGGCTGTAATTGCTGCCAGAGGTGCTGAAGTACTGCATAAAGGGTCTGAATACTTATGTAAATGTATATTTCTGTTGTTTCTAAAATTTCTAAAAACCTGTTTTTACTTTGTCATTATGGGGTATTGTGTGTAGATGAGGAAAGTTTTTTTCTCAATCCATTTTATAATAAGGCTGTAATGTAACAAAATATGGAAAAGGCAGAAGGGGTCTGAATACTTTCTGAACGCACTGTATCTCCCTCAATGACCTCGTACCCCTGCATATCGACTCAGTACTGGTACCCCGTGTATATAGCCAAGTTATCGTTACTCATTGTGTATTTATTCCTTGTGTTATTATTTGTCAATGTTTCTATTATTTCTCTTTTTTTCTCTCTGCATTGATTGGAAGGGCCTGGAGGTAAGCATTTCACTGTTAGTCTACACCTGTTGTTTACGAAGCATGAGACAAATATTATTTTATTTTATTGATTTTTTTAAATAATTGATCCAAATTCATGCCTAAACGGGATAATTCCTCCATCTTATTATGGAGTCAGCGGCTCAGTTTTTTAATTGATGCATAAGCCTTTTTCTCTCTCAAGGTCTGACAGATGCTATGTTTATGCTATAGGCCATGTCCCTTTTGATATTATGACCTAAGGTACCAAAGTTTATTGATTAAAAACGGACCATTAAAATTGTAATGGACATACCTGTTCTTGTCCCAATATCAGAACACCTTGTGGTTTGATTGGATGGTATGGAGCAAGGTTTTCTCCACTGCCCCTCATGACTCCATCTTGGAAAGCCTCCCATACTCCATCTCGAGTTGTCCATGTGACACAGATGTGATGCCACTTCCCGTCGTTGATAATGAATGGTAATTTAGCTACCTGGAATGGATTTCAGTATTTTATTTTAGCATATGGAGTGGGTGGAGTTTTTTACATTTTTATCACTGCAGCAAACTAAAAAAAATAACCGTGCATACTTATTAAAAAGCTTGAGGCTTTTTAGTCAGTGTGGTCTAATTCAAAAATTATATTTCTTTGTAGTTTGCAGTGCAGGCCTTCATGCTCCAATCAGCATGAACATACATTAAGAATAGTTTCAATGCAATACTCTGCTTTCAAATAATATTTTGTATACTGTTGGTGATATATGCATCATGTAAAATAACATGTGAGTATACCTTGTCATTGATGAGTATCTCCATAGGATTATTCCCCCACTCAATCAGCACCAGCTCGTTGGCCTGCCCTGGCACTGCGTAGGAGAACGGCGTGCCCACCCCTGGGGATGCATTGGATTTGAGCCACATGCAGACAGTGAATGCGTACATCTCAGGGAGACTCTTCTTCACTTTGGCATACATGTAGTTGGTCCTCAACGGGAATGTCAACTGGAATTTATCCAGCGGCCTGTTTTCTTTCTGACCTGTAAACAAAACAGAGGACAAGGTTAAAGATGTCACCTGTCACAATAATTATTGTGGACTAGCCTAGGCCTATAGATGCAGTGCTTGACTTGGGCAGGAGCTCATCGGTACTGAGTACTGGCACCTCAAATGTTCTACTGCTTGAGCTCCTGCTCCTCTTATAAAATATTAGCTAAAACATATTGTGGTGCGCCTGAACCTAAATATAAACAGTACCAGCACCCAAAATTAGTACAGAAACATATTTCACTCCAAGTCAAGCACTGTATAAAAGTTAGAGCCTTTTATATCGGCTATCTGAGTGACACCAATTTGTTGGACATTCGTCCTGTCTTTAACAACCAACTGTGATTGTCAGGTCAAGATGAACGTGAGGATTTGAGTTTTATTTTTTTGAAGGTTGTAAAATATGTCGCTGAGCATCACGTAATGCGCAGGGGAGATTTGCAGCGGATTGCTGCTTAAGGTTGACTGATTCATGTAGTTATACAACAAAATCGTGTTTCTTGTGGTTCCACGTTTTTTTTCTGCGGCATGATAGGCATCACATGAGCAAAGGGGTTGGAATAGCGGTCCTGGTCTCTCCTCACCCCTCCCTCGGCGGAACTTTACAACCATGTTTGTTGCCCGCTATAAGGAGCTGGAGCTCCATAGGGTCCTGGCGAACTTTGCTCTGCTCAAACGGCTAGTGGTGCAAGTGGAGACGGCTGTTTCAATAGAATTTAAACATTTTGATCTGCATGAATTAAGGGAAAAGTGCTGAATACAGATGGTTTCACCATCCTTTTTTACGCATGCCTTGAAAAGTAAATCACCTTAAGCCACACATCTTTGTGGAATTGGATATGCAAAGCAATGCAGCTATTCGCCGGATCCCATCCCATCCCCTCCCCTGCGTTGCAATGGACACCAACCATATTACCAATTGATTTCGTATATTGACATTCATTAGTCATAAACACCACTTCAGTTGGATTTGAAAGGTATTTCGGAATAGCTCGTTTTTGTTTTTTAAACGGCGATACTAATTAGTTAAACTATGCCGGCCAAGAATTTGGCGCGTTTTTGAGCTCGCACCTTTCTCGAGGTCGGTGATTCTCTGGTGCAGGGATGTGAGAGTCGACTCCACTCTACCGCGCTGCTCCGTCTCGTTCCGCAGCCCAGGCTTGCCATCTTCTATACTGTTCACGCGGGATAACACCTGCTTCTCCAAATCGTCGATTTTACTCTGTAGCAGGTCTTTCAGACTGTTCGCCTGGACCGAGTTGTTGTTCCGACTGAATTGCTGTGGAATGAAATAATGATTAGTTAAGAAAACGTTTAAATAATACTGAGAAACAATACAACCCATATGCACAGGGACATTGCAAAGCTAATGCCAGATTAACTTCTTTAAGGTTTATTGCCCTGTGTTGTTAGCAACATGGTAGCCTACATCAAGCAACTAAATTCGTCTCCGGCAAGGTGTCTGACCTCAGCATGACTTGTTAAGTTTCACGATTAGTGCAGAGTATTAACCTACATGGTGGAGGGCTGTTCACCCCTGGAAGTAAATGTGATAAACAATGTACGAGGGCGGCAGTGCGAGTTGGACAGGACAGTGCAACGTGATTTAGCCCAGAGTGTAAACATGTCGTTTTTCACCCAAAATGATTGGTGAAATGTATAAAGGCTATTATTTCGTTAAGATTATGGTTCTCCACATACCTCGAGATTTTCTAATCTCTGCTTTAGAGACTGTAAAGTCTGCGATAGTTGCGCCAAAGTGTCCGAGGGACCCCTTGATACATCCCCCATAGTATTTTTGATCCCCGTCTCTTTTCTCCTTCCCCCAGGTCCGGGCTCGGGCGCACTCTGGCCCTCACAGCGAGTTAACTTGGAAGTCAGTTCTCTGATAGTCTCTTTTTGGTTCATAATGGTCTCCTTCTGCTGTAGGACGGTCTCCCGGAGCTGCATTACGGTGGTCTTCAGATCCTCTCCAGGCATACTGTTTTGCAAGGTAGCGGCGCATATGTCCATATCTTTGGGCACCGACGTGCAAATAAATTGAGTCTGTCCACCACCAAAGTCTTGGCACGAACCCTCCACGAATAAGTAAGAAAGTATAAAAAGTTTCCAAGAGATTGCCTTCTTAATGGCCTGCATTTCGCCGTGTGTGTTGTGTTGCATTTGGTTTAGGAGCAGCGGTGGTGTGTTGCGAGTGATATCAGGACCACGGAGCTGTAGCTTTTTGTTGTAATCCGTCCGTGGCGCGCGCCCGGTTTATATAGCGCGCGTGGTCTGCGCTGATCAGATTCACCCCATTACGGAGAGGAGGGGAGGAATCTCACTCTCGCAGTTTAATCGCCTCTCGACGTCAAGGTGGAAGGAGCCTCACTTTCAAAGATGAAACTCAAGGCTCCCGGATGCTAAATCATTCACGACGACAATTAGTCATTTCTTAACGTGTATTATTCATTTAAAATGTGCGGATTGGCAAACAGCAATGGCATTACTGGGTATCAGGAGAGTCAGCTGTGTTCGTTTTGTGCATATAGGAAAAACCAACAGAACTGAATTCACATCGAAAGGAAGTTCAGGGACCCTCCACAGCATGGCTGATTCCCCTGTGACCTGTGACATTGATAGCCCCATATACAATGCTGTGAAAAAGTATTGACCCCCTTCCTGATTTCTGATTTTTTTTGCACATTTGTCACACTTAAATGTTTCAGATCATCAAACACATTTTTATATTACTCAAAGATAAACCCAAGTAAACACAAAATGTAGTTTTTAAAGTGATACTTTTATTTAATAAGGGAAAAAGCTACCCGAACCTTCATGGCCCTATGTGAAAAAGTAATTGCCCCCCTTGTTAAATCATGAATTTACTGTGGTTAATCACATTGTTTTGTAAAGCTGGGTTCAATTTCACTAGCCACACCCAGGCCTGATTACTGCCAGACCTGTTGAATCAAGAAATCACTTAAATGGAATCTGTCTGACAAAGTGAAGTAGGCCAAAAGATCTCAAAAAGCAAGACATCATGCTGCGATCCAAAGAAATTCAGGAACAGATGAGAAACAAAGTAATTGACATCTATCAGTCAGGAAAGGGTTACAAAGCCATTTTTAAATCTTTGGGACTCCAGCGAATCACGGTGAGAGCCATTATCCACAAATGGAGAACATTTGGAATAGTGGTGAACCTTACAAGGAATGGCCGGACTACCAAAATTATCCCAAGAGCGCAGAGACGTCTCATCCAAGAGGTCACAAAAGAACCCACAACAACATCTAAAGAACTGCAGGCCTCACTTGCCCCAGTTAAGGTCAGTGTTCATGACTCAACTATAAGAAAGAGACTGGGCAAAAATGGCATCCATGGCAGGTTTCCAAGGCGAAAACCACTGCTGACAAAAAATAACATAAAATGCTCGTCTCACTTTTGGCAAAAAACATCTTGATGATCCCCACGCCTTTTGGGGAAATATTCTGTGGACTGACGAGACAAATGTTGAACATTTTGGAAGGTGAGTGTCCAGTTACATCTGGGGTAAAAGTTACACAACATTTCAGAAAAAGAACATCATACCAACAGTCAAATATGGTGGTGATAGTGTGGTGGTCTGGGGCTGCTTTGCTGCTTCAGGACCTGGACGACTTGCTGTGGAACCATAAACCATGGAACCATGAATTCTGCTCTCTACCAAAAAATCCTAAAGGAGAATGTTCAGCCATCAGTTCGTGACCTCAAGCTGAAGCGCACTTGGGTTATGCAGCAGGTCAATGATCCAAAACACACCAGTAAGTCCACCTCTGAATGGCTTAAAAAAAACCAAATTAAGGTTTTGGTGTGGCCTAGTCAAAGTCCGGACTTGAATCCGATTGAGTTGCTGTGGCGTGACCTTAAAAAGGAGGTTCATGCTCGAAAACCCTCCAATGTGGCTGAATTAAAACAATTATGCAAAGAAGAGTGGGCCAAAATTCCTCCACAGCGATGTGAAAGATTCATTGCCAGTTATCGCAAACGCTTGATTGCAGTTGTTGCTGCTGAGGGTGGCCAACCAGTTATTAGATTTACTTTTTCACACAGGGCCATGAAGGTTTGAATAGCTTTTTTCCCTTAATAAATAAAATCATCACTTAAAAACTGCATTTGTGTTTAATTGGCTTATCTTTGTGTAATATTAATGTGTTTGATGATCTGAAACATTTGAATGTGACAAATGTGCAAAAAAATAAGAAATCAGGAAGGGGGCAAATACTTTTTCTCAGCACTGTACATTTTCTCATGTTACAATATTTATAATGGATAACATGGTCTGCATGTTTACAGCAGCCAGCACAGCCATGAACATCAATATAATTACACAAGCAGCAGTTGTATTATCATCAATAGCTGCACTTCTTTCACTGTCATACCCAGGTTTATTAGAATGTTGTTAAGTGGTTTTCTTTATTTGGTACATTGCATGTATTTCTCATTGTACAGTATCATTTTGTTGAAACTTGAAAAGAATTGAATGCTCTAAATGAATATGTTCCTAATCTTCTTCCTCTGTTGTCAAGCTGGTCCACCTTAAGTCAGCCCCCTCACACAGGCATGGTGGTTTGTAAGTGACTCAGTGGTAATACCCAGAATGATGTCCCATGGGGTGTCTGTCTGTGAGGCCCTCGGGCACCCATGGGGTGCCAGCCTGTTTTTGCCCTCTGGGCAAAACAGTACTGCAAAGTGTCAACACAGTCTGCAGTATTTGAATGCAGTATTTGTAATCATCTCAATAACTCAGTCCATAAAAATGACTTAATCTATCCCTTAGCCTTTTGCTATTTCAATTATTCAGGGAGAGCAATATTACTTTTTTGGTTGCCTACTCAGCCTTTATTAATTATATCAGTGTTGAAAATCAAATGAAAACAACTTGAATAAGTGATGAAAACATATTGGAGCTTAGATTAAAATGGATTAGGCAACTGCAGAATGTGTACAGTACAATGGACAATATGAGTCTATGTAATGGAAGGACATGGAGGACTGATTAAACCTACAACACCTTCACTGACTTCCACAAATTACACCTTCTATGCCCAGGGAAACTCATGCCACTAACACATTTTATTGGGGAAGTGATCCTAGATTTGTGCCTACAGGCAACTTGTTCCCTGAGCAATGATCCCAGTCCAAGTTATTGAGATGAAGATTCTATACGTGTTTAGTACTTACTTTGAATGCTGTAAGGGCTGCACCTTAATGCCAAAGCGTTTCACCTCCTATCAGCTGACAATCCTAGATAGTCTTACCATGAGGTACACTATATATACAAAAGTGTGTGGACAACACTTAAAATTAGTGTATTTGGCTATTTCAGCCAAACCCATTGCTGACAAGTGTATAAAATTGAACACACAGCCATGCAATCTCCATAGACAAACATTGGCAGTAGAATGGCCTTACTGAAGAGCTCAGTGACTTTCTATGTGGCATCGTCATAGAATGCCACCTTTCCAACAAGTCAGTTCATCAAATCTCTGCCCTGTTAGAGCTTCCACGGTCAACTGTAAGTGCTGTTGTTGTAAAGTTAAGTAGGAGCAACAACAGCTTAGCTGCGAAATGGTAGGCCACACAAGCTCACAGAACAGGACCACCGAGTGCTGAAGCTCGGGGCTCGTAAAGATTGTCTGTCCTCGGTAGCAACAGTACAGAGTTCCATACTGCCTCTGAACTTCATGAAATGGATTTCCATCCGCACACAAGTCTTAGATCACCATGCACAATGCTAAGCGTCTCCTGGAGTGGTGTAAAGCTCACCTCCATTGGACTCTGGAGCAGTGAAAACAAGTTCTCTAGAGTGAAGAATCACAGTTCACCATCTGGCAGTCTGACGGACGAATCTGGATTTGACGGATGCCAGGAGAACGCTACCTGCCCGAATGCATATTGCCAACTGTAAAGTTTGGTGAAGGAGGAATAATGGTCTGGGTCTGTTTTTCATGGTTCGGGCTAGGGCCCTTAGTTCCATTGAAGGGAAATCTTAATGCTGCAGCATACAATGACATTGTAGACGATTCTGTGCATCCAACTTTGTGGCAACAGTTTGGGGAAGGACCTTTCCTGTTTCAGCATCACAATGTCCTCGTGCACAAAGCGAGGTCCATACAGAAATGATTTGTTGAGATTGGTGTGGAAGAACTTGACTGGCCCGCACAGACCCCTGACCTCAACCTCATCAAACACATTTGGGATGAATTGGAACGCCGACTGCGAGCCAGGCCTAATCGCTCAACATCAGTGCCCGACCTCACTAATGCTTTTGTGGCTGAATAGAAGCAAGTCCCCGCAGCAATATTCCATATTAAACTCCATATTAATGCCCATGATTTTGGAATGAGACGTTCGACAAGCAGGTGTCCACATACTTTTGTAGTGTACATGTATAATGGCTGAACTGAGGGCAAGTGGTTCTTGGTTTTGCACATGGAACTAAATGTGACATTCCTGCCTCTATTCAATCCTCATTGACCATCGCGGGATGTTCTCTGATCAGATTATTCTGTTCTTAGATGAAAATAAGTCAGATGTGTACAAGGAATGAAATGGGTAGGAGGAGATTTATCGACTCTGAGCACTGTGTGTAACCATAGGTTTGCTAGTTGGCCATAATAAAAATAACGTCTGTGTCCACTGATTCCTGCCACCAAAAAAAGCCAAGGGAAAATTCTTCTGGGGCGTTCAAGAGATGGAATGGACGACTACATTTATGGCTATGTAATTGTCTGAGTGCTTCATAACAGACTGTCAGGGGTAAACCTGGAAAGGGTGAAGTAATGCTGTCATAAGAAATGGTTGGAATTCACAATTTACAGTTGTTGATGATGTAAAATGTTTCACCAAGCTTTTATGGATTGGAAGACGGATCATGTCTTCTGCTCTGCCTCATGTGAGCTCAAGTAAAAGTCAAAACTATCTCTAACCCTCTTCCATTAACTAGCACTAGGCCAAGGTAAATATTTTTTACAGTCTCGTTAATGCCTCTTACCAAAACCAAATGTTTTTCAAACTATGAGTGCAGTATTGTCTTTTTCAGCAAGGCACTTAACCCTAATTGGTCCAGGGGTGCCGTACTACTATGGCTGACCCTGTAAAACAATACATTTCACTGCACCTAGCTGGTGTATGTGATAATAAAACATATACAGTGGGGCAAAAAAGTATTTAGTCAGCCACCAATTGTGCAAGTTCTCCCACTTAAAAAGATGACAGAGGCCTGTAATTTTCATCACAGGTACACTTCAACTATGACAGACAAAATGAGAAAAAAATCCAGAAAATCACATTGTAGGAGTTTTAATGAATTTATTTGCAAATTATGGTGGAAAATAAGTATTTGGTCAATAACAAAAGTTTATCTCAATACTTTGTTATATACCCTTTGTTGGCAATGACAAGCCATCTATTGCATCTTGCCTATGCCACTCGGCCATCGCTCATCCTTATATGTACATGTTCTTATTCCATCCCTGAAAGATTAGTGGAATCTGTGTGGGTAGCTGGATAGGTAGGATGACTGACAGTGAAGGTGAACAGGTGGTCACGGGTCAGGTGACAGAGGAATGGATGAGACTGAGGCAGGAATTCCTTTAACCATAAAGTGGTATATTTACTGAGTAGTCTTTCTATGCTGCATAACAAACAAAGTTAAGGAAGAGAAAGCAGCGAGGTCGGGCGATGACGATTTCCTCCTTTTAATGAGTTGAGATCTGTCTGACATTTGCACCTGACCTAATTAAAGCGCCCCTGGCCCAGCTGAGCAAGTGGCCATGAATTAAAGGATTCTTCCACCAACTCCATGGGCCTTTTCTACAATCCCTTTACATTGTGTGTATAAGGTAGTTGTTGATGAATTGTTAGATTACTTGTTAGATATTACTGTACGGAAACTAGAAGCACAAGCATGTCGCTACACTCGTATTAACATCTGCTAACCATGTAGACCAATGGCCCCATTCATTCTTTCCTTTACACGGATCAGTCGTCCTGGTCCCTTTGCAGAAAAACAGTCCCAAAGCATGATGTTTCCACCCCCATGCTTCTCAGTAGGTATGGTGTTCTTTGGATGCAACTCAGCATTCTCTGTCCTCCAAACACGACGAGTTGAGTTTTTACCAAAAAGTTATATTTTGGTTTCATCTGACCATATGACATTCTCCCAATCTTCTTCTGGATCATCCAAATGCTCTCTAGCAAACTTCAGACGGGCCTGGACATGTACTGGCTTAAGCAGGGGGACACGTCTGGCACTGCAGGGTTTGAGTCCCTGGTGGTGTAGTGTGTTACTGATGGTAGGCTTTGTTACTTTGGTCCCAGCTCTCTGCAGGTCATTCACTAGGTCCCCCCGTGTGGTTCTGGGATTTTTGCTCACCGTTCTTGTGATCATTTTGACCCCACGGGGTGAGATCTTGCGTGGAGCCCCAGATTGAGGGAGATTATCAGTGGTCTTGTATGTCTTCCATTTCCTAATAATTGCTCCCACAGTTGATTTCTTCAAACCAAGCTGCTTACCTATTGCAGATTCAGTCTTCCCAGCCTGGTACAGCAGGTCTACAATTTTGTTTATGGTGTCCTTTGACAGCTCTTTGGTCTTGGCCATAGTGGAGTTTGGAGTGTGACTGTTTGAGGTTGTGGACAGGTGTCTTTTATACTAATAACGAGTTTAAACAGGTGCCATTAATACAGGTGGAGGACAGAGGAGCCTCTTAAAGAAGAAGTTACAGGTCTGTGAGAGCCAGAAATCTTGCTTGTTTGTCGGTGACCAAATACTTATTTTCCACCATAATTTGCAAATAAATTCATAAAAAATCCTACAATGTGATTTTCTGTATTTTTTTTCTCATTTTGTCTGTCATAGTTGAAGTGTACCTATGATGAAAATTACAGGCCTCTCTCATCTTTTTAAGTGGGAGAACTTGCACAATTGGTGGCTGACTAAATACTTTTTTGCCCCACTGTATTCATCTCTCTGCCGCCCACACAAACAAATCCCCGGAACTGGATCCACATCCTCCTCCATTCCTCCGTTTTCCAGGTATCCCCAAAACACGCATCCATCCATCCCTCCCTCCCTTCATCACTTGACCTCCTCCCGTGTCTCACCATCCCTTCCTTCCTGCAGGCGTACAATACCTTCACTTAAGTGCTGTGTTGCTCCAAAATAATTCATCTGTTCTATTCAACGCATCCTGTGGATCAAGTTAAACCTGCCAACATCCTGACTCCTCTTAACAGAGGAAAAGCGCTTACAACAGCTTCTGAATTTATAATGCTGTTAGTTATGGCCCACTAGTGCATGCAATAATAATGGGCTCATTTGAATTGACTGTGTTGTTGGAAGGCAGTTTATTGAGCCAGACATAACATGGCATAACATGCATAGAATTGGATATGCTAATATCATACAGATATACAGACATATGCTCACTGCTTTCATACCACCTCCTTCAGCACCTCCCTTCACACTATAGAGAACCGCTACTGCCAGAGCAGCGCACAGCCACCCACCTGTTAGGCTGCACCTCCTCAATAATGCATTCACACACAGTGGACACATTCTGGAATGCAGGAGATCAATGGCTGTAATTTCAAATGTTGGCACCCAGCCTCACATTGCTCTTACTTTCCCACCTTCTGCTGTGGTGGAGGCCATTAGATTTAAAAAGAGCACACCCAGTGCTATCAGAGGTTTTTATTTCCACCACCTACAACGTTTCTGCCTTTTTTCAGTTTTTAAATGGAAGTTGATGTGCATAAGATGGCAGTCTATGGTGATGATGAATGGTAAGCACTGTGGCAAGTTGCTTCTTGGCAAGGGAATTGTGTAGCCCCAGCTTTTTGCCTCCTCTTTGCCTCTCTACCTTCATGAACCACATTCAAGACTGACTGCCCCTTGGGCCCTTCCTATCGTTCCTCCTCATCTTCCTCATCAGTGCTCTGTTTAGTTGTGAGTCCTCAGGGCCCATCGGAGGCGCTCTGTTCCCCTATGACTGGAGGAAACAATGCATCGTACAGCTCCTTGGGTAATTGAGTGTAACAGATCATGAATCTGAGCCTTGGAGGGTTGACATAGCCTGGGTACCAGTCTGTCTAGCTAACATTCCACTGCTTGTACTCTGTGGCATATGACACAGACTGGTACCCAGGTTAGGGTGGACATTGACTGACCCCACAGTTTTCCTCCAGGCAGCTTGCTAGGTGACATTATTTATTTCACATCAAGTCTTTCATGTTCTATACATTAATAAGGGCACCACACCCTTCTCTACTGAATACCTTCACTTACAGCATGTACTGTAGCAGATGATGACGGGGGAAACGGAGGTGTTAGCTGTGAACCAGGCTTCCAGGTAGCTGGGGAGGGTGGAGAACTGAAAAGAAAACCCTCAGCAATTTGAAACTGAGCAAAATTGTCTCAGACAGTTATTGGACTGTATTTCATGACTACGTTATTATAATACAATCTACAATTAAAGCTGCCTCGACAGTTACCGGGCTACAGCCAACTAGGTAAAACAGCAGTCATTTTGGGGTCACCGGGGCTCCAGTTTCCAGCCTCTTATGGGAGGAGTGGAAATGACAGTCTGTAGTAACACACTCTGAAGAATAGCCTTGGAGAAGCTAATTAAGCCATTGCCGTTATTACTTATTTCTCATTCTTGTTTGGTCTTTCCCCCATGGTCTGCACTCAGATGAAGATGTTTTTCATACACCCATCCCCTTTATATTTTATTAAAGCTTATCATTTAATTATTTTCCTTTGCGCAAGGTGGCCACCCGAAAATGATCCAAGGCATCATCTGCCATTGGAGTCGTTTCCATGCTGATGCGACGTTATTCTTTCTGTGTTGCGGTGCAGAGGGGGGTTGTTGGAGATAGTAGGAAACATTAAGCCATGCACTCGAACTTGGATGAGGAAGACAGAATGTTTTGATTGCCGTGGTGGAAGTTGATGAGATGCAGAATGTTATCTAAATGTCTAGGTGTGATGCATTCCTTTTACTATGCCATGATCAATCATTACTTTGCTCCCTCTCTTGTAATGCTGACATGTACAGTACATGATCTACAAAGCACTCAGTTATTCATTGCCATTTTTCTGATGTGGTATTTTGACATGAATAAGCAAACAGGCTTCCAGTAATGTTCTCAGCTTGCCTCTGTAGATTACATGCTTGGCTGTTGTGTATGATTTGATTTTATGGATCATTAACTTTCATGACTTAGATCCTTTTCCTGGTGTAGCGAAGATTGGGCATATGCTTGTACCCCTATAAAAGTATTTATCATATGGCCCTGGCCTGCCCATATTCCTGTAAGGGAATGTAAACGAGTTGATTTGTCTGTAGATAGTGTACACCCCTGAAGCAGTCAGTGTAGTCAGAAACTTAGACAACTGCTGTGTAATGTTTATTTTTTATGATTACACCGTGTCAGATAACCTTTCTAAAGCTGCAGGTATGATTTGAATTAGGCATCAGGCATTCTCTCATTCTCATAGCTGGGGGTGTTATATTTCAATCTCATACTGCTCTCAAACAAAGATGAAACCTGGCACTGGAAAATCGCATAAGCAGCTTCTGTTAGATATTGGTTTAAATCAAACATGTTTTTTAATATTTTGACTATGTAGTACTACAGACCTGTAGGCCAGGTTATGGTGTAAGTACTATCCTATAGCTACTAATGAGACAACCTAAGCATAACGGCATGTTTTATAAAGACATAAATCCAGATGAATCCAGCCGTGTATTAAACAGAGAACACTAAACGAAATAACAAAGGAGAATGAAACGAAACAGTTCTGTAAGGTGACATACACAGAACAGAAAACAATCACCCACCCCACACAGGTGGGAAAAGGCTACCTAAGTATGATTTTCAATCAGAGACAACGAATGACACCTGCCTCTGATTGAGAACCATACCAGGCCAAACACAAAACCACAACATAGAAAAAAGAACATAGACTACCCACCCAACCCACCCAGCCCTGACCATACTAAAACAAAGACATCACAAAAGAACTAAGGTCAGAACATGACAAAAATAGATAAATACTTCCAATACTGTGGGCTGCTGTGGGTATTGGATCCATGTTCACGTCAACACAGTATGCACAATGTAAAGTTGTATACTATGCTTTCAAAACTCATATACAGTCATGACTCATATAAACTCTTGGCAGTAGGTTATGTGTAGGTGGGAATCTCATGTCTGGGCATGTAGCAGTCTCCTGTCAGAGAGACAGAGGAAGCATGCAGAGCTGTCAAGAGGTCCAGTTTAATGAATGGATGTGGACAGACAAAATGAAACTAGCTGGCTTCCTCCAACACTCTGTCTGGTACTTGTGATGGAATTGCTGAAGTCATATCCGTCAAACTGTGTTCCAAAGTCTGGTGGGAAAAAAGTAATAAAAGATGTTGAACAAAGTTAGTTTCACAGTAAAGTAATTGATATTCAAAAACACCCACACTGTATTGATGAGATAAAGATTTCTAATGCACAGAGCTCACATGGGTGTTTTCCACATTATGGCAGATTACAAATGTATTCAGAGTAGCTTTAAAGATTCTGTGAAATGCTTCTGAAATGTGTTTTCCACTAACCCGTGTCTCTGGTTCTCTATAGTTCTCTTTGCGCTGACCTGGATGACTTCCGCTACATCTCAATTATTTAAAATTATATTCTGGTAAGAGTAAAGGTTTTTTCTGCTTGAGGCGGCAATGGATGGAATGCAGGAAGTGCACATTGTTACCTTGGAAAGCATTGTCTCAAGTTCTTTGCTCTATTTCAGGCCTACTATGTAGCTGTTGGAGGACCAAGAGAAGTGGATGGTCATGGGAAGGTTACAGTGTTTTTTTCAGATGGTATACAGTGCATTTGGAAAGTGTTTAGACCTTTTGACCATTTGCACATTTTGTTTCGTTACAGCCTTATTCTATAATTGATGAACTTGTTTTCCCCCCCTCATCAATCTACACACAATACCACATAAGGACAAAACAAAACCAGTTTTTTTGAAAGTTTTGCAAATGTATTAAAAAAACCCAGAAATATCACATTTACATAAGTATTCAGACCCTTTACTCAGTACTAGGGTTGCAAAGGGTCAGAAACTTTCTGGTAAATTTGGGTAATTTTGCTTATATTCATCAAAAATGTTAGTTTATAACAGTGAAACTTCTTTGTGGGATACACACAAGGCAATTCTAGGTCTTGCGGCATATTTTGGTTAAACTGTGCCCAATTAAATGGAATTGCAACCCTCTGCATGCTTCCATTACAGGTGCAGTGCACACTTCCATCACATGTACAGCTGATTCTCAAGATCTTGCACACTAATGAGATGCTATTGAGCCCACACTACTACACTGTCTGAGCCAAGGACTACATGCATTCTGGTAAGTTTTGATTACAATACTGGGTGGGGTGAATATATTTTATATGACATACAATATTTTTTGTTAACTAGTAAATATTTTTTGTTAACTGTAGTAGCCTACAGCAAAGTGTGTTTAAATCATTTCAAACTTGTTAACAATATCTGCTAGTTAGTATTTGCGCCCATGTGGGTTTTAGCTTGCTTGAGCCTCCTACTGAGGAGTGTTAATTCACCTGTTTCTATAAATGTTTAATTTTCAAAAAATGCATCATACAAAGGAGTTGTTTAATCTAACTCTGTACATGGAATTTTATTTGTTTCTTTACTCATTATTTTCTGATCTTTACAGGAAAATGCCACGGGCACTATCTGATGTGTGGAGACATTTCACTGCAGCTAATGTAGAAGGAAAACTGTGTACATTTGCAAATACTGTGACAAATCATATGTGAAGAATGCAACAAAGATGCAGAATCATCTGGCCAAGTGCATAAAGTTCCCTCAGCGCTCACAACAAGCAACCTCTGACAAAAGTCCCTCTACGTCTATTCGAGGTGAAAGTGATGAATCAGACACCTTATCGATGGAAACAGCTCAC